>NC_091979.1:312684258-313013008 GCF_044704955.1 Pristiophorus japonicus
CCAACTTTAGTGCAAGGCCGATACCGCTGCGAGTTGGGTCTTGGGAGGGCGGAAAAACACCTAAAACTAAATTGGAAAAAAAAATTCACAAAATATTTACGACATTTATCTATCGAATCACTGATAAAGAATTAAAAAAATAAAAACTTTTAGCTTACCTTTTTACAGGTCTTCATACTTACTGCTGCTGGTAGACTTGCAGATTTTTCCCTCTCGGTATTTTTCACGCAAAATACGGGTGAGCACAGAGCCAAATTTTTAGCGAAAGCAATATTTCGAGTCTTGCATGGTGGCGGTCTCTCCAGCGGTATTTGAAAACCTCCGCTGCAAAACATCACCGGAATTTCTGCCGATTGGGTTTTCGCCATAAAGGTGAAATGGCACCAAAAGCTCGGTCGCAAAATCGCCGAATTTAAAATATTGCAGCATTGGATCCCAAGACAATTACAACACATACAGTGACTGACAAATGGAAACCTGAATCGAAACGAAATGAGAAAGGGCCACAAGTACATCTATCTATCTGCGTCCTTTCAGCATCCAGGCTGTCACTCTGTGTAGTCCAAGTAATTAAATCTACGCATTGCTGAGCAACATTCTGCTGCAACTAACTTTTCAGAAGAGAAAGAAGTTAGGAGTGAGGTACTCCAGAGGTCAGTTTGAGAGCTGTGCTTGTTGTTTGGAACATACCTTCTAGTTGTGTTGGTTTAGCACTGCCCATGAACAACAATAAAAAAAATTGTGTGTCTCTTCTTGCGACTGTCTCTGTTTGTTTCATACTTGTTCATTGTTTCTATTTCCCTCTCAGTCTTTCTGTTTCTCTTCCAGTCACGGTTCTACTTCTTGCTTGTTGTCTCTGTGTGCCTCTCACACACTTTGGCGGGTCATTTTATCTTTTGCCGATGGTGTAAAATGGGTGATATTGGAACTGTCACCCCTAATTTTCCTTTCCATTGAAGGCAATAGAAAACATAAATGGCTATATATTAGACAGCCAATCGTTTTACACCAAAGTTAAAATTGCCCCATTAATTCTTGTGTCTGAATCGCCCAATGTGTCTGCAATTGCTTCTCGCTCTTTCTGCCCGTTTCTGTAGGCCTCTCTTTAAGTTCAAACTTGAGGTCTATACCAGAAGTTTGAGCTCACGACTTAATATAACACTCGAGTTGAAGGTGCCTCCTTCAAATGACACACTAAACAGTTTCTTCATTAAAGATTCCATGGTACTATTTGAAGACAAGGAGCAAGTTTTAGTGTCCTAGCCAATATCCTTTCCTCAGTTAATGCAACCCAAACATACTAACTGTCATGTATGTATTTTTGGGATCACTAGCCATAAAGAACCTACTCCTGCCTGTGAGTCCAACAGAGAAGACGTATGAAGAATTGTGTACACTGGTACAGGACCAACTTAAGCCAGACGAAGGCATCATCATCTCGAGATACAGATTTTACACGCACGTTTGCTCAGAGGGCCAGAATGTGGCGGAATTCATTTCCGACCTGAGACGTCTAGCGGGGCCGTGTAAGTTCGGGGCTCTGTTGGCAGACATGTTGCGGGACTTGTTTGTAATCGGCATCAACCACGAGGTGATTCTGCGTTAACTACTGGCAGTGGAGACGTTGGATTTGAACTGGGCCATCACGATTGCTCAGTCATGCATGACGATGGATAGAAGTCTAAAGCAGATATCAGTGAAAAATCGAAACTCGGCAAGTACTGTGAATATGATTGATTCACTGTTTGGCAGAACAGCACATGGCAGGGCCTACTCAACTGCGTCGGCGAAACCTGTGGCTGCCCAAAGTCTGCCAGCGGGAATGCATCCGATTTGTCCGTGTTGGTGTTGTGGGGGAAATCACCGGCACCAGCAGTGCCGATTTAAGCAATATAGTTGCAAAGGCTGTCTGAGAGTGGGGCATCTCCAGCACAAGTGTCCGCAGATGAGCAAGCGTGCTGCGACACACCATGTGGAGGATGATGGTCAGACTAGTGCAGATCCAGATATGCAATTCTAGATACCAGAGGAGGAAGTATATGGACTGTACTCGTTCCTAACTAAGAGCAAACCAATAACGATCAACGTGAAATTTAATGGGGTGCCGGTATCGATGAAATTGGACACTGGGGCGAGTCAATCAATAATGAGCCAGAGGGCATTCGACAAGCTGTGGGATACTAAGGCAGTGAGACCCAGGCTGAGTCCAGTCAATGCCAAGTTGTGCACGTACACCAAAGGACTCATAACGATGATTGGCAGTGCCACAATTAAAGTGTCGTATGACGGTGCGGTTCACGAGCTACTGCTATGGATTGTCCCAGGCAATCGCCCAATGCTATTCGGCAGGAACTGGCTTGAAAAAATCAGATGCGATTGGAACGACATCAAGGCGTTGTCGTCGGAGAAAGATACATGTGCCCAAGTACTGAGCAAGTTCCTCTCGCTGTTCGAACCAGGCATCGGCAACTTCACGGGAGCCAAGGTGCAGATCCACGTGGACTCGGATGCAAGACCCATCCATCATAAAGCTCGGGCAGTTCCGTATATGATGAGGGAGAATGTTGAAATCGAACTGGACAGAGTCCAGCGTGAAGGGAGTTAACACAGGATCACCTCGTGGTTGATGCCGATTACAAAGAAGTCCCGCAACATGTCTGCCAACAGAGCCCCGAACTTACACGGCCCCGCTAGACGTCTCAGGTCGGAAATGAATTCCGCCACATTCTGGCCTTCTGAGCGAACGTTGTTCCTGTGCTGAAAAGTGATGGCACAGTCAGAATCTGTGGAGACTACAAGGCTATGATCAACAGGGTTTCGAAGCAGGATCAGTACCCATTACCAAAGGCTGATGACTTGTTTGCAACGCTAGCCGGGGGGAAGTCATTCACCAAATTGGACTTGATGTTGGCCTACATGACACAGGAGCTGTCGAGGCGTCGAAGAGACTTACGTGTATTAACACGCATAAAGGACTGTTTATTTATCACAGGTGCCCTTTTGGAATTCACTCGGCTGCAGCACTATTTCAGAGGAACATGGACAGTCTACTGAAGTCCGTTCCCAGAACCGCCGTGTTCCAAGATGACATCCTGATCAAGGTCGTGACTCCGAGAAACATCTGAACAATCTGGAAGAGGTACTACATCGTCTGGACAAAGTGGACTCTGACGGAAACGCTGAAAGTGCGTCTTCATGGCAGCAGAGGTCGAATTCCTGGGGAGGAAAATTGCTGCTGACGGCATCAGGCCCACGGACACGAAAACCAAGGCCATCAAGAATGCACCCAAGCTGCAGAATGTGACAGAGCTGTGTTTGTTCCTGAGTCTATTCAACTACTTCGGTAACTTCCTACCTAAATTGAGCACCTTATTAGAACCACTCCACATGCTGTTAAGAAAAGGCGACAACTGGGTGTAGGGTGCGTCTCAAGATAGAGCTTTTGAGAAAGCCACTAATCTGCTTTGCTCTAACATGCTGCTGGTACATATGATCCATGTAAACATTTAGTATTGGTCTGTGATGCTTCGTCATATGGAATTGGTTGCATAATCCAACAAGCTAATGAGTCGGGTAAACTTCAACCAGTCGCGTATGCTTCAAAAAGTTTGTCTAATGCAGAAAGAGCCTACAGCATGGCAGAGAAAGAAGCACTAGCCTGCGTATATGGGGTTAAAAAGATGCATCAGTACCTGTTTGGTCTTCGGTTTAGACTGGAGACAGATCACAAGCTGCTCATTTCACTATTCTCTAAAAACAAAGGTATCAATACCAATGCTTCATCCCGCATCCGGAGGTGGGCGCTGACATTATCCACTTATGATTATGTCATTCACCATAAACCTGGCACCGAGAATTGTGCCGATGTTTTGAGCCCTCTGTCGTTGCCCACACCGGAGGCAGACCTATTGTTAGTTATAGATGCTTTTGAGAGTGAAGGAACCCCTGTCACGGCTCAACAAGTTAAGACCTGGACCAGCCAGAACCAGATTTTATCGGTGGTGAAGAGTTGCATCCTCAAAGGTGATTGGTCTGCCATACCCAAGCAAATGTACGAGGAGACCAAACCTTACATTTGTCACAAAGACGAACTGTCTATTCAGTCGGGTTGAATACTGTGGGGCAATCGTGTTGTTATGCCCAAGAAAGGGAGAGAGAAATTTGTACGTGAGCTACATAGCACACATCCCGGCATTGTAATGATGAAAGCCATCACCAGGTCTCATGTATGGTGGCCTGGAATTGACTCTGAGCTGGAATCATGTGTGCATCAGTGCAACACTTGCATGCAGCTCAGCGAAGCACCAGCATAATCGCCGCTGAGTCTGTGGTCGTGGCCGTCCAAACCATGGTCCAGGATCCACATAGACTTTGCAGGTCCCTTCCTGGGGAAGATGTTTTTACTTGTGGTGGATGCATATTCGAAGTGGATAGATTGTATAATCATGTCATCCAGCACATCCACAGCTACCATTGAGAATCTCAGTGTCATGTTCGCGACACATGGTCTGCCCGACATCGTTGTTAGCGACAACGGATCGTGCTTCACCAGTCAGGAGTTTCAAGAGTTCCTGAAACTCAATGGCATCAAACATGTAAGGTCAGCACCGTTCAAACCTACATCCAATGGGCAAGCAGAATATGCTGTCCAAATCATAAAGCAAAGTATGAAGCGAGTAACCCAAGGGTCACTGCAGACTTGCCTATCATGCATACTGCTTGGTTACAGGACAAGACCTCACACACTTACCGGGGTCTCACCCGCTGAACTAATGATGAAGAAAGGTTTTAAGACCAAGCTATCTCTGTACACCCTGACTCGAATAATCATGTTAAATATAGAAGACAAAGTCAACAAGGGTATCACGATCACGTAGCTGTGTCACGCGATATTCCTGTAAATGATCCTGTATAGGTTCTGAATTATGGTCAGGGTCCCAAATGCATCGCTGGTACTGTCATGGCCAAGGAGGGCAACAGAATATTTATTGTCAAGCTCAAAAATGGGCAAACATGCAGGAAACATATGGATCAGACAAAGCTGCGGCACACAGACAAACCGGAATAGTCGGAGGAAGAGACAATCGACGACCAACCAACCTACCCCCAGTCATCAGAGGACTCAGTGGTCATCAGTGAATCGGGACTTTCAATCACTGACATGGTCAATGAAAATGGACTTTCAATCCCTGACATGGCCATTGTAACTCCCACCAGGTCAGCCACCCAGCCACCAGTCACAACAGACTCTGAACACACACCCAAGGCTAGAGTTGAACTGAGACGGTCAACCTGGGAGCGTAAAACACCAGACCGTCTCAATTTGTAAAAGACTGTGTTAATATCTCGATGGCGGGTATTGTCATGTATGTAACATAGGAACATAAAAACATAGAAAATAGGTGTAGAAGCAGGCCATTCGGCCCTTCAAGCCTTTCCCGCCATTCAATATGATGATGGCTGATCATTCAACCTCAGTACCCCACCCCAGCCTTCTCTCCATACCCCCTGATCCCTTTAGCCATAAGGGCCATATCTAACTCCCTTTTGAATATGTCCAACGAACTGGACCCAACAACTTTCTGTGGCAGAGAATTCCACAGGTTCACAACTCTCTGGGTGAAAAAGTTTCTTCTCATCTCGGTCCTAAATGGCTTACCTCTTATCTTTAGACTGTGTCTCCTGGTTTTGGACTTCCCCAACATCGGGTACATTCTTCCTGCATCTAACTTGTACAATCCCGTCAGAATTTTACATGTTTCTATGAGATCCCCTCTCATTCTTCTAAATTCCAGTGAGTATAAGTCTAGCTGATCCAGTCTTTCCTCATATGTCAGTCCTGCCATGCCGGGAATCAGTCTGGTGAACCTTCGCAGCACTCCCTCAATAGCAAGAATGTCCTTTCTCAGATTAGGAGACCAAAACTGCACACAATATTCAAGGTGTGGTCTCACCAAGGCCCTGTACAACTGCAGCAAGACCTCCCTGCTCCTATACTCAAATCCCCTTGCTATGAAGACCAGCATGCCATTAGCTTTCTTTACTGCCTGCTGTACTTGCATGCCTACCTTCAATGACTGATGTACCATGACACCCAGATCTCGTTGCAACTTCCCTTTTACTAATCTGTCATCATTCAGATAATAATCTGCCTTCCTGTTGTTGCCACCAAAGTGGATAACCTCACATTTATCCACATTATACTGCATCTGCCATGCATTTGCCCACTCACCTAACCTGTCCAAGTCACTCTGCAGCCTCTTAGCATCTTCCTCGCAGCTCGCACTGCCACCCAGCTTAGTGTCATCTGCAAACTTGGAGATATTACATTCAATTCCTTCATCTAAATCATTAATGTATGTTGTAAATAGCTGGGGTCCCAGCACTGAGCCCTGCGGCACCTCACTAGTCACTGTCTGCCATTAAGAAAAGGATCCGCTTATTCCCACTCTTTGCTTCCTGTCTGCCAACCAGTTCTCTATCCACGTCAATACATTACCCCCAATACCATGTGCCTTAATTTTGCACACCAATCTCTTGTGTGGGACCTTGTCAAAAGCCTTTTGAAAGTCCAAATACACCACATCCTCTGGTTCTCCCTTGTCCACTCTATTAGTTACATCCTCAAAAAATTCTAGAAGATTTGTCAAGCATGATTTCCCTTTCATAAATCCATGCTGACTTGGACCGATCCTGTCACTGCTTTCTAAAGGTGCTGCTATTTCATCTTTAATAATTGATTCCAACATTTTCCCCACTACTGATGTCAGGCTAACCGGTCTATAATTACCCGTTTTCTCTCTCCCTCCTATTTAAAAAAGTGGTGTTACATTAGCTATCCTCCAGTCCATAGGAACTGATCCAGAGTCGATAGACTGTTGGAAAATGATCACCAATGCATCCACTATTTTTAGGGCCACTTCCTTAAGTACTCTGGGATGCAGACTATCAGGCCCTGGGGATTTATCGACCTTCAATCCCATCAATTTTCCTAACACAATTTTCCAACTAATAAGGATATCCTTCAGTTCCTCCTTCTCACGAGACCCTCGGTCCCCTAGTATTTCCGGAAGGTTATTTGTGTCTTCCTTCGTGAAGACATAACCAAAGTATTTGTTCAACTGGTATGCCATTTATTTGTTCTCCATTATAAATTTACCTGATTCTGACTGCAAGGGACCTACATTTTTCTTCACTAATCTTTTTCTCTTCACATATCTATAGAAGCTTTTGCAGTCAGTTTTTATGTTGCCAGCAAGCTTCCTCTCATACTCTATTTTCCCCCTCTTAATTAAACCTTTTGTTCTCCTAAGCTGAATTCTAAATTTCTCCCAGTCCTCAGGTTTGCTGCTTTTTCTGGCCAATTTATATGCCTCTTCCTTGGATTTAACACTATCCTTAATTTCCCTTGTTAGCCACGGTTGAGCCACCTTCCCTGTTTTGTTTTTACTCCAGACAGGATGTACAATTATTGAAGTTCATCCATGTGATCTTTAAATGTTTTCCATTGCCTATCTACCGTCAACCGTTTAAGTATCATTCGCCAGTCTATTCTAGCCAATTCACGTCTCATACCATCGAAGTTACCTTTCCTTAATTCAGGACCCTAGTCTCTGAATTAACTGTGTCACTCTCCTTCTTAATAAAGAATCATACTATATTATGGTCACTCTTCCCCAAGGGACCTCACACAACAAGATTGCTAATTAGTCTTTTCTCGTTACACATCACCCAGTCTAGGATGGCCAGCCCTCTAGTTGGTTTTCTCGACATACTGGTCGAGAAAACCATCCCTAATACACTCCAGGAAATCTTCCTCCACCGTATTGCTACCAGTTTGGTTAGCCCAATCAATATGTAGATTATAGTCACCCATGATAACCTTTATTGCATGCATCACTAATTTCTTGTTTGATGCTGTCCCCAATCTCACTACTACTGTTTGGTGGTCTGTACTCAACTCCCACTAGTGTTTTCTGCCCTTTGTTATTCTGCAGCTCCACATCCTCCAGGCTAATGTCCTTTCTTACTATTGTGTTAATTTCCTCTTTAACCAGCAACGCTACCTCACCTCCTTTTCCTTTCTGTCTATACTTTCCTGAATGTTGAATACCCCTGGATGTTGAGTTCCCAGCCTTGGTCACCCTGGAGCCATGTCTCCGTGATGCCAGTTATATCATATTCATTAATTGCTGCCTGCGCAGTTATTTCGTCCACCTTATTAGGAATACTCCTCGCATTGAGGCACAGAGCCTACATAACAACAGTTTCTGCACTTCAACTACTTTATTAGATCTTAAGTTCAAACTTCTGATATACAAGATTGGGGGTCATAGGATTGGGGTAACTGCATGGTGGGGCAGTCCTGGTGGGGACATATGGCCTACTCCAGCTCCAGTTTCATATGTTCTTCACCATGTTTGTGAGAGCTGCAGTCAATGTTTAAATACATGTAAGTTTTTATTTTCATTTGCTCTTTTCTATATTTAACATACATCAGTCATTGTTATCTCACTGTAATTAATGATTATAATCCAAATACATTGTCCAAAATATTTATTTTTAGCTTTTATTTAATAAGGACACTGTAAATATACACCCTTTATGGTCTATATTTTCTTTGACTTGCTAATTAGGTTTAATACAACAGGTATTTAAAATTTGCATTTCAGTCCACTGAATATTTGAGATTATTTAAGCAGTATTAATTGTTACATCTTTGATAAAAGCTGGATGTACACAAAGAAACATTTTTTGCACCTTACGTATTGCAGTTTTCTTCACTACCAAGAGAAGAGAAAAGTGCTTCAAAGGAAAACCAATAATTCCACTAAAACACTTCTCATGTTGGTTCTCAGAGACACTGTGTAGCCGACACAGCGAGCACGAACCAGCCAAACATCTACATATTTAATGATTCGGCATTTCTGGAAGCCAGTTGGAGATCATTACCATAATAATGCAAAGTTTTTTTCTGTACACTTGTGTCCTCTCCTGCAACATCAGTTTTTGATGGGCCCCAAAGTAAATTGCAGGATGATTATTTACAATTTTACTGAATGAGGCCACACTGAGTTACACATCTTCAATTTCTAACTGCAACTTTCTCAAAGAATCATCGAATGAGACAGCACAGAAGGAGGCCATTCGGTCCATCGTGCCAGTGTCAGCTCTTTAGTAGAGCTAGCCAACTAGTTCCGCTCCACTGCTCTTTCCCCGTAGCCTCGGAATTTTTTTCAAGTATTTATCCAAATCCCTTTGTGCAGAATTGTTCAGGCAGTGCAATCCAGCTCACAGCAACTTGTGTAAAAAAATGTTTCCTCATGTCACCTCTGGTTCTTTTGCCAATCACCCTAAATGTGTGTCCTCTAGTTATCGACCCTTCTGCCACTGGACAAAGTTTCTGTTATTTAGCTGAGGCCTAAGCAGTGTTTTATAATGGTTCAGTATAACTTCCTTTGTTTTGTACTCTATGCCTCTATTATTAAAGTCCAGGATCCCATATGTTTTTTGTTTTAAACAGCCTTCTCAACTTGCCCTCAACCTTCAAAGATTTGTGTACATATACCCCATTCTCTCTATTCCTGCACCGCCTTTAAAATTTAGTTGATGTTGCCCATTCTCATTCTTCCTACCAAAATGTATCATATCACATGTAAGAACATAAGAACTGGAGCAGGAGTACGCCATTAGGCCCCCGGAGCCTGCTCCGCCATTAAATAAGATCATGCTGATCTTCTATCTCAACACTTTCCTGCACTATTCCCATAACCCTTGATTCCTTTAATATCCAAAAATCTCTCTGCCTTGAATATACTCAACGACTGAGCATCCACAGCCCTCTTGGGTAGAGAATTCCAAAGATTCACCACCATCTAAGTAAAGAAATGTCTCCTTATCTCAGTACTAAATGGCTGACCCCTTATTCTGTGACCCCTGGTTCTAACGCCCCAGCCAGGGGAAACATCCTCCCTGCATCTACCCTGTCAAGACCGGTAAGAATTTTGTATGTTTCAATGAGATCACCTCTCATTCTTCTAAACTCTGGAGAATATAGGCCTAGTCTACTCAATCTCTCCTCATAGGACAATCCCCCCATCCCAGGAATCAGTCCGGTGAACCTTTGTTGCACTCCCTCTGTGGCATCTATATCTTTCCGGTAAGGAGACCAAAATGGTACACAATTCTCTAGATGTGGTCTCACCAGGGCCCTATATAATTGCAGTAAGACATCTTTACTCATTTACACAAACCCTCGTGTAATAAAGGCCAACATATCATTTGCTTTCTTAATTGCTTGCTGTACCTGTATGTTAACTTTCAGTGATTCGTGTACTCGGACACCCAAGTCCCTCTGAACCCCAACATTTCCCAATATCTCACCAAGCGAACCCCAGATGGGCAGAGGAAATGCTTCATGGACACCCTCCAAGCTTCCTGGATAAAGTGCAGCATTCCCACCGATTCCTGGGAATCCCTGGCCCACGACTGCCCAAAATGGAGGAAGAGCGTCCGGGAGGGCGCTGAGCACCGTGAGTCCCATCACCAAGAACAACCACCCTTTCCTTCAACCACTGTCTGCCCCACCTGTGACAGAGACTGTAGGTCCAGCTTTGGACTCCTCAGTCACCTGAGAACTCACTTTTAGAGTGGAAGCAAGTCATCCTTAACTCTAAGGGACTGCTTATGATGATGATGATGATGAGCAAGAACCAGAGACTGAGAACATTATCTCTAAGATAGATCGATGTAATTGGGCTACACCCATTGATGTTGTACCTAAGTCCAATGGTA
Source organism: Pristiophorus japonicus (assembly GCF_044704955.1). Taxonomy (NCBI): domain Eukaryota; kingdom Metazoa; phylum Chordata; class Chondrichthyes; family Pristiophoridae; genus Pristiophorus; species Pristiophorus japonicus. The sequence goes on from NC_091979.1 coordinate 312,695,053, forward strand.
AGGTAAGGGTGCGTGGCGATTATAAAGTAACGTAAAACAGCTTCTAGAGGGCAATCTATTGCCAAATGCAGAAGATTTCTTCACAATGCTGACAGGTGGTCAGATCTTCCCAAAGTTGGATCTCATAAATGCCTACTTACAACTTGAACTAGATGAGAAGTCCAAGTCATGCTTGACTATAAATACTCATCTAGGCCTATATCAATTTAATATCCATTTGGAGTGTCTTCCGCCTCCACCATATTCCAAGGGGTGATGAACCAGATTTTGCAAAGTATTGAAGGGGTAGTATGTTGGTGAGATGATATACTAATTTCAGCACCAAACAGGCAAATTCATAATAACATATTGAATGAAGTGCTCAAATGGCTAGAGAAGCACAGAGCATGAGTGTCTGCTCGCAAGTGTGAGTTATTTCAAAACTCAGTGGAGTACTTAGGGTACAGAATAGGCAAAGATGGTTTACATCCAACCATGGGAAAGCTGGATGCAATTAGAAATGCATCCACTCCCAAGAATGTCACTGAATTTCGATCATTTTTAGATCCTTTGAATTATTATGGAAAGTTCATACCAAATTTGACTACAGTGTTACATCCACTGAATGAGCTGTTGCAAAAACAGGTCGATTGGAAGTGGTCAGAAGAATATGACGCAGCATTCAAGGAGTGTAAAAGCCAGTTGGTAGAGAGCACCATGTTAGTTCACTATAACATATCTAAGGAGATCAAGCTAGCATGTGATGCCTCTCCGTATGGAGTTGGGGCAGTGATCTCTCATGTACTACATAGTAGGGAGGAGAGACCAATTGCTTTTGTTTCACGCATTCTCAGTGCCAGTGAGCATAATTACGCACAGATCAAAAGGGAAGTTTTGGCATTAATTTTTGGGGTCAAGAAGTTCCACAAATACTTGTATGGTCGTAAATTTACCATTGTTATGGACGATAAGCCCCTGATAGCAATCCTCCATCCAAAGTCCCCAGTTCCAACATTAGCTGTAGCCCAAATGCAGAGATGGGCTTTGATTTTGTCAGCATATACGTATAACATTGAGTACAGATGATCAGCTGATCACAGTAATGCTGATGTTATGTCTAGATTGCCATCCCCATTACAAGTTATACCCGATACGGAAGAAGTGTTCTATTTTTCATACATTGATGAACTGCCAGTCACACCTGAAGAAATTGGTAGAGCAACCAAATGTGACCCAGTTATGTCAAAGGTCTATGATTACATAGCAAATGGATGGCCAAACCAGGTATCAGAGAAAGATATTCATCAATTCTTCATTCATAGGAATGAATTGTGGATAAAGATTGTATCATGTGGGGTTCAAGAGTGGTTATACCAAATAAATTCAAGTCCAAATTATTAGTAGACCTCCAGGACGTGCACCTGGGAATTATGCTTGACCAAGAGTTTTGCACGCAGTTACTTATGGTGGCCAGGTCTAGATAAAGATATAGAGTACATCATTTGTCAGTGTACAACATGACAATCAGTAAGCAAGCAACCACCATCAGTACCATTACAGCTATGGAAATGGTCTCCCAGAGTGTGGCAAAGATTACACATCGATTTTGCTGAGTTAGAAGGACAACAATTGTTCATTGTGATTGATAGCCATTCGAAGTGGGTGGAGGTGTTTCCGATGAGGAAAACAACAACAAATACAACATTAGACAATTTGCAAAGATTATTTTCTTCACATGGCCTCCCAGAAGAGATTGTTTCTGATAATGGGCCACAATTTTGTTCAGAAGAATTTGTATAGTTCACGAGCAAAAATGGTGTGAAACATACCAAGGTTCCACCATACCACCCTACTTCAAATGGTGCAGCAGAGTGCACAGCACAACTTGTAAAACGTGCCCTCATCAAACAAATTTTGGATCCAAATCCAAAGAAACAACATTGTCGTTGGACCACAAATTGTCTAATTTTCTAATAACGTATTGTAATATTCCTCACACAACTACTGGTAGAACACCAGAGTTGTTTCTCAAGTGACAGCCGCGAACCAGGTTCTCGTTGTTAAAGCCAAACTTGGCACAGTCAGTAGAAGAGAAAGAATTAAGACAGAAAGAGAATCATGATAGAGGTTGAATAAGAGAGAGAAGTGTGAAATTAAATCAGAAGGTGAGAGTGAAGAACCATCACCACAAATGGGTAAAATGGTTACCAGGAAGAGTAGTGAAGATATGTGGTCCTCGCACATATTACATCAAGATTTTTGATCATGGAACAGTTAGTTTTGTTCACATTGATCATATTTTACCTACAGATGTGGACGGAGTTGGAAGTTGGAATGATTTGATTATTTTTGACTCATCAGATAGTTTTATTACAAGTACAGTACCAGTAACATATCCTATATCAAATGCAAGTCCAAAAGAATTTCAGAATTTAAGTCTGAAGTTGTAGAGCATTCAAATGTAGATCAAGGGTATCCCTTGGAGGAAAACTTCCCTCAGGATCAGCCTTGAATGAGTTTAAATTCGACACCATGTTTGGAAGGTTCTATTCGAGAGCGAAGGTATCCTCTTCAAAACAGAAAACCAGTGGTTAAGTTTGATTTGTAAATATGGCAAAATAAGTCCATATCTTTTGTTATGTATAACCATGCAAGTAATGTATGATGATTGTTTGTTATAATTATTTCTTCATCTAGTGGACTACCGCTCCACCTAGTGGACTACTGTGATAATGCTGCCATTGCTGTTTACAAGAATAAAAAGGAGTTGAAGCCATCTTGTAAGTGCAGTGTGTTTGTGATGCGGTAAGGAATATACCACACCAGGATGTGGGCATTGCCGACAAGGCTGGCATTAATTGCCCAACCCCAGTTGTACTGAGAAGATGGTACTGGACTTTTTTGTGGAACCGCTGCAGTCCAAGAGGCTTTATACAACAGATTGGCTTGCTAGGTCCCCTCAGAGAGAAGACACATTGGTGCGGGATTGGAGTCACATATAGACCAGATCGGATAAGGACGGCATGTTTCCTTCCCTAAAGGACATGAGCCTCATTATTAAAATTATCATCTTTGTTTCCAAATCCCTCCATGGCCTTGCCTCTCCCTATCTCTGTAACTGCCTACAGCCCTACAACCCTCTAAGTTAAGAACATAAGAAATAGGAGCAGGAGTAGGCCATACACACCCTCAAGCCTGCTCTGCCATTCAATAATATCATGGCTGAATATCTACATTAACCACATTCCTGCCCTGTTCACATATTCCTTGATTCCTTCTGTACTCCTTCAATTCTGGCCTGTTGCGCATTCCTGATTTTTGTTGCTCCATCACTGGCAGTTGTGCCTTCTGTTGCCTGGGCTCTAAGCTCTGAAATTTCCGCCCTAGACGCCTCCGCCTCTCTACCTTTCCTCGTTTAAGACACTCCTTAAAACCTATCTCATTGACCAAGCTTTTAGTCACCTGTTCTAATATCTCTTTATGTGGCTCGGTGTCAAAATTTGTTTCATAATATTCCTGTGAACCGCCTTGGGACGTTTTATTATGTTAAAGGCACTATATGAATGCAATTTGTTGTTGTTGTACTGAACTAGTTGGGTTTGTATGCGAATCCAACAGCTTCATGGTCACTTTTTACTGACATGGTTTACTGATACCAGATCACCTGTCGTTGAATCACATTTTATCTTTCTAGCTGTGGAACTGGCTATGATCGCAGTCGGCTTCAGCATGTTCCTATACAGTTTCCAATTCTCATCTTGATGGTTGTAATATTACGTTTGCCATATTATTGTTTCAAGTGTCTTCTCTTTTTCTGTAACTAAGGGGTGATTTTTGAGATCCGATTTCTTCAAGTGATTTGCCCTCTTGGGGATTATTTGTGGGACACTTGTGGTGACTGCTTTTACCAGTGTTCCTCTAATGGTGTTCTCTCTTTTTCACTGGAAAGTTCAGCAAATCTGTCTGAGACGTTGATAGTACATTGGCTTTTCACATTACTACCTTTATTCAATTTACTCCAGTCTGAATTCCTACCTGGCACTCTTCTACGTGTTCTTGGAGCCCTTAAGCTAAGACTGATGCCTGCTGTCATTATTCTATGGTTTGACCTGATGGTGTTACAAGAAGTTGTAAACACTCAACTTTCCTGATGCTATTTTCCACTTTTTTTGTACAAAGATGTAATCCAGCTGGGTTTTCTTACCATTTGAAATATTTATATGTCCTCTTTTCTTTGCAAGGCTTTTATTTGTAGACTAGGGGTTGAATTCCATGATGTAAATCTCCGCTTCCATCATGAAATGAGCAGCAAACTATTTCTTTACTCAGCCCTGCATTCGTATCACCTCCGACAATAAGGAAATTCTGGGATGATATAGGCTCTGTTGTTCATGGAACTTAAGTACATCTGCACACGGACTGCATTTGTTGGGACGTAGCAGGCTATCATCTTGACCAATGGGTTACCAGAAAATTATGCAACAAAGGCAATTAGATTAATATTTGAAGGGAAAATAATTGCAAGGCTCTGGGACTATTTGGATAGCTCCTTCAAAGAGCTGGCACAGGCATCATAAAATTCGAAAAGAATTCTTCAAAAGATGTATCATATCACCACGTGGATTTATGAAAGGGAAATCATGCTTGACAAATCTTCTAGAAATTTTTGAGGATGTAAATAGTAGAGTGGACAAAAGAGAACCTGTGGATGTGGTGTATTTGGACTTTCAAAAGGCTTTTGACAAGGTCCCACACAAGAGATTAGTGTGCAAAATTAAGCCACATGGTATTGGGGGTAATGTACTGATCTGGATAGAGAACTGGTTGGCAGACAGGAAGCAGAGTGGAAATAAACGGGTCCTTTTCAGAATGGCAGGCAGTGACTAGTGGGTTACCGCAAGGTTCACTTGCTAGGAATCCAGCTATTTACAATATACATTAATGATTTAGACAAAGGAATTTAATGTAATATCTCCAAGTTTGCAGATGACACTAAGCTGGGTAGCAGTGTGAGCTGTGAGGAGGCTGCAGGGTGACTTGGACAGGTTAGGTGAGTGGGCAAATGCATGGCAAATGCAGTATAATGTAGATAAATGTGAGGTTATCCACTTTGGTGGCAAAAACAGGGAGGCAGAATACTATCTGAATGGTGACAGATTAGGAAAAGGAGAGGTGCAATGAGACCTGGGTGTCATGGTACATCAGTCGTTGAAAGTTGGCATGCAGGTACAGCAGGCGGTGAAGAAGGCAAATGGCATGTTGGCCTTCATAGCGAGAGGATTTGAGTATAGGAGCAGGGAGATCTTACTGCACTTGTACAGGGCCTTAGTGAGGCCACACCTTGAATATTGTGTACAGTTTTGATCTCCTATTCTGAGGAAGAACATTCTTGCTATTGAGGGAGTGCAGCAAAGGTTCACCAGACTGATTCCCGGGATGGAAGGACTGACATATGAAGAAAGACTGGATTGACTTGGTTTAAATTCACTGGAATTTAGAAGAGTGAGAGGGGATCTCAAAGAAACATCTAAAATTATGATGGGATTGGGCAGGTTAGATGCAGGAAGAATCTTCCCGATGTTGGGGAAGTCCAGAACCAGGAGCCACAGTCTAAGGATAGGGGGTTAGCCATTTAGGACCAAGATGAGGAGAAACTTCTTCACTCAGAGAATTGTGAACCTGTGGAATTCTCTACAACAAGATTGATGAGTCCAGTTCGTTAGATATATTCAAAAGAGAGTTAGATGTGGCCCTTACGGCTAAAGGGATCAAGGGGTATGGCGAGAAAGCAGGAATGGGGTACTAAAGTTGCATGATCAGCCATGATCATATTGAATGGTGGTGCAGGTTCAAAGGGCCGAATGGCCTGCTCCTGCACCTATTTTCTATGTCTATGTTTCTATGTTTAAGAAAGGAAATGTAATCCTTACAATCCACTACAGGAGAATATCACTTACATCAAGAATTGCAAAGATTTATAACAGACTAACATTGAATAGATGTTATCTACCAATTGACAATGTCTTCAGATAGAACCAGAATGGCTTCAGGAAAGGAAGGTCAACAATTGGTCACACAATGGGCCAAGTTGTTCCAGTACAGCTACAACACTGGCATCTGGCATCTACCCGTCAATTTGGAAAACTGCCTACATATGTCCTGTCCACAAAAAGCAGGACAAATTCGATCCGGCCAAATACTGCCTCATTAGTCTTCTCTCAAACATCAGCAAAGTGATAGAAGCTGCCGTTGACAGTGCTCTCAAGTGGCACTTACTCACCAATAACCTGCTCTCTTCAAATCAATCAGCACATTAACTATACTCAGGAAACTAGATGCATTGTGCCCACTAAACTTTCAGTGGCAGAGAACACCAATCCATACCCACCATTAGGCAGGTAGTGACCAGATATCTACCTCTCACTGGACTGACAGTTGGGAAACTGGTATATACTCACCACTAAACCAGCAATGATTTGATTGCCAGATCACCATTAAACCATCAGGGAAAATGGGAGCACAATTGGATTGAGCTGGTCAGTTTTTGTATCCCTTACCACATTTCCAGAGACCTTAGCCCCGATTTAAACTCAGGACGGGTGGAGTGTGTTGTGGGCAGGAGTCTCCCACGGACTCTTCGGCCTGAAGTCTGAGCCATTTTAACTCTTGGGCCCCATTTGAATTGCTCAGATCAGACTCCCATCCATAACCGGCAAGAGCAACGTCTTGGCGGGTGGTAGTGATGTTTCTGGGGATCCAAAGGAACAGTCCATGGCATTATGTTACTGCGGAGGGTGGGTCTGTGAAAAGAGCTGGGGGTGGTGGGTATTTTGATACAGAAACTGATTTCTTAAAGCCGGCCTACATTACTGAAGATACAGCTTCCTGAATCACATGAGATACAACTCGCTCATGTTGGTATAATTTGGAACAATTTATGACTACGCAAATTCTGCTTAATTTGATATTCACTGGAATTTAGAAGAATGAGAGGGGATCTCACAGAAACATATAAAATTCGGACGGGATTGGACAGGTTAGATGCAGGAAGAATGTTCCCGATGTTGGGGAAGTCCAGAACCAGGGGTCACAGGCTAAGGATAAGGGGTAATCCATTTAGGACCGAGATGAAGAGAAACTTCTTCACTCAGAGAATTGTGAACCTGTGGAATTCTCTACCACAGAAAGTTGTTGAGGCCAGTTCGTTAGATATATTCAAAAGGGAGTTAGATGTGACCCTTATGCCTAAAGGGGTTAAGAGGTATGGAGAGAAAGCAGGAATGGGGTACTGAAGTGCATGATCAGCCATGATCGTATTGAATGGTGGTGCAGGTTCGAAGGGTCGAATGGCCTACTCCTGCACCTATTTTCTATGGCCCCAAGTTTCCACATGATTTGCTCCTGATTTTTAGGAGCAACTGGTGTAGAACGGAGTATCTTAGAAATCAGAATTCTCGTCATTTAGTTTGCTCCAGTTCTAGTCAGTTCGAACAGAATTTTTGGAACAGAATTTTTTTTCAAAAGCAGGCGTGTCCGGCCACTTACGCCTGTTTTCAAAGTTTCGGCAGTGAAAACTTACTCCAAACTAACTTAGAATGGAGTAAGTGAAGATTTTTGTACGCTCGAAAAAACCTTGTCTACACTTTAGAAAATCAGGCGTACGTTACAAATCAGGCGTAGGGAATGGGGGGGGGGGTGGGTTTAAAGGGAAGTTTACAAACATTAAACACTTCAGTTTTACAAATAAAGAGCCATCATCAATAATAAATGATAAATACATCAATAAATCAACCAATAAATCAATCAAAAAAAATTAAGAAGAAATAATCTTTTTTAAAAAAATCAATAAATAAAACATTTTCTACTTACCGACTGCAGCACCGGGAGCCCTCCAACAGCGTGCTGGGATGCCCCCCTCAGTGTGTCTCTGTCAGTGTCTCTATCTCTCTGTCTGTCTGTGTGTCTCTCTCATTCTCTGTCTGTCAGTGTCTATGTTTCTGACAGCGAGGGGAGGGGGAGGAGGGGGGAGCAGAGGGAGGGATGGGGAGAAGGGGGAGGGATGGGGGAGAAGGGGGAGGGGGGGAGAAGGGGGAGGGGGGGAGAAGGGGGTGGGGGGAGAAGTGGATAAAGGGGAGAAGGGGGAGAAAGGAGATGGGGGAAAAGAAGATGGGGGGGAAAGGAGATGGGGGGGAAGGAGATGGGGGTGAAGGAGATGGGGGGGAAGGAGATGGGGGGAAGGTGATGGGGGAAGCAGATGGGGGGAAGGAGATGGGGGGAAAGGAGATGGGGAAGGAGATGGGGGAAGGAGATGGGGGGAAGGAGATGGGGGGGAAGGAGATGGGGGGAAAGGAGATGGGGGGAAGGAGATGGGGGGGAAGGAGATGGGGGTGGAAAGGAGATGGGGGAAGGAGATGGAAGGGAAATGGGGGGGGAAAGGAGATGGGGGGGAAAGGAGATGGGGGGAAGGAGATGGGGGGGAAGGTGATGGCGGGGAAGTAGATGGGGGGGAGGAGATGGGGGGGAAGGAGATGGGGGAGAAGATGGGGGGAAGGAGATGGGGTGAAGGAGATGGGGGGGGAAGGAGATGGGGGGGGAAGGAGATGGGGGGGAAGGAGATGGGGGGGAGAGAAGGAGAAGGGGGAGGGAGGCTGAATGGGCCGGGCCCGAGACTTCGGGCAGGGCCCGTCCCCAGCACCAGATTTACAGGTAGGTGGCGTTGGGTCGGGTCGGGGGGAGCGCGGGTCGGAGGGGTGGTGGGAGGTCGGTCGGTTCGGTTCGGGTCGGGGGGAGGGAGGGAGAGGGAGGTCAGGTTGGGGGGTGGGAGGTCAGGTCGGATCCAGTCCGGGGGGGGGGGGGAAGCGGGAGTTGGGTCGGTGTCGGGTCCGGTCTTGAGGCGGGGGGTGGGAAGTGGGAGTCGAGTCGGGTCGGGAGGAAGCAGGAGCTGGCCGAGGGAGGCAGCCTTATCCACGCAGCCCCAGTGAGGCCATTCAGCCAGGGCTAGGGGCTGCGTGCTTCGGGCCCCTCCCACACAGTTTTGGGCGCCTGCAGCTACTGCACTTGCGTGCCCACTGTAGCGCGCATGTGCAGAGGTCCCGGCACTGTTTTCAGCGCAGGGACCTGGCTCCGCCCCCCTACAGCTCCTGCTGCGCTGCGCCGAGGGCCAGAGGACCTGCAGGGAGGTGGAGAATCTGGAGGTTTTTTTTAGGCGCACTTTGTGGCGCGAAAAACGGGCGTCCAGGTCGGGACTGCGCCGTTCTAGGCGCGGCTCAAAATTTGGGCCCAAAGTTTCTATGTTTCTATGTTAATTGCGATGACTAGAGGTTTGGGTTAACCTATCCCTTTACAAATGGTGCACAACAGGGTGTACGCTTAGTTAAAATGGCAGCCGGGTGGCCTCACATGCATTGCCTGACACACAGCTCAAAGGGAAACAGTGTTTAAAAGTATCCTTCTGCTTAGTCAATGCAAAAGACACAGGGATGGGGTTGACTCAGACACCAGTCATGGAGTTAGTGACAGAAATTCACATACAAGTAATACACTTGTTTTCATTTTTTGAAGTAAAAAGGCATGAGTGGCAGATGTATTTGTGATTTAGAAACATAGAAAATAGATGCAGCAGTAGGCCATTCGGCCCTTCGAGCCTGCAAAGCCATGCAACATGATCATGGCTGATCATTTTTGCAACTTTAGTACCCCATTCCTGCTTTCTCTCCATACCCCTTGATCCCTTTAGCTGTAAGGGCCACATCTAACTCCCTTTTGAATATATCTAACAAACTGGCCTCAACAACTTTCTGTGGTACAGAATTCCACAGGTTCACAATTCTCTGAGTGAAAGAAGTTTCTCCTCATCTCGGTCCTAAAATGGCCTGCCCCTTATATATGAATGCTGACTGATACACAAGGACAAACCTGCAGGAGGGACATTCACTTCTAAGTCAGGAAGGATATCGAGACCAATACCAGGCTACATGGAACAAAGAAACCAATAATTTATCAACTGGAAAATCCTGCGGCTGCTGTTTTTTTAATGAAGCCTTGGTAAGTGGCCTGTGCACGAGTTATCAGAACCGCACCACTTTGTAGAATGTGAAAGACAACTCGCAGACAGCAACAGCAGTGTGTTGCTTCCGTCAATGAAGAGACTAAGCTAGGTTCTTGTTCCATCGCCTTCAACATTTAAGGAGAAGCTAGATAAACTCAAGAGAGAGAAGGGAATAGAAAGATATGCTGATAGGATTAGATGAAATGGGGTGGGAGGAATCTCGTGTGGAACATAAACACCGGTACAAACCAGTTGGGCTAAATGGTCTGTTTCTGTGCTTTAAATTCTGGGATAGAGATTCCGTTCAGTTGTGGTGGATTTTTCGGCACAATTCACCCAAAATCAGTGTAACCAGTGCAAAAAAATAATGGACTTTTAAGCGGAAATTACAGACAGCATAAATCCAGTTTCCATGATCTATTGCACTAATTTAAAAAACATCGTGCTGAAAGCTTGTCTCACCCACAAAACTGGTGAATTAATGACCATTGGAAATTTCCACTAATTGGACTCGTTTGCAGGCCTTTAAGGAGACTCTAAAAATTAAGTTGGTTCTTTTTTTTTTTAATTTAATTTTAATTAAAGGAGGAAAGGAGCTCTCAGAGAGAGAGGGGAGAGACAGAGAGAGTGACAGAGAGAGAGAGAGAGTGGGGTGGAAAAGAGGGAAGCTGTGAGGGCAGGTCTCCCCTCACAGCGGTGGGTGGGTGTTTTTCTGGGGTGCACTCCCCAGATGATGGAAAAACCAGACACAGTCTTATAGGATGGTCTTCGGGTGGGGGGGAGAAGATGTCTTTACCTGGGGCAGCTGGAGCCACCCAGGCATACACTCCCAACGATGTTAAATAGGGTGATTAATAATTCTTCAGCCAGGTAGCTCCAGCTATCCCCGGCTAGGTAAGTTGGTTCTTTTGGGCGCAAGGACACAAACAGGTGCATTTTGAATGAAAACATTTTTTTTTAACTTGCTAAGGAACTGACTACTGTACCCCAATTTAACTAGCAAATGCTTCTGTATATTTTTTTAAGTCATTTTCAGTCATTTAAAATTGGATTACTCACATGTGTTGGGTTGACACTGTGATTAAGGGCTCAATTTTCCCCAAAACTTTTTTTTGGCGTACTTGAAGAGTTACGCCCGTTTTTTGGGGGCCCAAGTACGCCAAAAAGACTGTTCTAAGTTTCCCTGTTTGATTTCTTCATTTTGGCGCAACCTAACCTGTCCTTTAGTTTTGGGGCTGAAGCCAAAATGATCTGCTCCAAAATGATCGGGTTGCCATGGTAACCAAGGACACAATGCAGGCTGAGGCTGGAAAGTGAAACATACAGCCAGCTCGCAACCTGCACAAGCACATTAAAATATATTGCAGCCACTTACCTCCATTAAATTATTAAAGTCGCCCCACCCCCACCCCACCTGATGCCGGTGCCGATCCCCGCTCGTATCCCAGGCCGAAGGGCCTCCAGGTCCCGTTCCCCACACCTAGCCCTGGCCGAGGGGCCTCCTCCCTCCCGGTCCGGCACCCAGCCCTGGCCAAGTGGCCTCCTCCATTCCAACCCGGCACCTAGCCCTGGCCAAGTGGCCTCCTCCATCCCGGTCCGGCATCTAACCCTGGCCAAGTGGCCTCCTCCATTCCAATCCGGCACCTAGCCCTGGCCAAGTGGCCTCCTCCATCCCGGTCCGGCACCTAACCCTGGCCAAGTGGCCTCCTCCATCCCGATCCGGCACCTAGCCCTGGCCAAGTGGCCTCCTCCATTCCGATCCGGCACCTAGCCCTGGCCAAGTGGCCTCCTCCATTCCGATCCGGCACCTAGCCCAGACCGAATGGCCTCCCGGTCCGCTCCCCCGCACCTATCCCGGGCCGAATGGCCGCTCCCCCCCCTCCCGGTCCCCACACCTAACTGTACCCAAAAGGCTTCCCCTCCCCTCTCTCCCCCTCTCTCTTACCTCTCCTACTGCTGCTGTCCAGACATCTACTGCACTTACCTGTGCTGATTTCCTTGCCTGCGCCAATTTCCATAACTCACCAGAAGGTTTTCCTACATACGTTGGCCTAAGAAGAACTGGAGCAATTCTCAGCTGGCCAAACTTGCCTAAATGGCCAGAATTGGCACGGGTGGCAGGTTATGCCCTCTTTGGCTGAAAAAAAACGTAGCTAAAAAAAAATCGTAACTAAATGAGTTACGCTGGTGCAAATTGATCGGGGAAACTTGGGTTTTTTAACATAGGCCATAAAAAACGGTCTGCGGCAAAAAAACGCTGCAAATCACTCGGGAAAATTGAGCCCAATATATTGCTTATTTTTTGCGATAACCCATTTTCAGTTGTATTAATCAAATTGCCCCAAGTTACCCACTTTTAAATATGTCACGGAATATTTTTCAAAGCAAATTGTTTTAAACAAAATGATGTTTTAAAATGCTGCTCAATTGCGCTGGTTCATGGCAGATTTTGTATTTGGCGATTTGCAATTGAGTTTGAGTGGAAACTCGAGAGAAAAACAATTTTCAAAACGGGTGCAATTTGAAAGAAAATAAAAAAAGACTTGCATTTATATGGAGCCTTTCATGACCAGCGGACGTCCCAAGGCGCTTTACAGCCGATGAAGTACGTATGGAGTATAGTCACTGTTGTAATGTGGGAAACGGGGCAGCCAACTTGCGCACAGCAAGCTCCCACAAACAGCAATGTGATAATGACCAGATCATCTGTTTTTTTTTTTGTTATGTTGATTGAGGGATGAATATTGGCCAGGACACCGGGGATAACTCCCCTGCTCTTCTTCGAAATAGTGCCATGAGATCTTTTATGTCCATCTGAGGCAGACGGGACCTCGGTTTAACGTCTCATCCAAAAGACGGCACCACTGACAATGCAGCATTCCCTCAGTACTGCACTGGAGTGTCAGCCTAGATTTATGTGCTGAAATTCCCGGAGTGGGACTTGAACTCACAACCTTCAGACTCAGAGGCGAGTGTGCTACCCATCGAGCCACAACTGACTCAATTTGCACTGGAATCGCCGATTGTCCCCAAAGTGGAAAGTTTACCCCTCTATGTGATTGTACGTAGCTGCTGCTGAACACATTCACAATTCTTATGCAGTGGTATTTGGTAAAAAAAATGGATATGATAAGGATATTTAGTTGCAGGAATAACAACTGACTGGTACAGTCCTTTAAATCATGCAGGCTAATTGCTGTCAAATAACTAGTTTTATTTTTGTACCTTTAAGAAAATCTCTAAATGCTGTTTCACCTTCATATAAGTTTGCATGCTGTCCACAACAGAACTGTACTGGAGTATTAGCCGACAGAGTTGGATAAAGTATAGTTTAAGAATATGATTGAAAATTATAAGGAAAATAATGGTTAAAGATAATCAAATCCTGTACATAATGTAATGTTCCTATATTGCTGGATGTCTCATTTATGGAAAGCACTTGGCCAGAGTTGAATATGATAGATCATAAAGGTTGGATTGATATCCTGCAAGTTTCCCTTTTAGAAATTTCATACCACTTCACTTTCTTGTAGATTTCTTGTCAGTAAAAATGGTGTGGAGAACGCAACACGAGGCCACCTGGCCACCATTTCAACTATCCGCCTATCCCCTTCGCGCTAGGTGGGCTGGGTTGAAATCGGGGCTCTTATGTTTCCGATTCACTTCAGGTAATAAAAATGACCTCAGCTCCAACTCCATACTGAGCCATATACTGCAAGCAAATACAATCGCAGCAAGAAACTAATCATGGGGTCTGTATATCTGGACTCTCTAGCTGTGCTACGTGTAAAGGGATAGGTTAACTCAAACCTCAAGTGATTTGAATGAAGATGCCAATCACTCCCATCACTCCTGCCTCTACCAGGAAAGGAAGGGAGGGAAGGAGAAAGGAAGGAATGCAACGGAGGAGGAAAGGAAGGAAGAAATCAAGGAAGGAAGGAACGAGAAAGAAAGTAAGGAAGGTAGCAAGGAAGGAAGAGAAGAAGGGAGAAAAGGAAAGGAAGGGAGATCGAAAGGAAGCAATAAAGGAAGGATAGAAGGAAGGAAGAAATGGAAAAAGTAAGCATGATAGGAGGGAAGAAAGGTAAGGAAAGAAAGGAAGGAAGAGAGGAAGGAATAAAGGAAGGGAGAAAGAATGGATATGATGCTACTGAATTACTACCCTGAGAATGACGATTGCACTGTGCACTAAATCATTGTTGTCACTCAAGTAATGAAATAAAGACTACCTTTTTCAATACAGGAGCATGGTGAAGCCATAAAAAGTAACCTCCCAACACTAATCTCACACTGTTTTGAACAGACTATTGCTCAGAGCAGGAAAAGAATGGGTATGGTCCTGTGAATGCAGGCCATTAACTCAAACACCAGTTTCTTTGCTCTCGAGTTCAGTAGAAAAATAATTTTCTTTTCTTTGAACACTCAATATTTACGCCATTTATTACACCCTGGAGCTACAGACATGGCTCATGCATGATCAGGTGGGAAAATAAACCACTTACATTCTTTCTTGTATTTTTTAAAAGCGAAGAAAACAGAACAAACTGCTGCCGGCTTCTCATATCACACAGCAAAGCTTTTATTATCATTTCTACCAGTAGCTCTGCCTTGGCATTACTCAGTGAGTTGGAAGATGTGCTGTTTTATAACATCATCATCATAGACAGTCCCTCGAATTGAGGATGACTTGCTTCCACATCAAAAAGTTCACCGGTGTTTCAATGAAGAACCTAAAATTCCAGATCCCGAACTACATCCTGAAGGGTGGAAGATGCCTGTGCGTGGATTTTTTTAACATGGGGTGACCGTTGCACACCAGCCACCACACGGGCTTGACAGAGCGAGGTCTTGGTCCAATGGCAAGGATTAACCAAGACGACTGGAGACCAGCTCTGCTGCACAGACCTAGTGCGCTCACATATCGCAGTGTGGGCTGGCCCGTGCTGCCCCTGGGCCCTCGTCTCTTCTGGGCTCCCAAACTCACGCCTCTCCTGGGCCCCGATCACGTCCCTCTGCAATCTCTCGCCGTTCCTTCGCCCCGACCTCGCCGCTCCTGCTGTACCTGCCCACGTTCCAATCACCGACCTGGACCTTGGTGACATCCCTTTTCACTGCCGTCGCTCTCCTGCTCCCTGGAGTGGTACACCGCCACGCTGCTCCTTCCGCTCCCCGGCCTGCTCCGATGGTGCTCGCAGTCCGGGGGCAGAAGGAGGGGCCGCTCAGTTATATTGTTTTGTAACAATAGGGGCAGTGTCAACAAGGTGTTGCCGGAAGTAACTGTAACATTTACAGGAAGTGGATGCTCTCCACAAAGCTTTTAATATTTTTGTGGAAATAATGATTACATAACGATTAATAATAATTGTCGTGGATGCAAACTCTTTGTATTCATCATGTAACTATGTACGATGTACCACCTGAAGGCGCTGCTGTTGGAGGCCCAGGGGTTTCCTGTCCTGGTGTGCAGGGTCATATAAAAGCCATGCTGCTCCTCACTTAAATGGACTGAAGTCACACAGCTCTTACTCACAATACAAGGCCTCGTGGAGCTATTCGATGGTAATTGCAGACATAATAATCATAATAATGCAAGCCTGGTGAAGGTGATCATCTGGACTAGCGGGTGCAGGGGGCGGGGGAAGATGCTGGTGGTAGGAAGTGCTGCTCCAGGCATCCTGAGTGTGCGGAAAACTTGATGGATGTGCTGATCGGTTCCTTGCCTGTCATTTTCGTAGATTTGATTATCACTTTAGACTATGTACAAGATGCGCTGGGGTAGAAATTGACCTCCGCCCGAAACGGAGCAGCACCCGCCATTTATTAAAGTTTTGGGTTGCGGTGGAGATGCCGTCGATGTTCGGCACTTTGAGGTATTTTTGGCTCGTGCCGGGTCTTGGTAATGCGTCGCAACGTCTCTCGCCTTCAGTTAAAGGGGAGGGCCGCTGCGAGCTCTGCATACTTTTAAGTTCGTTCCACTGGGCCACCAGGGAGGGTTTCAGCCGGGCCAGCGGCCTGGCACCCAAGTAGGGGGTGCCAGGCTGCCTGTTGCTGGCCCAGCTGAACCCCGGGGGCGTAACTGTCGGACCGACCTGGCAGTCGGCCGACATAAGGAAATAACATGGCGACCGCGGCAGGGCACCCTCCCATTTAAGGGCCGCCGGGCCCTTGTGTTACAGAGAGTGCACCGGCAGCAAAATCTGAAGGGGTACCGATTGGTGGTAGGGCCGCTCCCGCGAGCCAACGCTGGGAGAGGGGCCGTTTCCCGCGGGGTAATTTCGCGAGAGGGAGCCCGCCGATCAGTAAGGGGGACGGCGCGTGCACGCCGCAGTGGGAAAACGGGAAAACGATCCCGGGCACCACTTCTAAATTGAGGGAGGGCAATTTACAAAATGGTGGCCCCGCCACGAAGAGTCGGCGAACATTCCACGCCAGCCCATGGCCGCCTTCAGGTGGCCAGGAGGCCTTATCGGGAGGGGCAATTTCAGCCCCACTATTTCCTGTTCCTGATTTCTAGGAAAGAAAACTCATTCTCACTGCAGTATCATGACACAACAGAACTACGGCTCACAACATGATACAATTGAGGGACAAGCTGTCTATGGAGACCATCACAATGCATGCGTCACCAGCACAGCTGTAACGTGAGGCCAGATACAATGTAACTCAGCAACGAGTCTACAACTCTCAGAAGCTATCATGCAGCATCAATCTCTCTATACTTCAGGACTCCCTGCCCCACAGCAACCCCCAAGCTTCACATTTTGACATGTCAGCTGTGGCTCAGTGGGTAGCACACTCGCCTCTGAGTCAGAAGGTTATGGGATTTGAGCACATAAATCTAGGCTGACACTCTAGTGCAGTGCTGAGGGAATGCTGCACTTTTGGAGGTGCCGTCTTTTGGATGAGACGTTAAACCGAAGCTGTCATTTATGTATGCTTGGGGTTACTAGCCACCAGGTGGAGCCACTCTCGGAGGTCATTGGGCTGTACGCACTTGTGTGCGGCCCAGATATAAAAGGCAAGCCATCATATAATGTAATCACTTTGGGCCATAATAAAGCAGAGCCAGGTTTGTACCTGTGTTAGTTTACAGTATTCAGTCTATCGAGTTATTACATACATAACATTTGGTGACGAGGTCATTTAAGAACCTTCGCATGCAAAAATGAGCACAATTGGAATTCTGGAGAGATTCATGGAGGGAAAGATTTTGTAGCTCGCCTGGACCAGTACTTCGTAGCCAATAAAATGGAGGAACCCACTGACACAGTTAGGCACAGGGCGGTCTTCCTCATGGTTTGCGGTCCAAAAATCTATGGACATAAAGAATCTTCTCTCGCCTGCAAGTCCAATGGACAAGGACTATGAGGAATTGTGTGCTCTGATACGGGACCATCTCAAACCAGAAGAAGGCATCATCATCTCACGATATCCATTCTACAAGCACCTTCGTTCTGAGGGCCAGGACGTGTTGGAATTCATTGTCAACCTAAAACGTCTAGCTGGACCGTGTAAGTTCAAAAATGCGTTTGGAGACATGCTGTGGGACTTCTTTGTAATCAGCATCAACCACGAGGTGATCCTGCGTAAGCTACTGGCAGCAGAGATGCTGGATTTGAGCAAGGCCATCACGATTGCCCAGGCATGCATGACGACGGACAGAAACTTAAAGCAGATATCATCGAAAAATCAGAACTCAGCAAGTACTGTAAACAAGATAGTATCGTCGTTTGACAGAGCTGCATATGGCAGGGCCTACTCGACAGCATATGCAAAACTTGTGGCTGCCCAACGGTAATGAATCCGATTTCACCGTGTTGGTATTGTGGGGGCAATCATCGGCCTCATCAGTGTCAGTTTAAACAGTACATTTGTAAAGGCTGTTCGAGACTGGGGCATCTCCAGCGCATGTGTCCGCAACTGAGCAAGCGTGCTGCGACACACCAAGTGGAGGATGATGACCAGTATAGCGCGGACCCGGATATGCAATCCGAGGTACCAGAGGAGGAAGTGTATGGACTGTATTCGTTCCTAACAAAGAGCCAACCGATAATGATTAAAGTGAAACTTAACGGTGTGCCGGTACTGATGGAATTGGACACAGATGCGAGTCAATCAATAATGAGCCAGAGGACATTCAACAAGCTGTGAGGCCTAAGCTGAGTCCAGTCAATGCCAAGTTGCTTACGTACACTAAAGAGCTCATAACAGTGATTGGCAGTCGTTTCCTAAACTGGATCTGACGTCGGTCTACATGACACAGGAGCTGGTCGAGACGGTGAAGAAACTTACTCATAAAGGACTGTTTATCTACAA
Organism: Pristiophorus japonicus; assembly: GCF_044704955.1. NCBI lineage: Eukaryota > Metazoa > Chordata > Chondrichthyes > Pristiophoridae > Pristiophorus > Pristiophorus japonicus. The sequence goes on from NC_091979.1 coordinate 312,713,396, forward strand.
CAGGTGTCCTTTCGGAATTCGCTCGGCTGCAGCCATATTTCAGAGGAACATGGAGAGTCTACTGAAGACCGTCCCTAGAACTGTCGTGTTCCAAGATGACATTCTGGTCACAGGTCGTGACACCGCCGAACATCTGAACAACCTGGAAGAGGTTCTACATCATCTGGAAAAAGTGGGACTCAGACTGAAACGTTCAAAGTGTGTCTTCATGGCACCGGAAGTCGAATTCCTGGGGAGGAAAATTGCTGCTGACGGTATCAGGCCTACGGACTCAAAAACCAAGGCCATCAAAAATGCACCCAAGCCTCAGAATGTGACGGAGCTGCGTTCATTCCTTGGTCTACTCAACTACTTTGGTAATTTCCTACCTAGATTGAGCACTTCATTAGAGCCACTGCACATGCTGCTAAGAAAAGGCGACAACTGGGTTTGGGGTGTGTCTCAATATAGAGCTTTTGAGAAAGCTACTAATCTGCTTTACTCTAACAAGCTGCTGGTACATTGTGATCTGTGTAAGTATCTAGTATTGGCCTGTGATGCTTCAACATATGGAGTTGGTTGCGTGCTCCAACAAGCTAATGAGTCAGATAAACTACAACCTGTTGCGTATGCTTCTAAAAGTTCGTCAAAGGCAGAAAGAGCCTACAGCATGGTAGAAAAAGAAGCATTAGCCTGTGTGTATGGGGTTAAAAAGATGCATCAGTACCTGTTTGGTCTTTGGCTTGAACTGGAAACAGATTACAAGCCACTCATTTCAAGTTTTCGGAAAGCAAAGATATCAATACCAATGCTTCATCCCGAATACAGGAGGTGGGCGCTAACATTATCTGCCTATGATTATGTCATTCGCCATAGACCTGGCACCGGAGATGGAGATGCCAGAACCTGCAGACCTACTGTTAGTTATGGATGCTTTTGAAAGTAAAGGAATCCCTGTCAAGGCGCAAAAAGTTAAGACCTGGACCAACCAGGACCCGATATTATCGGTTGTGAAACGTTGTGTCCTTAAGTGGTGATTGGTCTACCATACCCAAGCAAATGGGTGATGAGACCAAACCTTACAACCAGCGCAAAGATGAACTATCCATTCAATCAGATTGTATACTGTGGGGTAATTATGTTGTTATGCCTAAGAAAGACAGAGAGAAATTTGTACATGATCTACATAGCACTCATCCCGGTATTGTCATGATGAAAGCCATTGCCAGGTCTTATGTATGCTGGCCTGGAATTGACTCTGATCTGAAATCAGTGCAACACTGCAGTGCATGCAGCTAAGTAAAGCACCAGCGGAATCGTCGCTGAGTCTGTGGTCGTGGCCATCTAAACCATGGTCCAGGATCCACATCGACTTTGCAGGTCCCTTTCTGGGAAAGATGTTTTTAGTTGTGGTGGATACATATTCCAAGTGGATAGAATGTATAATCATGTCATCCAGCACATCCACAGCTACCATTGAGAGCCTTCGTGTCATGTTTGCCACTCATGGTTTGCCCAACATTGTTGTAAGTGACAACGGACCTTACTTCACTAGTCTGGAGTTTCAAGAGTTCATGAAACTCAATGGTATCAAACATGTGAGATCACCACCATTCAAACCCGCAGAGCATGCTGTCCAAACCATCAAGCAGAGTATGAAACGTGTAACTCAAGGTTCACTGCAGACTCACTTGTCATGCACATTGCTTAGTTACAGGACAACACCCCACACGCTTACTGGGGTCCCCCCTGCTGAACTATTGATGAAGAGAGGTCTCAAGACCTAGCTCCCTCTTGTCCACCCTGACTTGAACGATCATGTTGAATACAGACGTCAAAGTCAGCAGTGGTATCATGATCGCGCTGCTGTATCACGCGACATTTCTGTTAACGATCCTGTGTATGTGGTAAATTATGGTCAAGGTCCCAAGTGGATCGCCGATACTGTTATGGCTAAGGAGGGTAACAGAGTGTTTACTGTCAGGCTCAAGAATGGGCAAACATGCAGGAAACATGTTGATCAGATAAAGCTGCGGCACACAGATGAACTGGAACAGTCTGAGGAAGACACAATCAGTGACCAACCAACCTACCCTCAGTCATCAGAGGACTCCGCTGTCATCAATGAATCTGGACTTTCAATCCCTGTCATTGTCACTCCTATCAGATCGGCTACCCAGCCCTCAGTCATAACAGACTCAGAACACTCGCCCAAGGCTGGAGTTGAACTGAGACGATCAACTCGGGAGCGGAAAGCCCCGGACCGTCTCAATTTGTAAAAAGACTGTTACTAATATCTTAAAGGGGGATATTGTCATGTATGTGTGCTTGGGGCTACTAGCCACCAGGTGGTGCCACTGTCGGAGGTCATTGGGCTGTACGTACGTGTGTGCAGCCCAAGTATAAAAGGCAAGCCATCATGTAATGTAATCACTTTGGGCCCTAATAAAGCAGAGCCACGTTTGTACCTGTGTTAGTTTGCAGTATTCAGTCTATGGAGTTATTACATACATAACAGAGGCCCCAACTGCTCTCTCAGGTGGACGTAAAAGATCCCATGGCACTATTTCGAAGAAGAGCAGGGGAGTTATCCCCGGTGTGCTGGCCAATGTTTATCCCTCAAACAACATAACAAAAACAGATTATCTGGTCATTGTCACATTACTGTTTGTGGGAGCTTGCTGTGCAAATTGTCTGCTACGTTTCCCACATTAAAACAGTGACTGCACTCCAAAAGTACTTCATTGGCTGTAAAGCGCTTTGAGACGTCCCGTGGTCGTTAACGACACTATAGAAATGGAAGTCTTTCTTTCCTTTTTCTTTTTACTGCCTTCTCTCTGCAAAACCCCTTAACTTGACTACTTCTTGCTCCTAACTTCCAGGCTCTGCTCAATCCACTCTAAGGCCCCATTCAAGCCCTTTCACCTCACTTTCTGTCCTGATAGAAGTTCTACGCTTCCTGTCTTTTACATGCTCTCCTGCCCTCATTCCGTGTCTCCCAATGGTCATACTTCAGCATCGATCCCTGCTCTAGCCTCAGGTCCCACTCCAGCCCTAGGGCTTCATTGCTCCCTTCGCTTACTCTTGGCACCAACAACCCTGAACTTCATTGTTTTTCTTCGCTTCTTTTATTTTCGTACAGTGGGCATATTGATTGGTTTATTAATCATATAAGAAAGAGACTCAATCAGGACTTATGCTGTTTAGGGCTAAGTACAGAACTTATAAACACACTCAGATTGTTAAATTAATTTTAAAGCAGAGATGTAATAACAAAAGAATAGTTATATCGAGCACAAAAAGTATACTGCGGATCACAAGCTACAAAATAGAGAATAAAAGAATTATAAAAATAAAGTAACATTGTTATATAATAATAGCCAATATAATAATCCCTGGCATCATTCTGATGAATCTCTGCTGTATGCTCTCTGTGGCTTTAATGCCCTTTCTATAGCAGAGCACTTGTAATGCATACAGGACTCCAAATGTGGCCCAACCAATATTTTGTAAATTCATCATTGCTTCTTTAGTTTTGCTCCTATTTATAAACCCAAAATTCTATTGTGTTTTTTCTATCTGCACACACCTTCAAGGAATTATGTATTTGAACTCCGAGGACTCTCTGCTCATCCACACCCTTCAGTGTCTTTCCATTGACTATTTACTCCCATTTCTTGCTTTTCATCCAAAATGTATTATCTCACACTTATCCACATTAAATTGCATCTGCCACCTGCCTGCCCATTCTACTAACTTGTCTGTATCTTCCTGAAGTCTTTTACAGTCCACTTCACTCATTGTCAAACCTCCTACTTCGGTGTCATTGACAAAGTTTGAGATTGTTCTCCCTACACCCTACTCCCTATACCCAAGTCCAAATTATCTGATCCCTGGGATTCACCATTTCAACTCTACTCCAAAAAAAATTAAGGTAACTCTTTTTTCCTGTACATCAACCAACCTCCTACCACTGCAGTTTCTCTCATATGTCTGAATTTTTCTTAAAAAAGCCTCTTGAGACACTTTGCACGACATCCACTGCATTTCTTGTATCTACCTAATTGGTCGTTTCTTAAAAAAACTCTAAAATTTGTCAAACATGTCTTGTGTTTAACCAATCTGTGCTAGCTAGCCTTGATTAAACCATGCATTTCTATGCTCAATAATTCCATCTCAAATCATGGATTCTAATAATTTGCTCACACAATAGAGTAACTGTTCTATAATTACCTGGTTTTGTCTTTGATTTCCCCTCTTGAACAAAAATACTGAATTGGCTGTTCTCCAGTCCCACAGCATAATTTGCATATTTAAGAAAAATTGGGAAAATTGTGGCCAGAACCTCTGTTATCTTGTCTCTGACTTCTTTCAACGGCCCGGAGTACATCCCATCAGGCCCGGTGACTTATCTGCCTTGAGTTCTGCTCACTTGTTTCAGAAGCGATTCCTTTATTACAATTATCTTGAGAAAATTGTTCCATATCTTCCCCTAGCACACTTACACTCTCACTTCCACCACCATTTGTAGAAAGCAGTGAACAATCTTTATTTGATATCTCCACCATATCTTCAGTGGAGGCTAGACAAGAAAATGAGGGAGAAGGGAATCGAGGGTTACGCTGATAGATTTAGATGAGGAAAGACGGGAGGAGGCTCGAGTGGAGCATAAACACTGACATGAACTGGTTGGGCCAAATGGCCTGTTGCGGTGCCGTATATTCTATGTAATCCTATGTCATTCATTCACCACACACCATCCTTCATCCCCGAATAGGCTTACCCACTCCAACTAAACATTTGCTTTGAATGATTTAACTACTTATCTACCAATTTACGAAGGTTGCTCAAGATGCAAGCAACTGAGTAACTATGTTCTCCCCTCCACAAATAACTCTTATTCCCAGTTATTCACATTATACAATATATATTTTCTGCCTTAACTCCCATGCAGAATTTGCAATATCTACTTAAGGTGTAAGTACTTTATTTATTTGTTTATTCTTCCTTACTGCCTCTTAACACATTTTTTCAGATATTTGATGAGTTCTGTCGTTTGAGTTTGTTAGTGTGGTCATTCGGTACTCTTGCCTGACCTGTGGTGGGTTCAATCAAATGGAATCAGCCCGTTTCCCAGTGAGGGGTTGGGGAAAAGGAAAGGGGGAATAAAGAGAGATGCTATTACTCAGATAGCTGGTGCACAAGTCCTACCAACCAGCAACTTTCTCCCCGTGCTCCTTTATTATTCCAGGGTCATGCATTCCTTGGCTGTGAGTGGTGCAGGATCCTAGAATATTAAGGGGGTGCAGGGAGCAAATAGAGTGGTTCACGTCAAGCAGAATCAAAAAAGGTTAATTGAAAACTTTTTAATAACAAAATGCACAAGATGTGGATATGAAATCAATTTTTTTTAACTTGGACATCTATAATTATGGACACACCGTAATAAATTGGCTTAATGTAATAGAAACATAGAAACATAGAAACATAGAAAATAGGTGCAGGAGTAGGCCATTCGGCCCTTCTAGCCTGCACCGCCGTTCAATGAGTTCATGGCTGAACATTCAACTTCAGTACCCCATTCCTGCTTTCTCGCCATACCCCTTGATCCCCCGAGTAGTAAGGACCTCATCTAACTCCTTTTTGAATATATTTAGTGAATTGGCCTCAACTACTTTCTGTGGTAGAGAATTCCACAGGTTCACCACTCTCTGGGTGAAGAAGTTCCTCCGCATCTCGGTCCTAAATGGCTTACCCCTTATCCTTAGACTGTGACCTCTGGTTCTGGACTTCCCCAACATTGGGAACATTCTTCCTGCATCTAACCTGTCTAACCCCGTCAGAATTTTAAATGTTTCTATGAGGTCCCCTCTCATTCTTCTGAACTCCAGTGAATACAAGCCCAGTTGATCCAGTCTTTCTTGATAGGTCAGTCCCGCCATCCCGGGAATCAGTCTGGTGAACCTTCGCTGCACTCCCTCAATAGCAAGAATGTCCTTCCTCAGGTTAGGAGACCAAAACTGTACACAATACTCCAGGTGTGGCCTCACCAATGCCCTGTATAACTGTAGCAACACCTCCCTGCCCCTGTACTCAAATCCCCTTGCTATGAAGGCCAACATGCCATTTGCTTTCTTAACCGCCTGCTGCACCTGCATGCCAACCTTCAATGACTGATGTACCATGACACCCAGGTCTCTTTGCACCTCCCCTTGCGTTCTTGTCACAATTATTGCAATGTAGCTGGGCTGGGTACAGCAACAATGCATTTCTGCCAACTGCATGATGTACCCAGTACCATTGATAATCCATTTCTGTTTGATCTTTGTGAAAATTAAATTCCTGTGAAGTTCAGAATTGAATTTCCATTGCAGTGAAATGGCATTCACGTACTTATCTCTGATGGCTCTGATTAGATACATACACATGGACGACTCACTGTGAGAAAGACTAGCCAACCTTCGCTAAAAATACAAATAAACTCTAATGGAGCCAGACGAGTTAAACTGCAAAGTATATTTTGATTTGCATCTGGACTCAATTCGTATTCTTGGCATATACCCACATTTTGGTCATATTCAGAATTGTCTCTACTTAAATAGCAATGTGCACCAAAAGTGGGCACGCTGCCATTTTATGCACATTGTCATATTCCAGAGAGGTCTTTGTGTTCTCCCACCATGCTGTATGGTTTTGTGATGGTGACAGCTAAATAGGGACAGTTATTCCCACCCGCCCCCCCAGTTGAAATTGTGTTACCACTAATACAACTAGTAAAGATACACAGTTACTTAGCGACTGTGTATCTTTACTAGTTGTACGAGTACACCTACAGTCAAAAGTCCCGATCATCAGGTTTTTAATGGCCTATCTGCTTTTGGCAATCTAATTCCCCGATGATTTAGAAGCTTACCAATGGCATCCAATGTGCTCGCTGACCTACATTGGGTCCCGGTTCAGCAACGCCTCAATTTTGAAATTCTCATCCTTATTTTCAAATCCCTCCATGGCCTCGCCCCCCACGATCTGTATAATCTCCTCCACCCCCACAAGCCCCCGAGATGTCTGCACTCCTCTAATTCTGCCCTCTTGAGCATCCCTGATTATAATCGCTTCACCATCGGTGGCCGTGCTTTCTGCTGCCTAGACCCTAAGCTCTGAAATTCCCTGCCTAAACCTCTCTACCTCTCTTTCCTACTTCAAGACGCTCCTTAAAACCTACCTCTTTGACCAAGCTTTTGGTCACCTGTGCTAATTTCTATTGATGCGACTCCGTGCCAAATTGTTTTATCTCATAATAATCCTGTGAAGCACCTTGGGACGTTTCATTATGTTAAAGGTGCTCTATAAATACAAGTTGTTGTGATTGTTGATGATGGTCTGCTCGATTTATGGAGGTGATTTTTGTTGTGATCCAGGGTCTATGACCCAAATTTCTTGCAGTTTTCACACATTTCTAGCAGTGTTGGTCTTGAATGCAAATGTGAATAATTTGTCTAACGGTCCAAATTGAAACCTAAAATCAGAGTTTACCCAAATACTCAAGATTCAAATCCACACAAAACATGAAGAAAATATATAGCACATTTGGCTTTAGAAGCGCGGATTCTGAGCCAGTCAGGATGGTACGAGCGTTTACATTCCCATCTATTTCATACAGGCAGTAAAGGGATGAAATAAATAGATAAGAATTAGTGAAATGATTTCGTTTCCAAGTCACCTTTTGACTCATCAATTTATTGGGCTCAAATTTGGCCCACCCGTTTTTTCAGCGCTCTCACCAGAGATGCGCCGACTTCTTGGGCTGAAAACGGTGCCGAAAAGATCTCCCCGGATTCTAGCCACTGCGTTGCCTCTCCCGGGGCTTGGTGTGCCGTGGCCAGGCGATTGGGGTGGCAGAGCTAGGGCCCTGTGCCAGAATCAGTGCCGGCAGCTCTGCACATGCGCGTTGGAGTCTGAGCGACTGCCCGCTCTTTGTTGTTTTTTTTAATTCAGATCCTGAGTTGCTCTTAAAGGGGGCGGTTATGTGACGGTGGCAACACTAGTGGGGCGGAAGTTGGAGGCAGTACGATAATGTCATCATGGGACCGCGTCACCACAGCTCTCCCCTTCAATTAAAGGGGAGAGCTTCCGTGATCTTAAAACTTTGGTCCACTGGGCCATCAGGGAAGGTTTCAGTTGGTTTGAGGATATAACGAGCATGGTGGATAGAGGTGTACCGATGGATGTGGTGTATTTAGATTTCCAAAAGGCATTCGATAAGGTGTCACACAAAAGGTTACTGCAGAAGATAGAGGTACGCGGAGTCAGAGGAAATGTATCAGCATGGATAGAGAATTGGTTGGCGAACAGAAAGCAGAGAGTCGGGATAAATGGGTCCTTTTTGGGTTGGAAATCGGTGGTTAGTGGTGTGCCACAGGGATCGGTGCTGGGACCACAACTGTTTACAATATACATAGATGAACTGGAAGAGGGGACAGAGTGTAGTGTAACAAAATTTGAAGATGACACAAAGATTAGTGGGAAAGCGGGTTGTGTAGAGGACACAGAGAGGCTGCAAAGAGATTTAGATAGGTAAAGCGAATGGGCTGTGGTTTGGCAGATGGAATACAATGTCGGAAAGTGTGAGGTCATCCATCTTGGGAAAAAAAACAGTAAAAGGGAATATTATTTGAATGGGGAGAAATTACAACATGCTGCGGTGCAGAGGGACCTGGGGGTCCTTGTGCATGAATCCCAAAAAGTTAGTTTGCAGGTGCAGCATGTAATCAGGAAGGCGAATGAAATGTTGGCCTTCATTGCGAGAGGGATGGAATACAAAAGCAGGGAGGTCCTGCTGCAACTGTATAGGGTATTGGTAAGGCCACACCTGGAGTACTGCGTGCAGTTTTGGTCACCTTACTTAAGAAAGGATATATTAGCTTTGGAGGGGTTACAGAGACGATTCACTAGGCTGATTCTGGAGATGAGAGGGTTACCTTATGATGATAGATTGAGTAGACTGGGTTTTTACTCGTTGGAGTTCAGAAGGATGAGGGGTGATCTTATAGAAACGTTTAAAATAATGAAAGGGATAGACAAGATAGAGGCAGAGAGGTTGTTTCCACTGGTCGGGGAGACTAGAACTAGGGGGCACAGCCTCAAAATACGGGGAAGCCAATTTAAAATCGAGTTGAGAAGGAATTTCTTCTCCCAGAGGGTTGTGAATCTGTGGAATTCTCTGCCCAAGGAAGCAGTTGAGGCTAACTCATTGAATGTATTCAAATCACAGATAGATAGATTTTTAACCAATAAGGAAATTAAGGATTATGGGGAGCGGGCGGGTAAGTGGAGCTGAGTCCACGGCCAGATCAGCCATGATCTTGTTGAATGGCGGAGCAGGCTCGAGGGGCTAGATGGCCTACTCCTGTTCCTAATTCTTATGTTCTTATGGGCCAGCAGCCTGGCATCCAAGAGGGCGTGCCAGTCTGCCGGTTGGCGGCCCAGCCAAACCCAGGGACATAATTGTCGCGCCGACATGGCAGTCGGCCAACGAAAAAAGAAACATGGCAGCAGCGGCAGGGCACCCTCCCCTTTAAGGGAAGCTGCACCGCCATTGCAGAAGGCCTCAGCCTCACTGGACCACCGGGAGAAAACAGGTTTTGGCACCGCCAGGCGGGCCGAAGATTTTCTTGGTGGAATTTCACCATCGAGGGGGGGTTAGATCGGCGGGGCGCTCTGTGACTTAATACGGATCGGCAGCAGCGGAGTGGTGGGGGGCGGGAGCGGGTCACCGCCGGGATAAAATGGGAGCGGAATTTTGTGAATGGCGACCGTTAAACGAAAAGTCGCCGGCCATTGCACTAAGAGGCCTTAAGGGAAGGGACAATATCAGTCCCGTTGACTTTAATTCAAACAGTTCTGATCTAAAAACTCAACGCTTGCTGAATTAAACATTCTAAAGCCGATTGAAGTAAAAAGGTTCCCTCATGATATCCTAAAACCACAATCCAAGCCAATATAGTCACCCATAATTACCATCCCATTTTGATGTCAAGTTTTATCATATTTTATAAAAGAAAGAATTGCGCTTTACAGCCAATTAAGTTCTTTTGAAGTGTAGTCACTGTTGTAATATGGGAAACGCAGCAGCCAATTTGCGCAATTTAAGCAATCTGTTCATGACCAGATAATCTGTTTTTATTATGTTGCATGAGGGATAAATATTGGCCAGGACACCGGGGATAACTCCCCCTGCTCTCCTTTGAAATAGTGTCATGGGGTCTTTTACACCCACCTGAGAGAGCAGACCGGACCTCGGTTTAACGTCTCATCCAAAAGAAAGCACCTCTGACACTGCACCACTCCTTCAGCACTCCACTGGAGTATCAGCCTAGATTTATGTTCTCAAGTCGCTGAAGTGGAACTTGAACCCACAACCTTCTGACGCGGAGGCGATTGTGCTACCCACCGAGCCACAGCTGACACTGTGGTCACATACTTAAAAATTTACCCAATCACAAAAAAAAATCTTGCTGGGCAAACCTTACAGTATTGAGAACTGCCTCCAACTGGGTGCCAGAACAGGCACCCGACAAACTACTGAATTAAAAAAATCACTGTTTCTCATTCTGCTGATTGTAGGACAATAACTAACCTTAGCCTGCAATCTGACAGGATTGTAGCAGTTCGCATCACCACTAGCTTTAAAATCAACCTGAAAATACTTGTTCACCTAAATTTGTCACATGATGACATTGGTTTGGCAGTCGAGGATTGGAAATAATGTTAAACAAACAAGTTACTTGCTTGGTTAGAATGACTCCTTAAAAGTTAAAACTGAAATGTTTTCTATGGCATTTTGAAATGGAATATGTGAAATGATGCAAAGTACATTATTACAAATAGAGGAAAACAATCACCACGGATGTACTTTAAGAAACCTCCTGAAGCTTTCCTCCATTTTATTTCAGTTGTCATTATTATGTCTGTAGTGTACTTATGAATGACTCCACGAGGCAATGTGTTGTACTCAAACTATAGTGACCTTGGTGCTTTACTCGTAACTCCAGAGTGAGACAGCCGCATGGTGGCTCCCCTTTATACAGCCCCTGCCACCAGGGCAGGAAACCCCGATCTCCACCAGTTGCACCCTCTAGTGGTGCCAACCTGTATATACACAGTGTAAACTTTATTGATAGTGCATTAGGTAAACAAGTCTCCATCTTATGCAACTATACAGTGACTACACAGAGAGTATATCTATAGTCTGCATATATAACAGTTATCATCATAGGCAGTCCCTCAGGGTCAAGGATGACTTGAATCCACACTAAAAATGAGTACTCAGGTGACTGATGAACTAATTTTAAACGGTGAAAGATGCGTGTGCGTGAATCCTTTTAACGTGGGGTGGCCGTTGCACACCAACCACCACACGGGCTTGATGGAGCAAGGTCTTGGTCCAGTGGCAAGGGGATCCAAGACGACTGGAGACCAGGCTCTGCCGCATGTGCCAATACATACACACAAACTCAAACATACTCCGACTGTCCTCCTTCCTTCCTCCCTCCCACAGGCCCTCTCTCTACGTGGAATTAATAAAACGTAATGTGAGCCTCGTGACCTCACAGCCTCGCTATTGGCCCGTGCTGTGCCTTCCCCTGGTCTTGTCCACGCTGCTCCACCTCTGGGCTCCGACCTCTCCACTCATCCGTGCCTCATCAATCCTCTCCTCTCCGCTTCCGATCTCTGGATCTTGCTGGTCCCGACCTCCAGACCTCGCCCGTCCCGACCTTCGGACCTCGCCCGTCCCGACCTCAGGACCTCGTCAGTCCCTCCTTCCGCTCCTCGCCCATTCCGACCTCCGCTCCTCACCGCTTCCAATCTCCGCTCTTCACCACTTCCGACCTCCGTTCCTCACCACTTCCGACCTCCGCTCCTCACCACTTCCAACCTCCGTTCCTCGCCCATTCCGACCTCCGCTCCTCACCGCTTCCAATCTCCGCTCCCCACCACTTCCAACCTCCGTTCCTCGCCCATTCCGACCTCTGCTCCTCACCACTTCCGACCTCCGCTCCTCACCACTTCCAACCTCCGCTCCTCACCACTTCCAACCTCCGTTCCTCGCCCATTCCGACCTCCGCTCCTCACCGCTTCCAATCTCCGCTCCTCACCACTTCCGACCTCCGCTCCCCACCACTTCCGACCTCCGCTCCCCACCACTTCCGACCTCCGCTCCTCACCACTTCCAACCTCCGTTCCTCGCCCATTCCGACCTCCGCTCCTCACCACTTCCGACCTCCGCTCCTCACCACTTCCGACCTCCGCTCCTCACCACTTCCGACCTCCGCTCCCCACCACTTCCGACCTCTGCTCCTCACCACTTCCGACCTCCGCTCCTCACCACTTCCAACCTCCGCTCCTCACCACTTCCAACCTCCGCTCCTCACCACTTCCAACCTCCGCTCCCCACCACTTCCAACCTCCGCTCCTCACCACTTCCGACCTCCGCTCCCCACCACTTCCAACCTCCGCTCCTCACCACTTCCAACCTCCGCTCCCCACCACTTCCAACCTCCGTTCCTTGCCCATTCCGACCTCCGCTCCCCACCACTTCCGACCTCCGCTCCTCACCACTTCCAACCTCCGTTCCTTGCCCATTCCGACCTCCGCTCCCCACCACTTCCAACCTCTGCTTCTCACCACTTCCGACCTCTCTGTTGATTCTGCTGTGGTGGCTAGCTTTTTTCCCCGCACACATGCAAGTGACATACTTGGGCTGGGAAGAGTCCAGAAATGACTGCTAAGAACTCCATCTCAATACCACAGTGAGCTTTCAGTTTTGTAAGCTCAATTGTTCCATTGTGCTTCATATTATTCAAATTAAATTTCAGTCAGATTTTCTTTTCTGCTTACATTTATTTTCTGATATAGCTCATTGGTTTTAACTTTCCACAACATTGAATGTGTTTCCTGCACAGCCTTGCGTTATAAGTTGCCTTTATTGGATAAGTATTGACCTAGCTCTGACCTCCCCGTCTGTCTCTAATGCAGGTCTCATGGTTCACGTAAAGCTCAATTAGCTGATTCCCAGTGTGATGAAAGCTAGTTGCGGTGAACAGAATTTAATTACAGAAGGTTCTGGATGGAGACCAGAAGGCATCAGCCCAGATGATGCAACTTTGTGACAGAGGAGCGATCTGTTATTACACCCACTTTGTCACCTTGGGTTTACATTAATCCAATACAAAGCCACACGAAGGTTACAGGCTGAATTGGAACTATAACAATGAGGAAAAAGGAAACAATTACAACAACTTGTATTTATATAGCGCCTTTAACGTAGTAAAACATCCCAAGGCGCTTCACAGGAATGCTATAAGACAAAAAAAAACATGACTGAAAACAAAATAATGTGTAGATAAATTGGTATGAGAGCCAATTAAAAACTGCGGGTTGTTTATAAAAAGTGACCAAAAGACTGAGGCATTAACATAATGATCATTATTATTTTCATACCGATGCATTTTCACATTGCAAACAATAGGCTGGAATTGGCTGAGGTGATTTCATCTAGAAAATGGATGAGATTAAATATGCTCTAATTAAATATAAAATAGATTATATCTAAAATGCAAGACCAGTTATGTAAAAGTAGACGGAACTGTTTTGATATTGAGGAACTTAAAGCTAACTAGAGATATGCACAGGGCCTTTTGAATTCTGAGCTTCTGAACTTCGCCTAGATTAGTTCAGTGGTCAGCTGGCGGCCAGATTTCCACTCTGATTTTTACTTAATTCTAATGGAGAACATCAGATGAAAGAATTTTACCATGCCCTACAATGTCGCTGAATGGCAGTGGGATTACCAACTTATCTCCTGATTTTGTAGCAATTAAATGCCATCAGAAATAAGATTACAATGATAAGAAAAAAATGAGGGAGGTCATTGTTCTATCCATCGTTCTATCGGAACATAATCCCTTGGCAGCTGGCCACCAATCTTTCTGGGTCTTATTTTTCTTTAAATGCATTCTCGTGATGTGGGCGTCAGTGGCATGGGCCACATTTATAACCCATCCCCTAGGTGCCCTACTCAGTGGCTTGCTAGGGTATTTCAGTGGGCAGTTAATAGTTAACCATACTGGTGTGGGACTGAAATCACATCTGGGCCAGACCGAGTAAGGACAGCAGGTTTCCCTTGCTAAAGAACATGAATGAACCAATTGGTTCTTTAGGACAACCTGACAGCTTCATGGTTACTTTTACTGATACCAGCTTGCTTGTTGTTTTTCAAGTCCATGCATCATATGAATAATTCTGTTCACAAGATTCCTCCACAAATGGCTCTACTTTATTTATTCTGCCCTGTAAAGCACGCTGTGATGGTATTCTCCCCATGAGAAGTGCTCTGTAAATGTAGGTTACCGTATTTAAACCAATTGTGGAGTAGTATTAGGCAACCCCTCGTATCGAGGATGGCCTGCTTCCACACCAAAAATAGATGAGTTCACAGGTGTTTCAATGAGGGACCTGACAATCAAGGTCCTGAACGACATACTAAAGGGTGAAAGATGCCTGTGCGTGGATTCTTTTAATGTGTGGTGGCCATAACATGGGCTTGACAGAGCTAGGTCTTGGTCCAGTGGCAAGGGTTAACCAAGATGACTGGAGGCCAAGCTCTGCCCAATCCATATATTGCCATGATACAAGGCAGATCGTATGTCCCATGTGATTGCTGATAAAGGGATCTGTCAACTTGCAGATCAATTTACCTCCCAGTCACCACCAGCTGTTTGCCCTGTTTTAAACAAATTAATCGCCTTGCTCCTAGCACTCCAGCGAAGCATTCAAGGTTCTGAAATAGTTGAATTAAGTGTAGACGCTCGTGGGAGCAGAGAGGATAGTTTTTCTTTTGCGGACAGGAAGTTTCAGCTCATTCAGGTCTTAATGTCAGACAGGCAAGTGGGAGAGAAAAAGAGACGACAGCTCCGAGATCAATGAAGGAGGTGTAGAGGTAGAGCTGACTGTTGTCCTTGTAACATCATCATCATCATAGGCAGTCCCTCAGAATCGAGGAAGACTTGCTTCCACTCCTGAAGTGAGTTCTTTGGTGCCTGTACAGTCCAATATGAGAGCCACAGACTCTGTCACAGTAGAGTCTCGTGTCTGGCATGCGGACTATGTGGCCTGCCCAGCGGAGCTGATCGAGTGTGGTCAGTGCTTCAATGCTGGTGATGTTAGCCTGAATGAGGACGCTGATGTTGGTGCGCCTGTCTTCCCAGGGGATTTGTAGGATTTTGCGGAGACATCATTGGTGATATTTCTCCAGCAACTTGAGGTGTCTACTGTACATGGTCCATGTCTCTGATCCATATAGGAGGGCAAGTATTACTACAGCCCTGTAGACCATGAGCTTGGTGGTAGATTTGAGGGCCTGGTCTTCACACACTCTTTGCCTCAGGCGGCCGAAGGCTGCACTGGCGCACTGGAGGCGGTGTTGGATCTCATCGTCGATGCCTGCTCTTGTTGATGGGAGGCTCCCAGGATTATGTTGAACAACATAGTGAAATCTAGTTTAACCTTTTGATTTAAACCTAGAACTTTAAAACTGTAGGCAACAGAGGTTGCTTGCCAGTAACAGTTAACTGTCAGTCAGCTGAAATTGTCTTGAATAGGTGTTAATCACAGACGAAAGGTGTGCTGATTCAACACTTGTAAATTGGGTGTAGCTCCTAAGGGTATAAACGTTAACAGTTTTTCAAACCCACAGAGTGATCTGCACAGAGAGGTCTTAAAGGGAGTGGAGTTAAACAGAGTGGTTTATTTGGGAATTTGGAAAGAGTGGGAATTCGGAGAAGATTAATTTAAAAATTACAAATAGGTAAGTGATATTTTACAGAGCTGCGTGGCAAAAGCAAGGGGAGCTGAGGCGGAGGTTTAAAAGGCAAAGTTCAACAGGCAACATTCGAGAGGAACGTCATAGTTTAAATGTGACGTTGGCACAAGGGAAGTAGCTGATTGGTGAGTGTTTTTTTTTCTCTGTTAAGTTAGCACTTAGTCTTTAAATAAAGGTTAGTTAAATCAGTTGATTGCTGGGTGTGTTTTGCTAAGGTTTAGAATTTATTTTTGCTTGATAGTTCCGGACTAACAAGAGGGATGGTAAGTCCTGTGGGTTGCACATCCTGTGGCATGTGGGAAATCCTGGACGCTTTGCGCAGCCTGGATGACCATGTGTGCGGGGGGTGTCTCCAGCTGCACCAACTCGAGCTCCGTGTTTTGGAGCTAGAGCGGCAGCTGGGGGTCACTGCGGTGCATCCGCGAGACTGAGAGCTATGTGGATAGCACGTTTCTAGAGGTGGTCACCCCCACAGCTTAAGAGTGTGCAGGCAGAGAGGGAGTGGGTGACCACCAGACAGAAGAGGAGGACTAGGCAGGTAGTGCAGGAGTCCCCTGAGTCCATCTCGCTCTACAATCCGTATTCTCTTCTGAGTACTGGTGAGGGCAATGGTTGCTCTGGGGAGTGCAGCTAGAGCCAAGTCCACGCCACCACAGGTGGCTCAGCTGCATGGGGGGGGGAGGAGGAAGAAGAATGGAAGAGCAATAGTGGTAGGGGATTCAATAGTCAGGGGAGCAAACAGGCGTTTCTGCGGCCGCAGACGTGACTCCAGGATGGTATGTTGCCTCCCTGGTGCCAGGGTCAAGGATGTCACTGAGCGGCTGCAGGGCATTCTGGGGGGAGAGGGTGAACAGCCAGAGGTCGTGGTTCACATCGGGACCAATGACATAGGTAGAAAGAGGGATGAGGTCCTGCAGGCAGCGTTTAGGGAGCTAGGAGAGAGATTTATAAAGCAGGACTTCAAAAGGTAGTAATCTCCGGATAACTCCCAGTGTCATGAGCTGGTGAGTACAGAACAGGAGGATAGAGCAGATGAATGTGTGGCTGGAGAGATGGTGCAGGAGGGAGGGCTTTAAGATTCCTGAGGCATTGAGACCGCTTCTGGGGGAGGTGGGACCTTTACAAGCCGGACGGGTTGCACCTCAACAGAGCCGGGACCAATATCCTCGCAAGGGGTGGGGGGTGTTTCTAGTGCTGTTGGGGAGGGTTTAAACTGGCTGGGCGGAGGGGGGGGGGGGGAGAATAGATTCAGTAGGAAGGGAGTAAAGCTGGAATTAGAAAGCAAAAATGTAGAAAGTGAGTTTGAAGGACAGAGGAAACAAGCAAGAAAAATGGGTAAAAAAATTTAAAAGCTCTTTGTCTAAATGTACGTAGCATTCATAACAAAATAGATGAGTTGACGGCACAAATAGATACAAATGGGTATGATCTGATAGCCATTAAAGAGACGTGATGGCAAGGTGACCAGGACTGGGAACTAAATATTCAGGGGTATTTGACAATTCGGAAGGACTGACAGAAAAGAAAAGGAGGTGGGGTAGCTCTGTTAATAAAGGATGGGATCAGTGCGTTAGTGAGAAATGATATTGGCTCAGAAGATCAAGATGTTGAATCAGTTTGGGTGGAGATAAGGAATAATAAAGGGAAAAAGTTGCTGGTGGGCATAGTCCATAAGCTCCCTAACAGTTGCTACACTGTTGGACAGAGTATAAATCAAGAAATAATGGAGGCTTGCAATAATCATGAGTGATTTTAACCTTTATATTGATTGGATAATGCAAATTGGCCAGGATAGCCTTTAAGTGGAGTTCATTGAGTGTATCCAGGATAGTTTCCTTGAACAGTACATTGGGGAGCCAACCAGGGAGCAGGCTATCTTAGATCTAGTATTGTGTAGTGAGGCAGGATTAATAAATGATCTCGTAGTAAAAGATCCTCTAGGAATGAATGACCATAATATGGTTGAAGTTCAAATTCAGTTGGAGGGTGAGAAAGTTAGTTCTCAAACCAGTATCCCAAGCTTAAATAAACTAGACGACAATGGTATGAGGGCAGAGTTGGCTAAAGTGGAGTGGGAAAATAGACTAAAGAATGGGACGGTTGATGAGCAGTGGCAGACATTTAATGAGATTTCATAACTCGAAACAAAAATATATCCCAATGAGAAGGAAAGACTGTAAGAGAAGGGATAACCATCCATGGCTAATTAAGGAAACAAGGGAGGGTATCAAACTGAAAACAAAGGCATACAATGTGGCCAAGACTAGTGGGAGGCCAGAGAGTGCTTAAGCAGCGCTTGAGATGCCTGGACCACTCAGGAGGCGAGCTCCAATACCACCCTGAGCAGATAGCTCAATTCATGGTCGTGTGCTCCATACTGCACAAATTGGCTGTCAGAAGGGGACAAGAATTGCCAGAAGAGTCTGACAGTCCACCTCACCAGAGAGAGGAAGAGGTCGAGGAGGTAGACGCTGACCTTGGGCCAGACAATCAGGCTGACGCTGAAGCCATGCCCCCGCCTCCGTGTAGACCGCACGAAAAGGCCCGTGGTAGCATGATAGCTGCAAGACTCTTGCGTCAGGAGCTCATCAATGAGCGTTTAGCCTGAAAGAACGCTGGTGGTATTTACAAGGCTGACACACTGCTGGGTGTGCAGGTCATACATCAATGGTGGGCATCACCTTGGTGACTGTTAAAGTTTAAGTTGATTCTACCTTTTCATGTTAAGGAATCACCAGTGTGCAAAGGTGCAGCTATCTGAGCCAATGCGCAACAAGATTTTGTTTAATAATAAACATTTAAACCGAACATTTGTCTGAAATCATAAGTATATCTGTAAAAACCAACCCTTCCCCCTCCACCCCCCCGCGCTTCTCCTCCCCTTCCCCTCCTGACTCCAAACCGCCCGGCCGAGGAGCTCCTCAGGCGATGCTTCATTTGCGGGGGGGGGGGCGGCGGGGGATGTGGATGACGGCCGACCCACTGCTTGGATGAATACGGGAGAGGACAGTCCTGAGGTGGGAATCTGCTCCGAGCCAGAAGCAAGATGTTGCTCCTGGCTCTCATGTGTGGTTGGCAATGGGGGTGCGGCACCTTGGGGTGCAGTGCTGCGCTCCGGAACCACTGGGAGCCCTCTGCCACCAGTGTTCCTGGCTACCAGCTCCAGGGCCTCCTCCATCCCTTCCATGTTATATCTTATTTGTTGGACAAAAACTCGGTGCAAACCATAGTCTTAGAATAAGTGGCTGCCCATTTAAAACTGAGATGAGGAGAAATTTCTTCTCTGAGGGCTGTAAATTTATGGAATTCTCTGCCCCAGAGAGCTGTGGAGGCTGGGTCAATGAATATATTTAAGGTGGAGATAGACAGATTTTTGGGCGATAAGGGAGTAAAGGGTTATGGGGAGCGGGCAGGGAAGTGGAGCTGAGTCAATGATCAGATCAGCCATGATCTTATTGAATGGCGGAGCAGGCTCGAGAGGCCAAATGGCCTACTCCTGCTCGTATTTCTTGTGTATGTTAACTTAATTTAAACAGAAAACCTCCACCTGAAAAAAATCTGTATAGCGTGTAGCACATGTGAAACAAAACACTGAAGAATAATTTGACAGAGCTCCTGACTAGGTGATTTTGGCACAGTCATGTAAATTGGGCCACAGCAGCAATTAGAAGTCAACATGAAACCTTAATTGACTTTATGTGCAGCAGTATTATGGGGATGATCTATCAACTTCTGTCTTTGAAACCGAGTAAAATGAATTGAATTAAAATACTCACCAAGTTAATTTATATCACTAGGAATTATTGTATGATTTAGGAACTGTTATGTATGCAGATTATAGATATACTCTCTGTGTAGGCACTGTATAATTGCATAAGATGGAGACATGTTAGCTGATGTACTATCAATAAGGTTTGCACTGTGTTTATACTATGTTGGCACCACTAGAGGGTGCAACTGGTGGAGATCGGGGTTTCCTGCTCCCTGTGGCAGAGGCTGTCCACCAGAGGGCACTGGTAGGAGACCTGAGGGTCACCTGCATAGGTGTGCAGGGCCCAATAAAAAAAGGCTGCCCACCATGCTTGTGCCTCACTCTGGAGTTACAAATAAAGGACCAAGGTCACTACAGTTTGAGTACAACACATTGCCTCGTGGAGTCATTCATAAGTGCATTACAGACATAACAGGAACAAATCAACATCATAGGCTGAACTAGGATTGTATCTGTCACATGGTCGATATCTCCAAGCAATCGTACTCACAAATACCCTCCCTTAAATTTTAATTTCTTTCACAAAATGCCTATTCACAAAGTGGAACCAAACATCTCCCTCAAGAAAAATGAGACACCATTAAAAGTTTTTAATCTCCTCCTCTTTTAGTTCTGCCTCCTCCTCTACCAATTTTGGATCTCTTCCTGCCGCCGCTTTCATCTCTCATCAGGGTCCTTCCTAAACTTGTGAATGCCTTCCTCCCTCTTACCAGGTCTAGCAGTACATTTTTCTCACTCCCAGAACTACCAATCTTTGTTTAGGCCTTGTTTTGTAATGGTCCAAAATTCCGGCCTATCTGGGTGTGTATGATGTGCGCATGCACCCAAAGAGGCCCAGCAAGTTCAAGGTTTAGGCGCGCAAAGTACATGCATGCCTGGGAGAAGGTCCTTTGCGGGCGGAGATTTGGGCTATTTGCCCAACTCTTGCCCAGTGAATGTCCTTCAAACCTTTAGGCCTGATAAAAGCAGGTGTAAGGCCTGCTATTACCAGCGTAAGAAAAACCCTGTCAATGAGGGTAAGTTTATTTTTAACACTATTAAAACTTTAATTTCAAAAAAAAAATGTTCTCTAAAACATTTAATTTAATGCAATTTCCATTAATTTTTAAAAAGTGAAGTGATTTTTTGATTGTGTTTTTTGATTTTAGGGGTATTCTCATTGATTGTAATGGGAATTCCAAGCTCCTATTACTATGAATGAGAATACTACATTGTGATTAGTGGTCCAGGCCGACGTAATCCCAGGAAGCTCCCGCTCCTGGGATGCGTGCTCCTCTGTGCTGGGCTGTGCATCTAGGCCTCGGAGTGCAAGTGGTCATTCCTCTGGGACCACCAAGTATTTTCGGACTTTTTTATTTGGTCAGGGACATCCGTTGGCGGGAAGCCTCCGACTGCAATTTTTGGCCCAATGTTTTTGAGGCGCTATACACATCCAAACTTTCTGTACCATCTATGATTGCACAGGATATACGGCACAGAAACAGACCATTCAGCCCAACCAGTCCATGCCGGCGTTTAAGCTCTACTTGAGCCTCCTCCAGTGTTTCCTCATCTAAATCTATCAGCATAACCCTCTGTTCCCTTCTCCCTCATCTGCTTGTCTAGCCTCCCCTTAAATGTATCTATACTATTCACTTCAACCACTCCCTGTGGCAGCGAGTTCCACATTCTCGCCACTCTTTGAGTAAGAAGTTTCTTCTGAATTCCCTATTGGATTTCTTGGTGACTATCTTATAGTTATGCTCTTCCCCACAAGTGGAAACACTCTCTCTGTATCCACTCTATTAAAACCGTTCATAATTTTAAAGTCACCCCGCAGCCTTCTTTTTTCAAGAGAAGAGAGACCCAGCCTGTTCATCCGTTTCTGGTATGTATTCTCTCATTTCTGGTATCATCCTTGTAAATATCTGCACCCTCCCCAGTGCCTCTATCCTTTTTATAATATGGTGACCAGAACTGTACACAATGTGGTCTACATAAGAACATAAGAAATAGGAGCAGGAGTAGGCCATTTGGCCCCTCGAGCCTGCTCCGCCATTCAATAAGAACATGGCTGATCTGCTCTTGGCCTCAACTCCACATCCCTGCCCGCTCCCCATAACCCTTGACTCACATCATTCAAAAATCTGTCTCTCCAACTTAAATATATTCAATGACCCAGCCTCCACAGCTCTCTGGGGTAGAGAATTTCAAAGATTCATGACCCTGTGAGACGAAATTCCTCCTCATTTCCGTTGGTGAGAGGGGAGCGACCTATCAAAAGCCCAGCGGGAGATCGAGAGCCAGCGGCAGTTGGTGAGAGGGGAGTGACCTATCAAAAGCCCAGCGGGAGATCGAGAGCCAGCAGCAGTTGGTGAGAGGGGAGCGACCTATAAAAGGCCCAGCGGGAGATCGAGAGCCAGCAGCAGTTGGTGAGAGGGGAGCAACCTATAAAAGGCCCAGCGAGAGATCGAGAGCCAGCGTACCGGTGCAGCTACAGCGGGAGAGAAAGCAAAATAGAAGTAGAAAGTAATCAAAAAGTGACGTCACAGCCAATGGGGTAAGTGATTGGCTGGCGATTGGTGAGTAGCTTTTCTTTTCTTTTTTATATCAGTAAGTGAACTGTAACATTGTTATTACCAATTTAAGGGTATCTAAGGTTAAGACATGGCAGGAGAGCTCGGTGATATGCTCCTCCTGTACCATGTGGGAACTCGGGGACACTTCCGGTGTCCCTGGGCGCTACGTGTGTGGGAAGTGTATCCGCCTCGAGCTCTTGACAGTCTGCGTTGCGGAATTGGAGCTGAGGGTGGATTCACTCTGGAGCATCCACGATGCTGAGAATGACGTGAGTATCATGTGTAGTGAGTTGGTCTTACCGCAGGAGAAGGGTCCACAGCCAGATAGGGAATGGAAGATCAGCAGGAAGAGCAGTGCAAGAAAGATAGTGCAGGGGTCCCCTGTGGTCATCCCCCTGCAAAACAGATACACTGCTTTGAGTACTGTTGGGGAGGATGACTCATCAGGGGAGGGCAGCAGCAGCCAAGTTCATGGCACCGTAGGTGGCTCTGCTGCAAAGGAGGGCAGGAAAAAGAGTGAGAGCGCGATAGTGATAGGGGATTCGATGGTGAGGGGAATAGATAGGCGTTTCTGCGGACGCAACCGAGACTCCAGGATGGTATGTTGCCTCCCTGGTGCAAGGGTCAAGGATTTCTTGGAGCGGGTGCAGGACATTCTGAAATGGGAGGGAGAACAGCCAGTTGTCGTGGTGCACATTGGTACCAACGACATAGGTAAAAAAAGGGATGAGGTCCTACGAAAAGAATTTAAGGAGCTAGGAGCTAGATTAAAAAGTAGGACCTCAAAAGTAGTAATCTCGGGATTGCTACCAGTGCCACGTGCTAGTCAGAG
The DNA here is from genome assembly GCF_044704955.1 of Pristiophorus japonicus. Taxonomy (NCBI): domain Eukaryota; kingdom Metazoa; phylum Chordata; class Chondrichthyes; family Pristiophoridae; genus Pristiophorus; species Pristiophorus japonicus. Next base: position 312,736,417 of record NC_091979.1, read on the forward strand.
TAGGAATCGCAGGATAGCGCAGATGAATACATGGCTTGAGCAGTGGTGCAGCAGGGAGGGATTCAAATTCTTGGGGCATTGGAACCGGTTCTGGGGGAGGTGGGACCAGTACAAACCGGACGGTCTGCACCTGGGCAGGACCGGAACCAATGTCCTAGGGGGAGTGTTTGCTAGTGCTGTTGGGGAGGAGTTAAACTAATATTGCAGGGGGATGGGAACCTATGCAGGGAGACAGAGGGAGTCAAAAATGAGGCAAAAGCAAAAGACAGAAAGATGAGGAAAAGTGGAGGGCAGAGAAACCCAAGGCAAAGAACAAAAAGGGCCACTGTACAGCAAAATTCTAGAAGGACAAAGGGTGTTAAAAAAGCAAGCCTGAAAGCTTTGTGTCTTAATGCAAGGAGTATCCGCAATAAGGTGGATGAATTAACTGTGCAAATAGATGTTAACAAATATGATGTGATTGGGATTACGGAGACGTGGCTCCAGGATGATCAGGGCTGGGAACTCAACATCCAGGGGTATTCAACATTCAGGAAGGATAGAATAAAAGGAAAAGGAGGTGGGGTAGCATTGCTGGTTAAAGAGGAGATTAATGCAATAGTTAGGAAAGACATTAGCTTGGATGATGTTGAATCTATATGGGTAGAGCTGCAGAACACTAAAGGGCAAAAATCGTTAGTGGGATTTGTGTACAGACCTCCAAACAGTAGTAGTGATGTTGGGGAGGGCATCAAACAGGAAATTAGGAGTGCATGCAATAAAGGTGCAGCAGTTATAATGGGTGACTTTAATATGCACATAGATTGGGCTAGCCAAACTGGAAGCAATACGGTGGAGGAGGATTTCCTGGAGTGCATAAGGGATGGTTTTCGAGACCAATATGTCGAGGAACCAACTAGGGGGGAGGCCATCTTAGACTGGGTGTTGTGTAATGAGAGAGGATTAATTAGCAATCTCATTGTGCGAGGCCCCTTGGGGAAGAGTGACCATAATATGGTGGAATTCTGCATTAGGATGGAGAATGAAACAGTTAATTCAGAGACCATGGTCCAGAACTTAAAGAAGGGTAACTTTGAAGGTATGAGGCATGAATTGGCTAAGATAGATTGGCTAATGATACTTAAGGGGTTGACTGTGGATGGGCAATGGCAGACATTTAGAGACCGCATGGATGAATTACAACAATTGTACATTCCTGTCTGGTGTAAAAATAAAAAAGGGAAGGTGGCTCAACCGTGGCTATCTAGGGAAATCAGGGATAGTATTAAAGCCAAGGAAATGGCATAAAAATTGGCCAGAAATAGCAGCGAACCTGGGGACTGGGAGAAATTTAGAACTCAGCAGAGGAGGACAAAGGGTTTGATTAGGGCAGGGAAAATGGAGTACGAGAAGAAGCTTGCAGGGAACATTAAGGCGGATTGCAAAAGTTTCTATAGGTATGTAAAGAGAAAAAGGTTAGTAAAGACAAACGTAGGTCCCCTGCAGTCAGAATCAGGGGAAGTCATAACGGGGAACAAAGAAATGGCAGACCAATTGAACAAGTACTTTGGTTCAGTATTCACTAAGGAGGACACAAACAACCTTCCGGATATAAAAGTGGTCAGAGGGTCTAGTAAGGAGGAGGAACTGAGGGAAATCTTTATGAGTCGGGAAATTGTGTTGGGGAAATTGATGGGATTGAAGGCCGATAAATCCCCAGGGCCTGATGGACTGCATCCCAGAGTACTTAAGGAGGTGGCCTTGGAAATAGCGGATGCATTGACAGTCATTTTCCAACATTCCATTGACTCTGGATCAGTTCCTATCGAGTGGAAGGTAGCCAATGTAACCCCACTCTTTAAAAAAGGAGGGAGAGAGAAAGCAGGTAATTATAGACCGGTCAGCCTGACCTCAGTAGTGGGTAAAATGATGGAATCAATTATTAAGGATGTCATAGCAGCGCATTTGGAAAATGGTGACATGATAGGTCCAAGTCAGCATGGATTTGTGAAAGGGAGATCATGCTTGACAAATCTTCTGGAATTTTTTGAGGATGTTTCCAATAAAGTGGACAAAGGAGAACCAGTTGATGTGGTATATTTGGACTTTCAGAAGGCTTTCGACAAGGTCCCACACAGGAGATTAATGTGCAAAGTTAAAGCACATGGGATTGGGGGTAGTGTGCTGATGTGGATTGAGAACTGGTTGTCAGACAGGAAGCAAAGAGTAGGAGTAAATGGGTACTTTTCGGAATGGCAGGCAGTGACTAGTGGGGTACCGCAGGGTTCTGTGCTGGGGCCCCAGCTGTTTACATTGTACATTAATGATTTAGACGAGGGGATTAAATGTAGTATCTCCAAATTTGCGGATGACACTAAGTTGGGTGGCAGTGTGAGCTGCGAGGAGGATGCTATGAGGCTACAGAGTGACTTGGATAGGTTAGGTGAGTGGGCAAATGCGTGGCAGATGAAGTATAATGTGGATAAATGTGAGGTTATCCACTTTGGTGGTAAAAACAGAGAGACAGACTATTATCTGAATGGTGACAGATTAGGAAAAGGGAAGGTGCAACGAGACCTGGGTGTCATGGTACATCAGTCATTGAAGGTTGGCATGCAGGTACAGCAGGCGGTTAAGAAAGCAAATGGCATGTTGGCCTTCATAGCGAGGGGATTTGAGTACAGGGGCAGGGAGGTGTTGCTACAGTTGTACAGGGCCTTGGTGAGGCCACACCTGGAGTATTGTGTACAGTTTTGGTCTCCTAACTTGAGGAAGGACATTCTTGCTATTGAGGGAGTGCAGCAAAGATTCACCAGACTGATTCCCGGGATGGTGGGACTGACCTATCAAGAAAGACTGGATCAACTGGGCTTGTATTCACTGGAGTTCAGAAGAGTGAGAGGGGACCTCATAGAAACGTTTAAAATTCTGACGGGTTTGGACATGTTGGATGCAGGAAGAATGTTCCCAATGTTGGGGAAGTCCAGAACCAGGGGTCACAGTCTAAGGATAAGGGGTAAGCCATTTAGGACCGAGATAAGGAGAAACTTCTTCACCCAGAGAGTGGTGAACCTGTGGAATTCTCTACCACAGAAAGTAGTTGAGGCCAATTCACTAAATATATTCAAAAGGGAGTTCGATGAAGTCCTTACTACTCGGGGGATCAAGGGGTATGGCGTGAAAGCAGGAAGGGGGTACTGAAGTTTCATGTTCAGCCATGAACTCATTGAATGGTGGTGCAGGCTAGAAGGGCTGAATGGCCTGCTCCTGCACCTATTTTATATGTTTCTATGTTTCTATGAGTGAGTCCTTATTCTGAAAATATGCCCTCTAGTTCTAGATTCCCCCACAAGGGGAAAACTTCCTCTCTGCATCTACTCTGTCAAGCCCCCTCAGAATCTTATATGTTTCAATAAGATCACCTCTCATTCTTCTAAACTCCAATGAGTATAGGTCCAACCTGCTCAACCTTTCTTCATAAGACAATCCCTTCAGCTCAGGAATCAACCTCGTGAACCTTCTCTGAACTACCTCCAATGCAAGTATATTCCTCCTTAAATAAGGAGACAAAAACTGTACGTCGTACTCCAGGTGTGGCCTCACCAATACCCTGCACAGTTGTAGCAGGACTTCCCTCCTTTTATACTCCATCCCCCTTGCAATAAATGCCAACATTCCATTTGTCTTCCTAATTATTTGCTGTACCTGCATGCTAACTTTGTTTTATGTACAAGAATCCCCAGATCCCTCTGTAGCTCAGCATTTTGTAATGTCTCTCCATTTAAATAATAACTTACTTTTTATTTTTCCTACCAAAGTGGATAACCTCATATTTTCCTACATTACACTCCATCTGTCAATTTTTTTTGCCCACTCACTTAGTCTGTCTATATCCCTTTGCAGATTTCTTGCATCCTCCTCACAACTTGTTTTCCCACCTATCTTTGTATCATCAGCAAATTTGGCTACATTACACTCGGTACCTTCATCCAAGTCATTAACATAGATTGTAAATAGTTGAGGCCCCAGCACTGATCCCTGTGGCACCCACTAGTTACAGTTTTCCAACCTGAAAATGACCCATTTATACCAACTCTCTGTTTTCTGTTAGTTAGCCAATCCTCTAATATATTACCCCAACCCCGTGAGCTCTTATCTTTTGCAGTTACCTTTTATGTGGCGGCTTCTGGAAATCCAAATACACGACATCTACTGGTTCCCCCTTATCCACCCTGCTCGTTACATCCTCAAAGAACTCCAGCAAATTTGTCAAAGATGATTTCCCTTTTCATAAAACCATTCTGACTCTGCTTGACTGTATTATGATTATCTAAATGTCCTGCTACTACTTCCTTGATAATAGACTCCAACATTTTCCCAATAACAGATGTTAGGCTAATTGGTCTTTTGTTTCCTGCTTTCCAATCCTCTGGGACCTCTCCAGAATCCAGGGAATTTTGGTAGATTACAACCAATGCATCCACTATCTCTGCAGCCACTTCTCTTAAGATCCTAGGATGCAGGCCATCAGGTCCAGAGGACTTGTCCACCTTTAGTCCCATTAGTTTGCTTACTATTTGTTCTCGAGTGATAGTGATTTATTTTAAGTTTCCCCCAATAGTCCCTTGACCACCAATTATTGGGATGCTTTTAGTGTCTTCTACGGTGAAGACAGATACAAAATATTTGTTCATTTCCCTGTTTTCCATTATTAATTCCCCTGTCTCATCCTCTAAGGGACCAATGTTTATTTTAGCTACTCTCATCATTTTTATATACCTGTAGAAGCTCTTACTGTCTGTTTTTATATTTCTTGCAAGTTTTTTCTCATAAACTATCTTCTCTCTCTTTATTATTTTTTTAGTCGATACAGGTTTAGCATAGCTTCCCTACTTTTCGATTGTATACCTGTAGAAATAAACCTTAGTGATTGGTCTGCTTGTTGTATGGCTTTGCTAACCTGTGTCTCAACCAAGCATGATTCTCTTGGACCATAATCTCAATGATGTGATGGGCATTTCCAGAGATGCCTGGGAAGGTGCGCAAGACAAGTAGACAATTAAGTCACAGAATCAAAAGAAAATAGAACCTGCAGGACTGAAGAAAGAGGAGAAGACAAAGCAGAAAACAATCAACAGAATTAAGAAGGAATTTAGACAACTAAGTCAAAGGTTTAAGATAACTCAAATTAAAAAGTAAAGACAGGGGTAAAAATGAAAATACTAAAAATACAGAACAAAAAAATTGAAGTAGGGTACAGAAATGTAAAAACAAAAGCTTTAAAGAACAAGAGTGATGAGAAGTGCTTTGACAGGATGAATGTAAAGCTGCAATTACTGACCCTTTTAAAATTTATGCAAAGCTCTTTCTGGTCCACATGGAATCAAAAATGCCAGTATAACTCTCAATCTGACTACAGGCAACGCTAAAGCCAGATGGTGCGAGACCCCTTCAAAAGCCCATCTTTCACTATCTGGGCTCGCCACTGCATGGAGCATAACTCCATTCCATGACTGTCCTATCAATTTTCTGCTTTGGGTCACTGTTCATTATCTTCTTCCTCATTGGTAAATGGCTTTTCTTCCTCATCCACAATTAAGACTCCAGGAGCCGCTGTATGGAACGGTGCCAGCGTCGGAGATGGGACAAGAGCAGCGTGCTGCTTCAGGGAAGAATAACTCTGTCAACTCACATTGCATAATCCAGGTGCCCGTTTTTTTTTGCGTTGAGCTGCACTAATTGCCTAATTGCTCAGCCTAATTGATTCATGCAGCGTTTCGCTCAGAATAATGTCGCATGTTTTGATTTCATGAATCAGATTCAGAGAAATACATCAGTTCATGCAAGAAAGAGAAATGTTTCCCATCACCTCTATACCATTAAGGCCTTGTAAAATCTCAATTATGTAGATGAGTGACTGGAATTCTAAAATTGTGCAAACGGACACAAATAACTTAAGTGCATGCGCTCTCAGCGGAGTATACAAAAAAAAAGGTGCTACGTATAAGTGAAGACTTGTTAAAAAATACTGAAAGGATAGCTGGGACAGAAGCAGGAATGCTAGCAGCGACTATGTTAATTCACTGCCACAGATGTGCATGTTAAATCAGACAGTCTTCATGTTGATGGGCACTTGGCCTTTATTTTGGGATAAGCAAAACCCACTAAACAGGTAGATATTCTTTATTCCTTATGGTCTGGTTACACTATGTTTATCAGCATAAATAATTATTCTCTTGTTGTTGATCCTGTTCCCATTCTTCCCTGTTTTGAAGCTATTGGATTCAGTGCACCTTAGATGACCCTGGTCGGAGTGGTTAATTTTTTTAAGGATTATGACAGCCTTAAACGTCACCGAATACCATATTTTAAAAACATGTTGTTTCTGTGTTGTGCATTTATCTTCATAGCATGCTCAGCATGATAGTTCTTTTAATAAATATTTAGAGTTGTGACAGATAAATGGAGCCTCACAGTCCTTAACTGCCTGTGCTCTCAACAATAGGAATCTAAGGCTAAATGTATTTTGCAAAATTGGCTGACTGGAATCATCTGATTGGATCTTTCTTCTCCAGGGTACTTTAGTGATAGCTTGTCGTGGTTGCCAGGCAACATGTTCATAAACCTTAGTAACATCAGGAAGGCATTAATACTGTAATTCTGAACCCTAATATAAAGGTTTCACCGACATAAAGGCATTCAAACTTCCATTCACATTTCAAGGTCAGTTTAAGATAGGTTATTAAATGTAAAACTGTATTGGCCACATTGCTTACACCAAACAATTCTTTAGTGAAGCACACTTAAAGAGGAAGTGTGCTTATTGAATTGTCACAACATTTCAAATGTCATGTAGGGAAATGTCTGTACACTTACTGCTCTAACTCATTTTGGTGTGGTAGAATCATAGAGGTGTACAGCACAGAAGGAGGCCATTCGGCCCATGTCTGTGCCGGCTGTAAAAGCCTAATCCCACTTTCCAGCACTTGGTCTGTAGCCTTGTAGGTTATGACACTTCAGGTGCATATCCAAGTACGTTTTAAATGCAATAAGAGTTTCTGCCTCTACCACCCTTTCGGGCAGTGAGTTCCAGACCCCCACCACCCTCTGGGTGAAGAACATTCTCCTCAACTCTCCTCGAATCCTTTGACCTATTCCTTAAAATCTATGCCCACTGGTTATTGACCTCTCTAACCCTCAAAATTAGCTTTTCTCCAATCTATTACTCTGGTCTTTGTCGTGCTTATGTCCTTCTCAATTAGTATCTTAAAGCGTAATGTATTATGTTCAGTGATGTTCCCCTACTTTTTCTTCTCTTATCTGATATTCTGTGCTTTAAAACTATTGTCGAGAGGCAGCCAAGGAACAACTATTTTGGGGCCAATTTCACAAGTAGGCACCACCGGCATAGAGCCTGCCCTTTTGGTGTCCAAGTTAGAACTTCTAATAGTTGACAATAGATATATAACATATTTGATCATTATCTTTTGCTAAAGCAAAAGTGCCAAAGTCATTTGCTTATAGATGGACAGATAGAGGTAGACGGGTAGAGAGAGAGAGGTCGACGGAAGTATATAGGTAGGTAGAGAGGGACAGAGGTAAGTATGTAGAGAGGTAGAGAGATAGGTAGCCCAGAGCCAGTGAGGTGCGTCCTCAATGGATGGAGACTCCCACCGGAGGTATTAGGCGGGCAGCCACCCAGAAGTTAAAATATCCGCTTAATGTGCAAATTTTACAGATTGGGCATGGTAATAAATACTCGGCTAACCAATGTTCCTACAATCCCAACCATTAGGACGTATCAGAGAAAAACATCTGTTGATTCATCCTACCAATATTTCCTCTCTGTGGTGAAAATTACTAACATCATGGACAGCAAGGCTATGGTCGATAGGAGTTCATCATGTGGCCAATCAGCTGTACAATTAATCAGCTGGTCATGCCAATGTACTGAAACATTCAGCTGCTTGAATCACCATTTTTTAACTTTGTGATATTTCTCTAGAGGGTGAACAAGACTGTTCGCAACCTAGCTGTCATATTTGACCCTGAAATGAGTTTCTAGCTGTTATGTCTCAAATACAGTAATGTGACTGAACTGTAGACTTGAGCAAGTGTGACCTTAGTCTCTTTATTCTGACTCCAGAGTGCTGCCACAGCATGGAAGGCCTGCTTATATGCAATGCTCCCAAGGGATGCTGGGATCCCTTGGGACTCCAGTGGATGTGCCCTCTGGTGGCAGTAGAATGCTGGTTACAAGGTGTTGCATACATAACACCAGTCACATATCTGTGGCATAACTAAAACTTCCTTTTTCCAATATTGCCCGCCTCCGCCTATGCCTCAGCTCTGCTTCTGAAACCCTCATCCATGCCTTTGTTATCTCGAGCCTTGACAACTCCAACTTACTCCTGGCTGGCCTCCCACATTCTACACTACGTAAACTTGAGGTCATCTAAAACTCAGCAGCCCGTGTCCTAACTCGCACCATGTCACGATCACCCATCACCCCTGTGCTTTCTGACTTACATTGGCTCCCAGTTAAACAAAGCATAGATTTCAAAATTCTCATCCTTGTTTACAAATCACTGTTTACAAATCACTCCATGGCCTTGCCCCTCCCTATCTCTGTAATCTCTTCCAGCCTCACAACCCCACAAGATGTCTGTGCTCCTCACATTCTGCTCTCTTGAACATCCCTGATTATAACCGCTCAACCATTGGTAGCTGTGCCTTCAGCTGTTTGGGCCCTAAGCTCTGGAACTCCCTCCCTAAACCTCTCCACCTCTCTACCCCTCTTTCCTCTTAAGACGCTCCTTAAAACTTACCTATTTAACCAAGCTTTTGGTCATCTGCCTTAATTTTTTCTTTTGTGGCTTGGTGTCAAATTTCTCTGCTTTGTCTTGTAACACTGCTGTGAAGATGCATTTTCTTTACCCCATAGACACACGCTAATGCTTGTTTCTCAATCATGCTGTAGGCTCTCTCAGCCTTAGACAGACTCCTGGATGCATAAGCAAACTGTTTGGGCTAAAATTCGAATTGGAAACTGACCATAAGTCACTTATATCCCTGTTTTCCGAGTGTAAAGGGATAAATACCAATGCATCGGCCCGCATCCAGAGATGGGCACTCACGTTGTCCGCATACAACTACGCCATCCGTCACAGGCCAGGCACAGAAAACTGCGCCGATGCTCTCAGTAGGCTGCCATTTCCCACCACTGGGGTGGAAATGGCATAGCCCGCAGATTTAGCCATGGTTATGGAAGCATTTGAGAGTGAGCAATCACCCGTCATTACCCGGCGGATCAAATCCTGGACAAGCCAGGACCCCTTATTATCTCTAGTCAAAAGCTGTTTGCTTCACGGGAGCTAGTCCAGTGTCTCAGTAGAAATGCAGGAAGAGATAAAGCCGTTCCAGCGGCGCAAAGCTGAAATGTCCATACAGATAATGTTGGCTAGCACGTCCGCTGCCATTACTGAAAGCCTGCAGGCCACGTTTGCCACCCATGGCTTACCCGATGTCCTGGTGAGCGACAACGGGCCATGCTTTACCAGTGCTGAGTTCAAAGAATTCATGACCTGTAACGGGATCAAACATGTCACATCTGTCCCGTTTAAACCAGCATCCAATGGTCAGGCAGAGAGAGCAGTGCAAACCATCAAGCAAGGCTTGAAGAGGGTAACTGAAGGCTCACTACAGACTCGCCTATCCCAAGTCCTGCTTAGCTACCACATGAGACCCCACTCGCTCACTGGGATCCCACCTGCTGAACTGCTCATGAAAAGAGCACTTAAGACAAGGCTCTCGTCAGTTCACCCTGATCTACATGAACAGGTAGAGAGCAGACGGCTTCAACAAAGTGCATACCATGATAGCGCAAATGTGTCACGCGAGATTGAAATCAATGATCCTGTATTTGTATTGCATTATGGACAAAGTCCCAAGTGGCTTCCCGGCATTGTCATGGCCAAAGAGGGAACCAGGATGTTTCGGGTCAAACTTTCAAATTGACTCATTCACCGGAAACACTTGAACCAAATCAAACTCAGATTCAGGGACTATCCTGAGCAACCCACCTTGGACCCTACCTTTTTTGATACTCCAACATACACACCAGTGGCAACCGACACCACGCTTGACCACGAAGCAGAACCCATCATCCACAGCAGCCCAGCAGCGCCCAACACACCAGGCAGCCCAGCAAGGCCAACTGCACAGCAGCCCAGCAAGGGCCCAACAAATGATTCAACAACACCAGCTTTCACACCGAGACGATCAACCAAGGCAAGAAGGGCCCCAGATCGACTCACATTGTAAATAGTTACACTATTGAATTTGGGGCGGGGGGGAGTGTTATATATGTAAACTTGGATTTACTCTGTACAGCCACCAGAGGGCTCAGCCCCTGGAGTCCCAAGGGATCCCATAATCCCTTGGGAGTACAGGTATTTAAGGAGGCTTCACAGGTTGGAGAGGCACACTGGAGACCTGCAATAAAAGACGAAGGTCACACTTCACTTTGAGCTCACAGTGTTCAGTCTGACTCTTTCTCCATACACAAGATACTGATGGGCATAACTGATTTTCTATATAAGATGCGAGGAATGTTGTGTGTACCACACGGTTTTCATTGTATCAACTAATGCACGACTTCAATGAACTCAAGATACGTACTTGTATTGCAGTGAACCATTTGAACTATACAAACAATCTGTTTGCATTGATACATTGCATAGTCCAAGTCTGCGCCGTTTCTCAATCATTGGAAATGCCCAGCTTTCCAGCAGGTTGCCCCAGTAACAGAATCTAAATGGCAATAGTGCAGAAGCTGAAAACCCTGCCAGCTCCAGCTTTTTATTAGGCAGACAAACACCACATCCACAGTATTTTGCTTTCATATTAGTTCCAGCATTTTATCCTTTAGAGAAAGGGCTCTTTGAAATTTACTTGACGGAGCCTTGGTTTAACGTCTGCTTTGAAAGACAGATTGGCTCACTAAACCAGTAAGAACCAAATGAAAAGACATGAATATCGGGAAGGAGTTGAATCTAAACACAAGGTACAGTGAATGATGTTAAGTACATCACCAGAATTTGATCAGTGCTTTGTTGCATTTCCCAAAGTCCCAAACACACCAAGTTGTACATTCCAGCTTAATCAAGGAGTGCACTGGGAAGAAAGTTTCGACTGCACAGAGATTATTTTTCTCCATGAAGAGAAATTCTGCTTTTCCTTAATCATTTGCAAGAGGAGTCATTAATAACCAAGGCTGTAAACATGCCGTTCAACCAATAAGACCTGAAGCGCAAGTCCTCAGCCTATCTTGGCAATAGGTTTTGGAATGCCAATATTTAAAGTAAATCAAAATTATAACTTATTCAAAATGGGATTAAGCTGCAATGTGTCAATGGAAAATTCTTCAGTTTCTACCTGCTGGTGAAAAAGGCACGAGGTTCTGTAGGTCTGTTCTTCAGTGTACAAGGCGTTCTTTCACTCATGGAATATTTGGCTTCCAATATCACCTTGATCCCAACCATTAGAGGGTCACCGAGAAAACCAGGTGATGACTCATCCTTCCTTTTATGAGAATAACTCCACAAGACTGTGTTGTAAGCTCATAGAAACATAGAAGAATAGGTGCAGGAGGAGGCCATTCGGCCCTTCGAGCCTGCGCCGCCATTCAATAAGATCATGGCTGATCATTCCCTCAGTACCCCATTCCTGCTTTCTCTCCATACCCCTTGATCTCCTTAACCGTAAGAGCCATAGCTAACTCCCTCTTGAATATATCCAGTGAACTGGCATCTACAACTCTCTGCGGCAGGGAATTTCACAGGTTAACAACTCTCTGAGTGAAGAAGTTTCTCCTCATCTCAGTCCTAAATGGCCTACATCTTATCCTAAGACTATGTCCCCTGGTTCTGGACTTCCCCAACATCGGGAACATTCTTCCCGCATCTAACCTGTCCAGTCCCGTCAGAATCTTATATGTTTCTATGAGATCCCCTCTCATCCTTCTAAACTCCAGTGAATAAAAGCCCAGTTGATCCAATCTCTCCTCATATAACAGCCAAGCCATCCCTGGAATCAATCTGGTGAACCTTCGCTGCACTCCCTCAATAGCAAGAATGTCCTTCCTCAGACTAGGAGACCAAAACTGAACACAATATTCCTCACCAAGGCCCTGTACAACTGCAATAAGACCTCCCTGCTTCTAAATTCAAATCCCCTAGATATGAAGGCCAACATACCATTTGCCTTCTTCACCGCCTGCTGCACCTGCGTGCCCACTTTCAATGACTGATGAACCATGACACCCAGGTCTCATTGCACCTCCCCTTTTCCTAATCTGTCACCATTCAGATAATATTCTGCCTGCGTGTTTTTGCCCCCAAAATGGATAACCTCACATTTATCCACATTATACTGCATCTGCCATGCATTTGCCCACTCACCTAACCTGTCCAAGTCACCCTGCAGCCTCTTAGCATCCTCCTCACAGCTCACACCACCACCCAGTTTAGTGTCATCTGCAAACTTGGAGATATTACACTCTATTCCTTCATCCAAATCATTAATGCATATTGTAAAGAGCTGGGGTCCCAGCACTGAGCCCTGCGGCACTCCACTAATCACTGCCTGCCATTCTGAAAAAGACCCGTTTATCCCGACTCTCTGCTTCCTGTCTGCCAACCAGTTCCCTATTCACGTCAGTATATTACCCCCAGTACCATGTGCTTTAATTTTGTACAACAATCTCTTGTGCGGGACCTTGTCAAAAGCCTTCTGAAAGTCCAAATACACCACATCCACTGGTTCTCCCTTGTTCACTCTGCTAGTTACATCCTCAAAAAATTCCAGAAGATTCGTCAAGCATGATTTCCCTTTCATAAATCCATGCTGACTTGATCCGATCCTGTCACCGCTTTCCAAATGCGCTGCTATTTCGTCCTTCATGATCGATTCCAACATTTTCCCCACTACTGAGGTCAGGCTAGCCCGTCTATAATTACCCGTTTTCTCTCTCCCTCCTTTTTTAAAAAGTGGTTTTACATTAGCTACCCTCCAGTCCATGGGAACTGATTCAGAGTTGATAGACTGTTGGAAAATGATCACCAATGCATCCACTGTTTCTAGGGCCACTTCCTTGAGCACTCTGGGATGCAGACTATCAGGCCCCGGGGATTTATCGGCCTTCAATCCCATCAATTTCCCTAACACAATTTCCCGCCTAATAAGGATATCCTTCAGTTCCTCCTTCTCACTAGACCCACTGTCCCCTAGTACCTTCGGAAAGTTATTTGTGTCTTCCTTCATGAAGACAGAACCGAAGTGTTGGTTCAATTGGTCCGCCATTTCTTTGTTCACCATTATAATTTCACCTGAATCCGACTGCAAGGGACCGACGTTTGTCTGTATTAATCTTTTTCTCTTCACATATTTATAGAAGCTTTTACAGTGAGTTTTTATATTCCCTGCAAGCTTCCTCTCGTACACTATTTTCCCCCTCTTAATTAAACCCTAAGTCCTCCTCTGTTGATTTCTAATCAATTTATATGCCTCTTCCTTGGCTTTAACACTATCCTTAATTTCCTTTGTTAGCCACGGTTGAGCCACCTTCCCAGTTTTATTTTTACTCCAGACAGGGATGTACATTTGCTGAAGTTCATCCATGTGATCTTTAAATGTTTGTCATTGCTTATCCACTGTCAACCCTTTTAGAATTGTTTGCCAGTCTATTCTAGCCAATTCACGCCTCATACCGTCAAAGTTACCTTTCCTTAAGTTCAGGACCCTAGTTTCCGAATTAACTTTGTCACTCTCCATCTTAATAAGGAATTCTACCATATTATGATCACTTTTCCCCAAGGGGCCTCGCACAACAAAGTTGTAATTAGGCCCTTCTCATTACACAATACACAGTCTAGGATGGCCAGCTCCCTGGTTGGTTCCTCGACATATTGGTCTAGAAAACCCTCCCTAATGCACTCCAGAAAATCCTCCTCCACCGCATTGCTACCAGTTAGGTTAGCCCAATCAATGTGTAGATTAAAGTCGCCCATGATAACTGCTGTACCTTTATTGCACACATCCCTTATTTCTTGCTTGAAGCTGTCCCCAACCTCACTACTACTATTTGGTGGTCTACACACAACTCCCAATAGTGTTTTCTGCCCTTTGGTACTCCGCAGTTCCACCCACACCGATTCCACATCATCCAGGCTAATGTCCTTCCTGACAATTGCATTGATTTCATCTTTAACCAGCAATGCCACCCCGCCTCCTTTTCCTTTCTGTCTCTCCTTCCTAAATGCTGAATACCCTTGGATGTTGAGTTCCCAGCCTTGGTCTCCCTAGAGCCATGTCTCCATGGTGCCAATCACATCATATCCATTAACTGCTATCTGTACAGTTAATTCATCCACCTTATTCCGAATACTCCTCGCATTGAGGCACAGAGCCTTCAGGCTTGTTTTTTTAATATACTTTGCCCCTCTAGAATTTTGCTGTAATGTGGCCCTTTTTGTTTTTTGCCTTGGGTTTCTCTGCCCTCCACTTTTACTATTCTCCTTTCTATCTTTTGCTTCTGCCTCCTTTTTATTTCCCTCTGTCTCCCTGCATAGGTTCCCATCCCCCTGCCATGTTAGTTTAACTCCTCCCCAACAGCACTCGCAAACACTCCCCCTAGGACATTGGTTCCAGTCCTGCCCAGGTGCAGACCGTCTGGTTTGTACTGGTCCCACCTCCCCCAGAACCGGTTCCAATGCCCCAGGAATTTGAATCGCTCCCTTCTGCACCATTTCTCAAGCCACAAACCACGTATTCATCTGAGCTATCCTGCGATTCCTATTCTGACTAGCACGCGACACTGGTAGCAATCCTGAGATTACTACTTTTGAGGACCTACTTTTTAATTTAGCTCCTAGCTCCCTAAATTCGCCTCGTAGGACCTCATCCCTTGTGACCTTTGTCTCTTTAATGTAACTCCAGAGTGAGGAAGCAGCATGGTGGATTGCCTTTTATACCTGCTTGCCCAGGGTGCACAGGTGACCCTTAGGTCTCCCACAGGTGTGCCCCCTGGTGGCAAGTCTTACACATTGGTGAGGTTTGCATACATAACACTTCCAATTTAGAATTTTAACTTACGGATAAAGACATTTTGCATGAATTACCACGAGGCTGGATTGATACATTCTACACATTGATACTAAAGAAATTGTTGTTGTTCAGAAGGGTTTTGGATCATTCCACCCAAGTTCCTATTGGGCTCCCAAAAGATACAGCATACCAGATGTGTGTTGCATCTGTGAGGGGGGAGATACGTTGCCTTTTGTCGGCCACTCCCATGGTGGGGGGTGAGGAATCAGCAGCAAGAGGCCTGCAGTTTTAGCGCTCAATTTACCCCAGGAGTTGCTGGATTTTTTTGAATAGGCTCCACCCCCCCCACCCCCCCCCCTCCCCCGAGGCGACTGGCCATGCTGCGCGGCTGCAGAGAAGGCCAGACAGCGGCCAAAGTTGGAACATTTTTTTTTCTGGAGCATCTCCGGATGTACGTAAGCAGCGCAACTCGGGTAAGTACGCTAAAAAACGGGCTCAGCCAAAATTGAGCCCATACTCCTGGGCCCACCAGCATTTGGCCTTCTGGCTGCAACTATCCAGCAGCTGTCAGAAGGCTCCAAGGCCCAGTGGCCACCCTGGGGAACGAGAGAATTTGAAATACCTTGCTAACATTTTGCTTCCAGGTTTTCCAGCGACCACTCCACAAACCCTCGGGTCCAGTTGCAAGTTGCGCCTTGACCCTTCTAAATGTGAGGTAGGAGGCCTCTCTCACCTCACTGCCAGCTGCAGGTACATGAACATGTGGATGTACCAGAAATCCCGGGAGGATTGCTGACTCTGCACAGGAAATAATTGTCCTCCTGGTGCAATGAAAATGGTGTCACCTCATTTCTTTTAAGGAGAAGTGTGGCAGCTCAAACAATCTGACTGAATTAAATTAGCTGGGGTAGACCTTGGTGTCTATTCCTCGGCCCTAAAGTATCGCCGAGGTGGAAGACAAGAAGGAATATTGGGCAGGGAAGATTGCATGCCCAAAACAGAATCCGCTTCACTGGCCTTCCATTCATTTAAAAAATCAGCCAGTGTCCCATCCTGACCGTTATCCAGAGACGGCTGAGCGCACTGAATACAACAAAGGCTCTGGGACTCGACAACATCCTGGCTGTTCTGCTGAAGACTTGTGCGCCAGAACTAGACATGCCTCTTGCCAAGCTGTTCCAGTATAGCTACAACACTGGCATCCAACCGTCAATGTGGAACACTGCCCAGGTTTGACCTGTCCACAAAAAGCAGGACAAATCTGATCCAGCCAATTACTGCCTCATCAGTCTATTCTCAAACATCAGCAAAATGCTGGAAGGTGTCGTTGACAGTGCTATTAAGCGGCACTTACTCACCAATAACCTGCTCACCGATGCTCAGTTTGGGTTCTGTCAGGACCACTCGGCTCCAAACCTCATTACAGCCTTGGTCCAAGCATAGATAAAATAGCTGAATTCCAGACATGAGGTGAGAGTGACTGCCTTGACATCAAGGCAGCATTTGACTGAGTGCGGCATCAAGGAGCCCTAGTAAAATTGATATCAATGGGAATCTGGGAAATCTCTCCACTGGAGTCATACCTAGCACAAAGGAAGATGGTTGTGGTGGCTCGAGGTCAACCATCGCAGCCCCAGGACATCGCTGCAGCAGTTCCTCAGGGCAGTGTCCTAGGCCCAAGCACCTTCAGCTGCTTCATCAATGACCTTCCCTCCATCATAAGGTCAGAAGTGGGGATGTTCGCTGATGATTTCAGTGTTCAGTTCCATTCGCAATTCCTCAGATAATGAAGCAAGTCCATGCAGACTTGGGGTCATAAGTGGCAAGTAAGACTCACGCCACACAAGTGCCAGACCATGACTACCTCCAACAAGTGAGAGTCTAACCATTTCTCCTTGATATTCAATGGCATTAACATCGCTGAAACCACCACCATCAACATCCTCAACTCGCTGGAGAAATACCATCAACGATGTCTCCGCAAGATCCTACAAATCCCCTGGGAGGACAGACGCATCAACGTTAGCGCTCTCGACCAGGCCAACATCCCCAGCATTGAAGCACTGACCACACTCGACCAGCTCTGCTGGGCGGGCCGCACTGTTCACGTGCCTGACACAAGACTCCCAAAGCAAGTGCTCTACTCGGAACTCCTTCACGGCAAGCAAGCACAAGGTGGGCAGAAGAAACATTTCAAGGACACCCTCAAAACCTCCTGATAAAATGCAACATCCCCACCAACACCTGGGAGTCCCTGGCCAAAGACCGCCCTAAGTGGAGGAAGAGCATCCGGGAGGGCGCTGAACACCTCGAGTCTCATCGCCGAGAGCGTGCAGAAACCAAGCGCAGGCAGCGGAAGGAGCGTGCGGAAAACCAGTCACCTTTTCCTTCAACGACTGTCTGTCCCACTGTGACAGAGACTGTAATTCCCGTATTGGACTGTTTAGTCAGAACTCATTTTTAGAATGGAAGCAAGTCTTCCTCGATTTCGAAGGACTGCCTATGATGATGAGGGGTGACCATTGACCAGAAATTTAACTGGACCAACCACAAATACTGTGGCAACAAGAGCGGATCAGAGACTGGGTATTCTCACCTCCTGACTCCCTAAAGCCTTTCCACCATCTACAAGGCACAAGTCAGGAGTGTAATGGAATACTCTCCACTTGCCTGGATGAGTGTAGCACCAACAACACTCAAGAAATTCGACACCATTCAAGACAAAGCAGCCCACTTGATTGGCACCCCATCCACCACCTTAAACATTCACTCCCTCCACCACCGGTGCACCGTGGCTGCAGTGTGTACCATTAACAAGATGCACTGCAGTAACTCACCACGGCTTCTGTGGCATCACCTCCCAAATCCGCAACCTCTACCACCTGGAAGGACAAGGGCAGAGGCGCACGGGAACACCATCACCTACGCGTTCCTTTCCAAGTTACACACCATCCTGACTTGGGAATATATCGCCGTTCCTTCATCGTCATTGGGTCAAAATCCTGAAACTCCCTCCCTAACAGCAAGGCGGAAATGCTTTCACCACACGCACTGTAGCGGTTCAAGAAAGTGGCTCACCACTACCTTCTCAAGGGCAATTAGGGATGGGCAATAAATACTGGCCTTCTCGGCCTTTTGGCTAAGATCTGCATAACTAACCTGACCAGCCACCATGACCTCCGGGTGGTTTCTCCCTGGTCAGGAAGGTATATGCTTACATTTTTGTAAACAGGAGGTGGGTGGGATGGCTTGACCCATCCACCTCCACGGAGGTGTGTGGGGGACCTGACCCATCCACCTCCATGGCACGAACCTGGTATTGCAGTACTTCCAGGAACGGTGCAGTGGCTCTAGGCCTTTTGGCTAAGAGCATTGGCGCAGAGTGATCCTTGACTGGTGCAGGGTGACCTCTGGCGTTTGTGACTTGACAAAGAATTGGAAACGATTGGCTACGAATTTATAAAAAAAAAATAAAAAATAAAAAAAATAAAAAAAATAAAATACTGGCCTTGCTCGTGACACACACATCCTGGATCGAATTTTTTAAAAGTGTGCTTGTTGGGTGAGGGGCACAAGAAGGCTCAGCTGTAATGCCCCTGCATTTGAATAGCCTGCTAGCAGTCACTTTCTAGGTCTACATTTTAAGAATGGGGACTTGGGCCAGGGACTATAGTGTGTGTCTGACAACTCCAGAATCACACCACAGCATGAATCGGCACCTTCAGAGTGGGTAAAAAAAATGTATTAAACAAAAGTAATAAATGTGCTATATTTTGTGTAATGTTTCTTGAAATACCACTACAAGTATCCTGCAGTACAGTAAATGTATACAGAGTGGTCTTGATTGACTGGGACTGCTTTAAGATTCTCATCCTTGTGTTCAAATCTTTCCATGGCCTCACCCCTCCCTATCTCGTTAACCTCCTCCAGCCCTACAACCCGCCGAGAAATCTGCATTCCTCCAATTCTAGTCTCTTTTGAATCCCTGACTTCCTTCGCCCCACCATTGGCAGCCATGTGTTGTCCTATTCTCTGTAATTCCCTCTCCAAAACTTTCTGCTTCTCCATCTTTAAGACTTTCCTTAAAACCTACCTCTTTGACCAAGTTTTTGGTCATTTAATATCTCCTTCTTTGGCTCGGCGTCAATTTTTGTCTGATGACGTTCCTGTGACGCACCTTGGGACGTTTTACTATATTAAAGGCGCTGTATAAATGCATTGTGGTTTAAATTATACCGCAGACAATCTGTAATTATCAGCCTCATTATTGCTGGCAGCTGCAGGAATAAAGGGCTAGAAATTCCACTGCGCCCCGTTTGGGGTGATAACTTTGGAAATCTCGGAAAGTATCACCAGGCAATATCATTTTCTGCCGCCAGGAAATTCAGCTCTAGCTCTCCGAGGGAAGTGGAGCACTAACTCAAGCGCCAACCACTTCTCTTCGGGCGCTAAAGTGTGAGAGTGGGGTAGTAGCGGCGGAGCGCTGGTTAATATGGAGTGCAATGATACTGGCATCAGAGGCTTCAGGGAATGATGGTGCACAACATACTTCTGCTCAGTTCTGTGTTGTCAGGCGACCTGCGCGACTGCCATTACAGCCCCAAAAACTCAGAGTGGAGGGCTTGGACATCTTGCAGCAATAAAGCAACAAAAATGTTCAGCAGGCACCAGACTGGTGCAAAGAATAAAGTTTGGCCTACCTGAAAACCAATCCCTTTAATTAGCACTCCCCAAGCGGCCAGCTGAGGTGACAACACCTCCTTTTCCTGCCATTGTTGACGCCCGGTGATACAGTAGTGGGCAGGAGGCAATTTCACATCTGGGACGGTAACAGGGTGCTGCACACTTTATGATGTCATGATTTGCGAGGCACGAGAGGCCCAGGCGCTAAGTGTAAGCCGGCAGTGAAATTCGCGGGTGTCGCTAAATTCGCCACGCCTGGTCACTAACCCCTTTAGCGCACTGTTTCAGCGCCCCAGGCGCTAATGAGAGGCACAAAGCAGCCGAGTCCGCCCCAAAGACAATATCTGAAATTTGTTACTGATCCCGCTACAATTCTGCTAAGTGCGTGCGTGCGTGTGTGTGTCGAAGACCTAGGGCTGGATTTTTGGCTCGTTTGTGCTCCGGAGGGACGGTAAATGATGTTACTATCGTAATGCCAGGCATCCAGCTTTTACCGCCCGGCCAACAAATTCGGCTCATGGTTTGTGGTGGCGTAACAACTTACCATCCCATCCTCTAGTTTCACAGAGATCATGACATCAATTATCGTGCAATGCTCCGCTAACGCCCTGGATGCAAAATTCGGCCCCAACGCCTCATTTAACACCCGCTCCAGGAAAAACCAGGCGTTCCCAGGGTGCAGCAGGCGGTATTGGCAGTATATGGAGGGATGAGGTTCCTACATCCCAGGTCACATTGACTGCAACGGTTGCACACATCACGCACAGTGAAGCTCCAACTTGCATACGGCAATTTTATCTGCCATCACGAGGTGAGTGAGGAAACTTAATGGGGGCATTACTAGTTTGCCAGTGTAACATGCTCCATGCTATTGCTAAGCAGCATCAAGCTAGAAGAAGGGCTCTTGGCCATGTCGGCCCACGGGTGAGGAGAGGCCAAAGGCATCTGGGGAGGAGGGCTTATCCCCCACAGGTTTATAGGCACCAATGCTCATACCTCCAACTCTCTGAGTAGCAGTGTGTAAAAAGGCTCCACTTCCGGAAGGAAATGCTGACAGAGATATGCCATCTCCTACAGAGAGACCGTGCCTGGATCACTCAGGAAGAGCCTTTAATATGCCCCTCAACAGGTATACAAATTCATTGTGGTGTGCTGCATTTTGCACAACTTGGCCATCATGAGGCCAGGCATTGCCAGTGGCGATAGCAGGGCCACCTCAGGAGCAGGAGGAGGAGGAGGATGATGAAGAGGAGCCTGGCAAGGCCCCCATTGGATAGCTACACCACCCACAGGGGAGGCAGCGTGGACATGCTGCCGGACCAAGGGTCTCATGTCGCCAGCTCATAATGGACCAGCTCCTAAATAGAGGAAACTGAGGGATGGAGCTAATAAAGGCACATCTCCGGTGAACATTGGAATGATGCACTCGACACCAATGACAAATGATGAATCTTAAATATTACTGCCACAAAGTAACAAAAATTTCCCCCACCAAAGTAAGGCGTACAATGTACAAAGTTCTGTTGCAGGGCACTAAACAACAATAAAGTTACTTAAATCAACAAAACTTTTATAACGCCGCGATTTTTGGCTTGGACACAAAAACGTCCTTGTGTAATGCCTGATTGTGCGCCCCCGATCATGGAACCTTATTTTTGCGCAAATTTTGCAGATGAGGACGCAAACTTTTTCCAGGCGATATCAGGGCCGCCCCATCACCATTACCACTCCGAAATCTCAAAAAAAAATCCAGCCCCAAGTGTGTTGTTTTTGATGTGTACCATAGTCATTGTTCGACTACATACTGTTCAGTATATTGAGAACAGTATGTCGTCGAACAATGACAGAAAACTTATCGAAGCATTATATCACTGACTGACTCAAGATATCACACATTTGTGTATTCGAGCGAGCCTCTGCCATAATAAGTATGGTATCTGTAAATGCAGCTGTGTGAGTGCCAGCAGGCAGGCACAGATCATCCCTCAGGCAGTCTGAGCTGCTTGCCATCACTCGGCCATCACAGACAAGTGGAGCTTTCCGCCCACCTGCCATTCCTGGCTGCCCCAAGATCAGGCAGGAAAATTTGGAGCTTTTATTTCATCTTCTCAACGGGGAAATAAGGTAGTGGGAACCAAAGAGAGTGGGAAATAAAAAATGAAACGAGATAAAAATGCAATTGTTACTTGCACAGCACTTCGGAATGGGTGCATTGTTTGCCAGTGACTAAGAACATTGATTTTTTGCAGTGTCTCAAGGTACCAGTTGGTATCCCCAACTTCGCGTGTGCAATTGCATAGTGAAGAATACAACGGTTCTGACACAATTGATGAATATTTAATCCAAAACTATCGCAAGTGAACCCTAAACCAAACACTGCGGCAGCTGAGTGATTTATCAGTGTGATCTTACGCCTTCAATTCAGTGAACCATCTCTCTGCGAGCAATCCAATAACTTAAAGGTCACAGGTTCTCAGTATATTGAGAACAGTTTGTAGTCACTGTCAAAACTGCCTCATTCTTTCAACGTCGGGTTCTTCAGCTGAAAATATGCAGAACATTTCAGTGATACTGCAGTGAAGGGCAGGCGCTACAATATATCTTGTGTTTGGGTCATATCTGACCTAGAAAGACTTATTGAGATTGCAACTGATTGAAATAGAGAGAATAAATAATTCATCAGTATCGCCAATTTCACCAAGAGCTTCAATTAATAACTACATTTTAAAAAATTGTCAGAACTGTAGTTGCAATGAGATTTTGAATATGATTTTATGTGGCAGCTCATGCTGAAATCAGACTATTTATTCCTATAAATCATATTGATTACAGTCTACTCTTAATTCACTTAATATAAATTATCTGTTAATTTGAATTTCATCTGCATTGCTTAATTCAGATTACTAGATAGTTCAATTTATTTGCAAAATATAACTTCAAGTTAATCGTACTGGATTGCATAAGAAGATGATCCAGCCACTAGAGTGTAGCATCCTCACTTGCTTGTGAGATTAAAACTGTAATTAGATCCACATACTGTATATGATGCAGCACATCATCACCCAGGCTGTCCTTCAATTTAGATCTGTTGATATGAAGCCAAAATCTGATAAGTAAGTGGCCTGTACAATTTTGGGCTCCTAATCAATCATTTGCTACAATGCAGTGTAGCTGGATACATCAATAAATGCTGGTGTCCAGGCCAATATTTATTCCTCAACCAGCATCACTAAAACAGAATATCTGATTCTTTATTTAATTGCTGTTTATGGGATCTTGCTGTGCACAAATTGGCTGCCACATTTCCCTTCGCTGCAACAGTGACTTTCAAAAATGACTTCATTGGCTGTAAAGCATTTTGGAACCTGAGATCATGATAGGAGCTATCTAAATGCAAGTTTTTGTCTTTATACCTTCAGCAGAGGCCCTGGGAGTGTAAGTGCAGCAGCCTCCTCCTATGTTACACAGAACTGCGAGACAACTAAAGGCGATTAAAAACTCGATTGTTTCTTAACTTTAGTTATGATTAAATGGTTCACGTGAAGAACTCAACAAGAATAAATAAATGCAAACAGGCCCACTTTTTTTCCCTATCGAGAGTGAAGAGTTTAAGTTGTTAGGTTTATTGGGTAAAAAGCAGCACATTCCGAAGTCAAACAGCTAGCTAAAAACAGCTACATTCCTTGGTGGCAAATGATTAATTAGGATCTGTAAATTGGGCATGTCGTTATTTATCAGACAGGCTGCTTGGAATTCAAACTATTTGAATTAAGATTTATTTTATTTTGGAAAGTCTGCATTTTGGCAGAATTCCGATTCAGATTCCAGGATTCAATGCTTAAAAATGATTAAACAAAAAAACCCAGCTGAAAGAAACAATTATTACTGCAGAATCAGCTGATAATAGGTGCAACCATGGGAGCTCCAATCGACACGATGGGCTGGATTTTAGGTTTTGAGGAGAGACTGGATCAACTGGGCCTTTATACACTGTATACACTGGAGTTTAGAAGGATGAGAGGGGATCTCAGAGAAACGTATAAAATTCTGACGGGACTGGACAGGTTAGATGCGGGAAGAATGTTCCCGATATTGGGGAAGTCCAGAACCAAGGGACACAGTCTTAGGATAACAGTAGGTCATTTAGGATTGAGATGAGGAGAAACTTCTTCACTCAGAGAGTTGTTAACCTGTGGAATTCCCTGCTGCAGAGAGTTGTTGATGCCAGTTCACTGGATATATTCAAGAGGGAGTTTGATATGGCCCTTACGGTTAAAGGGATCAAGGGGTATGGAGAGAAAGCAGGAAAGGGGTACTGAGGTGAATGATCAGCCATGATCTTATTGAATGGTGGTGCAGGCTCAAAGGGCCGAATAGCCTACTCCTGCACCTATTTTCTATGTTTCTATGTTTTTCTGTTCTTGGGGTGCAGGGCGGGAAAGTTAGCGGCCGGGAATAGTTTGCGCTTTAGTATGGAAGTTTCGGCATCTGGGCCCTGCATCAGGGGACACAGCACTAAGGGAGGCATTGTACACTGCTTGTGGCGCGAGATTTGGAAACTTGCAAACTAAAGTGCCAGGCCGTGTGCGCACCGAGAGAGGCCTGGGGAGGGGTGGAAAAACACCTTTAAAAAACCCACAAAAACATTCCCAAAACATTGCCCACGCCACCACAACACAAATCACTAAAAAAAAAAATTAAAAGAACAAGCCCTCGCACTTACTTTTGTCGTACTTTACCTTCTTCTGTGCCGTCGGCTATGCTGGACCGCACTGATTTCTCAGGCCGTCACTGCGGACGCATTTCCAGGCGAATGGATTGGGCAAGAGTCAAAACGCTACCTGGTGTCGCAACCAGAAGCGTTGCACATGCAGTGCAACTCTTCCCGGCAGTGGTGCTCAGCACCGTCACAAAACCCGACTGGAGGATCATGACGGGGTACTGCAGAGCTCACCGCCAGCTTTCACCCCGGGACAAAACCTGGAGCGCAAAGGGCCAGAAAATCCAGCCCGATATGCATCAGCAGGATATCAACAAGCTAAATAATGAACTAGTAAGACAGAGATTGATAGATTTTTGTTGGGTTAAGGGTATCGAGGGATATGGAGCATAGGCGGGTGAATGGAGCTGAGGTGCAGATCAGCCATGATCTCATTGATTCAATGGCAGAGCCATCCCGAGGGGCTGAATGGCTTATATGCCTGCTCCTAATGTTACTAATATTTCAAATGAAGCTCTACAGACCAGGAAGGGTACAGGTTCAAATCCTAGTCAGTTCTGAGTTATCAGGGTATCTGCAGGAAACTAAAGTTGGCCTATGTGTCTCCAGGGGAGATTAGCCAGATTATCTATTCCTGGTCACTAGCCGGTGGTCCTGGCTGGAATATGTGGGCGAGGGTGTCAGATGATGTTTAGCCATAAATGTGTCCCTCCTGCCACCGCCCCAGCCCCCCCCCCACCCCGCCCCCATCCACGCATGGCAAGGCTCACACACTGCAGGGCTACCAATGCCCATTGAATCATATTTTGCCTGAGTCACTACCTTCAACAGAGGACCATACAAGTGCACTCTACATTATTGAAAAGATTTGGAACTTGTGAATAATTCATCAGAAATCTCATAACAACAATTTTTCGACTTTAAGAGTTGGAATATTTAAAAAAAATTATGACAAGCAGAAGCAACAAGAAATTGGCTGCAAGAACATGCAAAATAAATGTACTGTATTACATGCATATGGCTTTTACATACTCTTCTCCCATCTCCCAAAAGCATATTGTAAAACCAACCAGCAATTCGACACAGTTAAAGAATACACAAAGCAATCTCCCCTTCTCCCCAGAGCATTTCCTATGAAAAATATGATTATAAATGGCTTCTCATTCAGATGTGCTTGATGTCGGTGTCACTATATCAGCACTCCACCCATAAATAGATACAATCGCAAGGGGAATGCTGTCATGAAGCGAAAACATCTAAAATTCTGAATTATTACTGCTACGAGCAGTGCTTACAATAAGCAGCTGGGAGTTTATGCACATTAAATGCAAAAAAGACATCGACTATTCCTTGTTTTATTTGGATCACTTCCAGTCAACTCTGAGTCATGTGGTTGGATAAACTTTCTGTCAGTTCGCTAAACAAAAGGCACCAGGAAGTCTGTATTACGTTGGCCTTTCTGGACATTCAATTCCTGGAGGGAAACATTTATAAGCAGGTGCTGCATATTTTGCATTTAGTCTTTGAAGGTTAATTCAGAAAAGAAAGAGCAAAATAAATCAATGTGTGCCTGCCCAGTGGCAGAGAAATACACCAATCTTAAAATAACAGGAATGGGTCATATTTGTGAAGTAACATTTTTATTGATATCATTAAAATAGAAAAGAAAAATGGCATCAAAACAGAAATAGAAAATGGGGGTGAATGTAGTACTGTAGTACAGTGTCTCCCTTGTTACCCAAAGTAGGATTAGCAAATCCCTACTCGAATCATTTGTGACTGCATGACAGGAGCAGGAAAAGCTTATCCAATTTTAATGACATTGTTATTCCACAGATTCTGGATATGGTTATAGCCTGGTACACAGGGGTTATATATCAATCTTCCTCCATCTATTTAATAGAATTTACAGAGTGATGATAGATTTCAGCACTCGATGTCGGGTTAGTGTTGTTGTCTTCTTCTTAGGTGGTCCCCACGTATCGAGGATGATTTGCTTCGACACCAAAAAGGGATGAATTCAAGGTGTTTCAATGAAGGATCTGATATTCCAGGTCCCGAACTACATGTTGAAGGGTGGAAGATGCCTGTGTGTGGATTTTTTTAACGTGTGGTGGCCGTTGCACACCAGCCACCACACGGGCTTGACAGAACTAGGTCTTGGTCCAGTGGCAAGGATGTTGCTGTATGACGCCACTGGATACCAAGGACTGAGCTTTATTCTCTCAGGTTGTGTTCACACAGTCACTAAACCACCTATTCAGCACTGATGAATTTAGCACAACTTTGACACATGGAAATAAATGAATTTGCTACTACTGCCATTTCCTCCTTGGGGGTCGTCATCGTATCGTATCTTTACCCTCTTCCCTGCCATATATGCCTTGGAACTAGCATGGTATTTGATAAGGTCAGTAACTTTACAGGAGTTGGCAGCAATGCAAATGGTTTTCCGTTTGTGGCTCATCAGCATAGTCGTACATAATTGACTTACTGTCACTGTAACCCCATTCCTGCATTGTTACCTTTGAACGCATCGCCAGAGAAAAAATAATCATTTTTATAATGCTCTCTGGGGAGCATACGTTTACTGTATTCTCACATCTTCCATAGAAGCACAAAGATCATGTTCCAGCCCCTTATGTAGCGCATGCTCCAGCTCCCATTGACACTAGTTATTTACAGAAGTCGTCAGCTCTTCATTGTATTCTGTACTGTAGATGCACTTCAGCTTGTTCCAATGAAAATTTGCACTGTGTTTACATCTTTGCTTAAACTTTCATAAATAATCAGCAACCAAAAATATTTTTTCATAGATGTACTGCCAATAGAATAAAGAAATTGCTTTGGCAACAGCCTAAATCGTATTTTCAGAGCAACAGAGATCAGTTAACAGTTTCTTGTTGATGATGATGATTTAATATAATCCAACGTGTTAATTATTTTATTATTGGTATAATGGTTAATGGAATAAAGTAACAATGGGCAAGTGTTCCCCTTTGTGACACTGCCAGAAAGTTGAGATGGAACCACTAGCTATTTAATGCAGCCAGCTGATTAGAGAAAGAGTATATTGTGATTTCCAATGCAAATTAGGTACGCTGCTTCAAAATCTTCCTTCATCATCTTTACGTCCTTCCAAGGCCTTGCTCTACCCTAGAGCTCTGCGTTTTTCTACAGCCCTCTGTCCCAGTTTGTACCTTCCACTCGCTGACTCTGCTCAACTGTAAGTCCCTGCCTCCTTCCAGCCCTCAACTCCCGCATCCTTGCACTCTGACATTCTCTTCCGACTCCTTATTCCCTCAGTACGTCCCTTCCAACCTTCAAAAGTCTCCTTTAAAGCTACCTCATTAACCATACCGGCAATCAACCGCTCCCCTAAACTCTTGATCTACTATCTGCTCAAGTCCTCCGTTCCTCCTCCCCTCTGTAAAGCACCTTGGGATGTATCATTTGATGAAAGGTGACATCAATGTAAGTTGCTCTGTAGCATAATGGGGGCTACAGCAAAAATGAATGCATCTTTATCCAGTTGAAAACTGTAAAGTTATCAATTGTTTTCCAAGGAATACATGGAGTAAATGGAACTGTTAAGGGAGAGATTAAAATGATACCTCGATTAGGTTTCCAGATTTATACTTCTTACAATTTGACAGCATTGCTCGTAGACAATCTACATGAATACGGATTTATTTGCTCGATATCTTACGTCCAATTCTATTGTAAGAGAGGAGATTCTGATCAATTCTGAGGGGCTCATTTCTGTACAACACAACACAATGCTGAACGAGGAGCAATGCCTCATTCATCTGCATGTTGATCAGAACCACAATACTAGAATCACAGTCTAAGGATAAGGGGTAAGCCATTCAGGACCGAGATGAGGAGAAACTTCTTCACCCAGAGAGTGGTGAACCTGTGGAATTCTCTACCACAGGAAGTAGTTGAGGCCAATTCACTAAATATATTCAAAAGGGAGTTAGATGAAGTCCTTACTACTCGGGGGATCAAGGGGTATGGCGAGAAAGCAGGAATGGGGTACTGAAGTTGCATGTTCAGCCATGAACTCATTGAATGGCCTACTCCTGCACCTATTTTCTATGTTTCTATGTCTATGTTTCTAATCCTCACAGAGCTGAGGAAATATCTGGATATGTGAAGGTGTTAACTTAGTTACGAGATAATAGATGATTTAAGAACCATATAGCACTGAAGAATTTACATAGCCAGACATGTGAAATTTATCCTGGTCTTTGGAAAATGCTGGCGAGAATCTTAAACGTTTCAAGTGAGGAGCCCAGATGGTCGAAAAGGTTTGGGATGCTGGAACTGAGCTAGAACCAGCTGCATGAATTGTGCCAGTTGTGGAAACTGTAACTGATACGTCCTTACTATACAGTATAAATGCACACGAGGCCCATGCTTGAGAGAAGGTCAGTCTGTGACCTGTCCTTTATTCCTTAGCACTCAAGTGATGAAGTTGGGTGGAGCTTCCCCTTTTATACCTGAAGGTCCAGGTTAGGAGTGTCTCTCACCTAGTGGTCAATGTTCTCACGATGCACAACTTAGGTCAGTTTATACATGGGTTACAATGCTGGTTGAATACATGACATCACCTCCCCCCCCCAAAGTCTTATTGGGATCACAGGTTGAGTCTCTCTGGTGGTTTACGCTCCCTTGTAGAGCGCCTGAGTTGGGGCTCCGGTTGTTGGGCGCTGGCCTGAGTGTCTGCTGTTTGCGGTGCCTCAGGCCTGTCCGGACTGCCCACAGTGACTGGGCTCTCCTCCCTTTGGTTCCGGTGTTTGGTCATCTGTGGTGGAGTGAACTCTACATTGTGTTCTTCCTCTGTTTCTTCTATGGGGTTGCTGAACCTCCTTTTTGTTTGATCCACATGTTTGCGGCAGATTTGTCCATTGGTAAGTTTAACTACCAGAATCCTATTTCCCTCTTTGGCAACCACAGTGCCAGCGAGCCATTTGGGCCCTGCAGCGTAGTTGAGGACAAAAACAGGATCATTTACATCAATACAACACGCCCTCGCATTCCTGTCATGGTAGTCATATTGTGACTGGCGCCTGCTCTCGACAATTTCTTTCATGGTGGGGTGTATAAGGGATAACCGGGTTTTGAGCGTCCTTTTCATTAGTAGCTCTGCAGGTGGAACCCCTGTGAGCGAGTGTGGTCGGGATCTATAGGCCAACAGGAGGCGTGATAAGCGGGTTTGTAGGGAACCCCCTTGGATTCTGAGCATCCCCTGTTTGATTATCTGTACTGCTCGTTCTGCCTGGCCGTTTGAGGCCGGCTTGAACGGTGCCGTTCTAACATGGTTAATTCCATTGCCTGCCATGAAGTCCTGGAATTCAGTGCTTGTGAAGCACGGGCCATTGTCGCTGACCAAGATGTCCGGTAGACCGTGGGCGGCGAATATTGCCCGTAGACTTTCTACCGTGGCAGAGGATGTGCTTGAATTTAAAATGTCACACTCGATCCATTTGGAGTAGGCGTCTACTACAACCAAAAACATTTTCCCCATGAAAGGGCCTGCGTAGTCCACATGGATGCATGACCAAGGCTTGGCGGGCCATGGCCAGGGGCTAAGGGGGGCTTCCCTGCGTGCATTGCCCAGCTGGGCACACGTGTTGCACCTGCGAACACAAAGTTCCAGATCTGCGTCTATCCCTGGCCACCAAACGTGTGACCTGGCAATTGCCTTCATCGTGACAATGCCCGGGTGCCCATTGTGGAGTTCTCTGATGAACATCTCTCTGCCCATCTGGGGCATGACTACGCGGTTTCCCCACAGTAGGCAATCGGCCTGAATCGAGAGTTCATCCTTGCGCCTATGAAATGGTTTAAATTTCTCAGGGCATGCCCTGTACGTGGCTGCCCAGTCCCCATTCAGGACACATTTCTTGACTAGAGACAATAGCGGGTCTCTATTTGTCCAGACTTTAATCTGACGGGCTGTCACAGGTGAGCCTTCACTTCCGAAAGCTTCAACAGCCATGACCATCTCAGCAGCATGCTTGGTAGCCCGCTCAGTGGTGGCTAGTGGGAGCCTGCTGAGTGCATCGGCGCAGTTTTCGGTGCCTGGTCTGTGCCGAATTGTGTAGTCATAGGCGGCTAACGTGAGTGCCCACCTCTGTATGCGGCCGATGCGTTTGCATTTATGGCCTTGTTGTCGGCCAAAAGGGACGTTAGGGGTTTGTGATCTGTCTCCAGCTCAAATTTCCTGCCAAACAGGTACTGGTGCATTTTCTTTACCGCATATACACATGTGAGCGCCTCCTTTTCTACCATCCCGTAGCCCCTTTCTGCCTGGGACAGATTTCTAGAGGCATAAGCTACCGGCTGTAACTGACCCTTGGCATTGACATGCTGCAACACACACCCGACACCATAGGACGATGCATCGCACGTTAATACAAGTTTCTTACATGGGTCACATGGTTAACAGATTGTTAGAACATAACAAATTGCGTGCTCTATTAAAAGCCCTTTCCTGGCTTTCCCTCCAGACCCATTCACGACCTTTGCGTAGGAGCACGTGTCGCAGCTCTAGCAGCGTGCTCAATTTGGGAAGAAAGTTATCAAAATAGTTCAGGACCCCCAGGAACGAACGCAGCTCCATCGTGTTACAGGGTCTGGGTGCTCTCTGGATCGCTTCCGTCTTGGACGCAGTAGGGCTGATCCCGTCTGCTGCTACCGTCATCCCCAGGAATTCTACCTCTGGAGCTAGGAAGACGCATTTCGCCTTTTTCAGTCGCAGACCTACCCAGTCCAGTCTGCGTAGCACCTCCTCCAGGTTGTGAAGGTGTTCTTCAGTATCGTAACCCGTAATGAGGATGTCGTCCTGAAAAACCACCGTCCCTGGAATTGACTTGAGGAGGCTTTCCATATTTCGTTGGAAGATCGCGGCGGCCGAGCGAATCCCGAACGGACATCTGTTGAACTCAAACAACCCCTTGTGTGTCGTGATGGTGGTCAGCTTCTTCGACTCACTCGCCAGCTCCTGGGTCATGTAAGCTGAGGTCAGGTCCAATTTTGAAAAAAGTTTGCCACCGGATGACGTCGCAAAGAGGTCCTCCACTCTGGTAGCGGGTACTGGTCTTGGAGTGACACCCGATTGATGGTGGCCTTGTAATCGCCACATATCCTGACCGACCCATCCGCCTTGAGCACCGGCACAATCGGGCTTGCCCAATCACTGAATTCGACTGCCTTCCCTCAGCAGACGGTCCAATTCGCCTTCTATCTTTCCCCGCATCACGTACGGCACCGCTCTGGCCTTGTGGTGTACTGGCCTGGCGTCCGGGTTTATGTGAATCACTACCTTGGCCCCCATGAAAGTGCCAATGCCGGGTTGAAATAATTAGTCAAATTTGTCCAGGATCTGTGAGCATGATACTCGCTCCACAGAGGAAATTGAATTGACATCGCTCCATTTCCAGTTCATGACAGCAAGCCAACTCCTCCCCAGTAGTGCGGGACCGTCCCCTGGGACAATCCAGAGTGGCAGTCTGTTCTCCGAATCTTTGTGGGTCACGACTACCGTGGTGCTGCCTAGCAGCGGAATGATCTGCTTTGTGTAAGTCCGTAGCTGTGCGTTAATCGGCGATAATTTTGGCCTCCCGGCCTTGGATGCCCACAACCTTTCAAACTGTTTGATACTTATCAGGGACTGGCTGGCACCCGTGTCTAACTCCATTGATACTGGGATGCCATTGTGGAGCACTTTCATCATTAGCGGTGGCGTCCTGGTGTATGAACTGTATACGTGCTCCACATGAACTCGCTGAACTTCAGCTTCCAGCCAAATTAATTCTAACAACTAGAACAAAGCACTTTTAGTTGAAAAGGTAATGAAAGCAATCACAGAGTTAAGGTGAATGGTCTGACCATTAAATATTCCTGATACTGCTAACCTAAGTACTCATTACATTATTCCCCCTTTATGCACAGTGAGCTAGATTTTTGTTTTACAAATGGAAAACCTGGAGAAATGTTTGGTTTTCATCATAACTTCGATTCATTAACATTATTGCTTGATCACACAATTTTCAAACAGGGGCTTTGACAAAGCAATTTTATTAATGATAATGAAAAAATAGCAGCTGACAGGGACCTGCAATAATAATCCATTGCCTCTTCTCAGAATGCTGACCAACCATTTTACTGGTGTGAAGTTCATTAATGCAGCTGGAATGTATACAAAAGTTGTGGACAATGGCTCAATGCAAACTGAGACAAGTCCACTTCATGGAGCGACCCAAGCTTCTACTGGGAACCTCCGTAACAGAGCATCACACTGAGATTTTTAATGGGGTGAAATCGGCTGAAAATATGTTAAGGGGGCAACAAGTATGTGAATGTGTCACTGAAAGAGAGAGCTTTATCTTAACAATCTTGCGATCTCAGCAGTAGATCAGGAAGAAGTTGCACAATTTAAACAGCACCAAGATAAGTTGTGAATATGATTGTAAAGTAGCAGCACAGGACATAGAAACATAGAAAATAGGTGCAAGAGTAGGCCATTCGGCCCTTCGAGCCCGCACCACCATTCAATATGATCATGGCTGATCATGCAACTTCAGTACCTCATTCCTGCTTTCCCTCCATACCCCTTGATCCCTTTAGGCGTAAGGGCCACATCTAACTCCCTTTTGAATATATCTAACAAACTGGCTTCAACAACTTTCTGTGGTAGAGAATTCCACAGGTTCACAATTCTCTGAGTGAAGAAGTTTCTCCTCATCTCGGTCCTATGTTGGAAATGAGTATAGTGATATAAGAAAAACAAACACAGTGCTGAGATGGGAAAGAGAATCTCCCAAACCCAAGACCTCTACCACAAGGGCAACAGGTTCATGAGAACACCATCACCTGCAAGTCCCCCTCCATCACACACCATCCTAACTTGGAAATATATCGCCGTTCCTTCATCGTCACTGAATCAAAATTCTGGAATTCCCTCCCTAACAGCACTGTGGGAGTATCTTCACACATGGACTGCAGTGGTTCAAGAAGGCAGCTCACCACCACCTTCTCAAGGACAATTAGGGATGAGCAATAAATGCTGGCCTTGCCAGTGAAACCCACATCCCTTGAACAAATTTTTTAAAAGTATCGCAGGAAGGAATTTCCACAGGCTGAATCATTCAGTCCAAAACCCTGCTTCAAAACTGGGACATGACAAGAGGGCAGAATGCAATAGGTTGTGGACCACATGGCCAGACAAAACTCTCAAAATCTCAGCATACCAAGAAGCAATTAAAAAGTATTTCAGGAAGTCTAAGAGGTGTGGGGACATAGAAGTTGGAGGGGTATTCAGAACTACTCTACGTGCCATATTAATCATAAAGTCTATGATTGGTCCATCTTGTTACTTCTACTTAGGCAGTTCCTCGTAGTCGAGGATGACGTGCTTCCACACTAAAGATGAGTTCTCAGGTGACTGAAGACTCTAATACGGGACTTACAGTCGCTGTCACAGGTGGGGCAGATGGTGGTTGGAGGAATGAGAGGTTGGGGTGCCTGGATTGCCGGGCTCTCCTTCCACTGTCGATACTTAGCTTCAGCTTGCTCTCGGCGATGAGACTCGAGGTGTTCATTGCCTTCCCGGATGCTTTTCCTCCACTTTGGGCGGTCTTGGGCCAGGGATTTCCCAGACGCCAACCTGCGTACCCAATGCACGTCACTGCACCCGGGGCTCGCTTGCTGTGATGGAGCTCCGAGTAGAGCACTTGTTTTGGGAGTCTTGTGTCAGGCATGTGGATGATGTGGCCTGTCCAGTGAAGCTGATTGAGGGTGGTCAATGCTTCGATGCTGGGGATGTTGGCCTGAACGAGAACATTGACGTTGGATTTGCAGGATCTTGCGGAGGCAGCATTGATGGTACTTCTCCAGTGCTTTGAGGTGCCTGCTCTACATAGTCCATGTCTCTGTGCTGTATAGGAGGGCGGGTATCACTACTACCCTGTAGACCATGAGCTTGGTGCCGGGTTTGAGGTCCTGGTCTTCAAACATTCTCTTCCTCAGGTGACTGAAGGCTGCACTGGCGCACTGAAGGTGGTGTTGGACCTCGTCGTCAATGTCTGCCCTTGTTGACAGTAGGCTCCTGAGGTATGGAAAAAGATCCATATTGTCCAAGGCCTCATCATGTATTTTGATAACCGGGGGGGCAGTGCTGTGTGGTGGGGGCTGGTTGGTAGAGGACCTTTGTCTTACGGATATTTAATGTAAGGCCCATGCTCTTGCACACCTCGGTGAAGGTGTTGATAATGGCTTGGAGTTTGGCCTCCGAGTGTGCGCAGTTGCAGGCATCGTCTGCCTACTGTAATTCGATGACGGAGGATGGGACAACCTTGGATCTGGCCTGGAGGCGACGGAGGTTGAACAGATTCCCGTTTGTCCTGTAAGTTAGTTCCACTCCAGCGGGGAGCTTGCCGAGGGTGAGATGGAGCATTGCAGCAAGGAAGATCGAGAAGAGCGTTGGTGCGATGACACAGCCTCGCTTGGCCCCGGTCCGAACATGGAATGGGTCTGTGGTGGATCCATTGGTCAGGATCACGGCTTGTATGTCATTGTGGAGCAGGCGGAGAATGGTGATGAACTTTTGAGGGAAGCCGAATATGTTCATACACACTATGCATAAATCCATAATAATACATGTCATTATAATGGAGCAGTAAGAATTTCCTCTCAATTTAGCACTACAATTTCTTGCTGATTAACACTGCACGAACGATTTTAACCCTTGCCAGTTTCCACATTCCCATCTCTCACCATTTTTACTTGCCTGAATTCAGGCACGCAAAGGCCACCTACCCCAGAGGAACATGGGCCTAATTTAAATAACATCATTGGCAGGAGGCTCTGGTTGGTTTTTTCTTCCCTAATCTTTCAATGTTTCCTAGTGGAGCTGGGAGGAGCAAGAGTATTCACCCAGGCTCCACAGGGATAGCTTGGGCCTCCCATGCCCGACGTTTTCCCCCGTGCACTAAACATAAACATGGACTTGCCGGCCCCTCCAATTTATTACTTACCTTGCCAGAGATCATTTCAGTCAGTCCACGGGCGTCGCTTGAACCCTGCCAATGCTAACTCCCGTTCATCGGCGGTAACATCTTTCCCGCTGGATTCTGGTGGAAGTTTAGTGTCGGGGCATTCAAATGAGGCTCAGGAGTTAAAAATCTCCCAGGCCTCACGCTCCACGGGGCCAGATTGAAGCACCGCCTGCTTCAGCACTCGTGCCCCAATTCCTGTCCCGAGTTCAAATCGGCCCTTTCTGCTCTTTCAACCTGAACCCTCTCTAACTGGGTATAAGAGCGAGCACTCAGTGACTGAGCTCTCCGATGCCCCAGTAAATATGGGAAGGGTTTGTAATGACTCGAACACGTTTCTCAAGTCTTTTCAGTTTTAAGCCACCTGGATTTTAGATAAAGACTGATCTGGGAGATTAAAATAAGAACCAACATCATCAACCCTGGAACATTATCTTCCTGTGTTTGGTTTTATGTTCACGATATCTGGAGTCAGAAGATACACTCTGGAAACTCCCCTCCACTGGCCATCGAACCTGCCATCTGCTTACCAGGTGTGGTTGCCATCGTTCTGGCTGACGGCTTGCGTCAAGCAGCCTCCATGCCCACGGACCCACTGCTGCCCTATCAAGAAAGATGCAGAGGACGAGCTGCTGGATGATCAGAATGACAAAGGGAGTTGCCATGATATGTCAAGTGTGGTCAGTGATATGTCCAAGATCTCTACAAGGGTATAGTCGAGGATGGAGGATCCACCAAGGGCCTTCAACTACAGGGTGGTCAACTGGCTGACTCCAACCAAGAAAGCACCTTCTACGTCGAGAGAGTGTATC
Source organism: Pristiophorus japonicus (assembly GCF_044704955.1). Classification (NCBI taxonomy): domain Eukaryota; kingdom Metazoa; phylum Chordata; class Chondrichthyes; family Pristiophoridae; genus Pristiophorus; species Pristiophorus japonicus. The sequence goes on from NC_091979.1 coordinate 312,772,779, forward strand.
CTACGGCAGGTACTATTGCTACTACTGGGAATGTCCAGCAACCTTTTTGTTAGGGTGTGGGGAGGAAAGTCCTACGTCATGTTCATTACCAGCCACGGAGAATCTCAACACTCGCAATCCAAAGTTGATTGTATTACCCCTGATAGTAATCAGTCCTTTTGCCTTTCATCGCTAATTTACTAATCGATATTGCCATGTTGCGGAGGCTCAGTTGTTGAGCCTGTTTAAGACAGAGATCGATCAATTTTTGGATATTACTGGAATCAAGGGATGTGGGGATAGTGTAGGAAAGTGGAATTGAGGTAGAAGTTCAGTCATGATCTCACTGAATGGCGGAGCAGGCTCAAGGGGCCGAATGGCCTACACCTGCTTCTATTTCTTATGTTGTTATGTCTCTTCAAGCTTGTTGATGTCCTGTATGGAATATTGAGGTTGTCTTCCGGTAGTACAAATCGTTTTGCTGCCATTCACCAGCGCTCGCCTGGTTCAGTCTAATTGTCAGTGGCGATCAAAGCAGCATTAATCGAGCAACCCTTAAGTCCATCATTACCTGGAAAATCTGCACCATAATAATGTCATATGCCGTAGATGTGCCGTTACTATGTGCAAGTTTTCAGGAAATTCCGGGCCAATGTGACCATCAGTTACTTACACTAGTTTATACTGTCTCAGTCGCAATTATCTTGCCTAACAATATATAGGTCTGAAGGACAACCATGTAATATTGGGTCTGATTTATGTTCCGTAGCCTAATATGGGTATTATGCACACTTGTCTCACATTGATGTCAATCGATGGCAATCCAAGGAGATTATAGGTGTCAGCTTTGGTTTAATGATTAGTTTCAGTAAACAGTTGCAGTCAATTGTTTCAGTAAAAAATTGCATTCAAGTAGTTTGTTCTCTACTTGAAAGGAACCTAAATCAGCAGCAAGATCTGCAGCAAGCAGGCTATTTCATTTGGCAATTTCACAACGCCTGGCGATATATAAAATATGCTGCAGTCCTCACTTTACTCTGTGTGATTTCACCTTATGCAATGTGTACTGTCGTTGCAAAAATAAGACAACTTTAGAAAAGCGACAATGGGCATCCAGTTACAAAGCATCAAAACCCTCTCACCTTATGAGAAAACCACAATGGATGTCATTGGGTAGAAGACAATGCAGGCATAGAAGATTGTGTGGATCCTAACAATCAAAGCTTTACATCGATGATTGCCATGTGAATCATGAGTCTGCTCCTCATGCAAATGTAACAATTATTGCAACAATAAAATGCTTTCAAATGCCTTGTTGCCAATCATGTTTTTCTTTTCTTCTTGCAGGAAGAAAGTCCACAGGTGAGTTTTCCACATCGCTCAAGTCAAGACACCAGCCCAGTGATCAACATCTTGGATGATCGTTGTGAGCTTCAGGGGTAGTATTTAGGCACAGGGGAGAAGGGCCAGAGAAGAGACTGATAGTCAGGTTGTGGCTGAGAGGAGGTCAAGCATGGCCAGAGGAAAAGCTTCAATGCCAAGAGTTGACTATTCCATGGGCCACAATGGAGCCAATTGCACCATGAATAGCTTCCTCAGGGCAGAGTTCAGGCACATAGGGTGAGAATACAGAAACCGCATCTCTCAGAAAAGTACTCCCTGATCTTGGCTAGGTGTTGAGCTCCATATTCTATGATCACTGCTGGTTTCAGGTCATTTGGAAGGAGATCTACCAGGTAGGCATGTAATACAGTCAGCATATGAGTACATAATGTACCTGTCGGGTAAGCATCTAATACCTGCCCAGTTATGCCCAAGCAACATTGGACACCAGGTAGTCCTGTGCGTCCCTGATGTTCAACCTTTCTAAGGGCCTCGGGGAGAAATTTAAGATTTGAAAGGTTGGTTTCATCAACACAATCGACTGCAGAGCTGCACCAATTGCATTACCGAAACCGACAGAACCAAGAAGGTGGGTTTTACAATTCTGATGTCTTCATTGACCTAACTAATGCAGCAGCAAGCGTACCGCCTCCTCCTGTGCCCGTTGGTGTTATAAATGGTGCAAGCACCTGCCAGCATCATGTGAACATCACTGACCACGCAGATACAGACTGGAGTCAGGGTGCCTCCAGAGGGTCAATGGGCGTTCCCCCGACATCCGCAGGGTTCTGCAGGGTTCAGTACTAGGTCCATTGATTTTTGTGATATATATCAATTATTCAGACTTGAATGTAGGGGGGGTGATTAAGAAGTTTGCAGATGATACAAAAATTGGCCGTGTGGTTGATAATGAAGAAGAAAGCTGTAGACTGCAGGAAGATATCAAAGAACTGGTCAGGTGGGCAGAACAGTGGCAAATGGAATTCAATCCAGAGAGGTGTGAGGTAATGCATTTTGGGAGGGCTAACAAGGCAAGGAAATACACAATAAATGGTAGGACACTGTGAAGTGTAGAGGAACAAAGGGACCTTGGAGTGCAGGTCCACAGATCTCTGAAGGTAGCAGGCCAGGTTGCTAAGCTGGTTAAGAAGGCATATGGAATACTTGCCTTTATTAGCCGAGGCATAAAATACAAGAGCAGGGAGGTTATGCTTGAACCGTATAAAACACTAGCTAGGCCACAGCAGGAGTACTGCGTGCAGTTCTAGTCACCACATTATAGCAGAGATGTGATTGCACTAGAGAGGGTACAGAGGAGATTTACGAGGATGTTGCCTGGACTGGAGAATTTTTGCTATGAGAAAAGATTGGATTGGCTGGGTTTGTTTTCTTTGGAACAGAGGTGGTTGAGGGGAGACCTTATTGAGGTGTTTAAAAATATGAGGGGCCTGGATAGAGTGGATAGGAAGGACCTATTTCCCTTAGCAGAGGGGTCAACAACCAGGGGGCATAGAGTTAAAGTAGTTGGTAGGTGGTTTAGAGGGGATTTGAGGGGAAATTTCTTCACCCAGAGGGTGGTGGGGGTCTGGAACTCACTGCCTGAAAGGGTGGTAGAGGCAGAAACCCTCACCACATTTCAAAAGTACTTGGATGTGCACTTGAAGTGCCGTAACCTACAAGGCTACAGACCAAGAGCTGGAAAGTGGGATTAGGCTGGACAGCTCTTTGTCGGCCGGCACGGAATTGATGGACCGAAATGGCCTCCTTCCGTGCTGTAAATTTCCACGATGACATCCCTGATTCACCCCGAAGATGCCTCCGCTAAAATTCTGGTCCCATGTCTTTGGTAAAGTACCATCTGCTCCTAGACTGGTTTGTACTGAGGTCACAGTGGCTCAGATGGAGGTGGTACCATTGGTGCCTCAGGTACTACCTAGATCTGAAGATGCACTTTCTATGGTCTACAAACCTTCCCTGCTCCTCCTCCTCTAACATGTCCCACAATAGACTCAATAGGGCCAAAATTCAGCCTCCCAAAAGGGCCACTTACTGCCAGAAAGCAGCGGCCAGGCGGCGGAGTCGAGCGATCGGTGACTTCCAGTCCAATGGCCGCCACGATCGAAATTCACCTCTGGAATTTTTCTGGTGGTCCTCACTTTTGCCACGCTGCTACCGACTGCCCCGAGTGCATCATCAAAGTGCGCACCATCACTCTCCCGTACCTCCATGGCACCCCCTGTGAAACTTAGCTGGAAAAACCATACATCCGCCACGCGCTGCTGTTAAGCGGCAACCCAGGGTATAAAGAGTTAATCCGCTTATATAAATAGTATTTTAGTTAGTTTCAAAGATCTTTATTCAACAATAAGGAGTCTGGCCACTTGGGATGGCTGCATCCTGGCTATAGACTCAAGCCAACCTAGCTAAGAAATAATGAGCACAGAATAGGAGAGCGGATGCCCGAACTCAAGATAACAAGGCCAGCAATCACCTCACCTTGTGTGAATGGACTCAGCTGCTAAACACGTGACTAGGCTCCGATGGGCTCCCCTGGTCTCAAGGACGCCCATTGCTTATGCTATACCAATTAATGTTTTGCACATAGCCCCTCTGCTTTTGCACACAAGACTATTATGCTCATGGCACCTCTCGAGAGATGACCATGTTTGGGAGGGGGGTGGCTGCCTATGTAGACCGTATAAATATTATGCCTAAACTCTATGTACTTTGAGATGGTGATGGCAGACAGCCATACCTCTCCCTGCTAGCTTATAATAAAGGATTGAACAAACTTGATGATTGACTCTCCCCCCTCCCCCCTCGCTCTCCCCCCTCGTTGAATGGTATAGTTGGCAGGATTCGCTGAGGTCCGCAAAAAAGTTGAGTCCAGGTAAAACGACAAAAAGAGGGTAAGTACTTTTAAATACTACCCATAGTTAGGCTTGTCGTTTTGTCAGGGCCCTATTGTGGAGAACCTAAGAATCCGAACAAAAAAAAGTCATGTCAGTTGGTTCAAGTCTGGGTGCCGCGCGATGTAGTCGTGGGAAGGGAGGGTCAAGAAGTGAGTTCTGACCTATGAATAGAAACGTACGTAAGATTCTAAGCATCAGCATAGCTGACGAGAACAGGCGCTCACAAGGGGAGTCTGTAGTAGAATACCTGCTAAAAAAGCATAAGAAAATACGAATGAAGATGGGAGGGCAGGGATGACAGCCCTCTTGGACAACAAGAATGGTGGGAGGACCAAACGAAGGATAAGGAAACTCAGGGTGTCGTAGTGCTATGCTGTAGTTTCATGAGTATGTGCAGGCAGGATGAGGACCAAATAGGAAGTTTGATTAAAAAAAAGTGATGTGCTGGCTGAAAAGGTGCAAACCCTAACAGAAGGAAAGGGAAAGAGGGCATCCCAGCTTGACGAAAGGACCAGTCAGTTTGCAAAACCAGCTAAACCAAAAATAATGCAAGTATCAGAAAGCTCCCCGTACCAGAAGGTGGTAGAAGTAATCAGCCCCGCTCCCCGAAATAGCTCAGAACTAAATTAAATAAACTGGGGGGAACCTGATAGGTTCATTAGTAGATTACCTGCTAAAGCAGTATGGTAACGCTCAATAGAATATTGAAAAAGGGGAGTAGCACTCGGGACTGAGTGCTGACGGCCAACGGGATTGGTGGTGGAATAAAGAAAGTAAATACAAGGAGGATAAAGCGATTGTAATGCTATGCCATGTGCATTTACAAGGTAAAGAAAAGCAAATAGATCTGACAACAAAGAAGGATCGAAACGAGTTAAAAATACAGAAATTGGAAAAAGATAAAGGAGAAATGCAAATGAATATAAAGCAAAGTTAGGTGATGAGACACTGGTAGAGACACTAGTAGTGGAGTGTCTAATAAGTTTGATTGCATATGCAACAATGTACTGCGTGGAGAGAGATAGTGCTGTCATCCTCAACCAGGATGATAGAATGTATGAACAACAGAATCTTGATGAAGCTAGGTGCCAGGCACCCTAACAAAAGATAATAACCACCTCACTGGACAATTAGATGATTCACCTTAATGGGTGACCCTTACTTAAATCTGGTGAAAATTGCAAGCGCCTGGTTGAGATAGCATCCCAAGTGAATGAGGAAAAAAACTAAACTTAAAGAAGCCGGTTAGAAATTGGTTATCAACAACCCTCCTCTGCACGAAGTGTGGAGACTTGAGAAACAGGATAAGCATCAAGTGCAGGAGAGAGAGAGTAGGAGATAGAGTGGAAAAATCTCAGAACTCAGCAAAGGAAGAAAAAAATAGGGAACCAGAAAATAAGTTGCCGGGAAAAAAAACGAATAAAAAAAGAGAAAATAAAACCAACACAGAAGCTTCAGCTTTTATGCCAAGAAAGAGAAAGGTGAGCTTTATTGAGTGATATGATAGGAACCTTAAAATATGTTGTTTAAAAGTTTTCAGTTTGTATGAAAGTGTGTGTGTTTGTGTGGAAGTTTTCCTGACTGTGAATGTTTGGGAGTTAAAGATTGTTTTTATTTGTCTGAAAGCCTGCCTTTTAAAAGAAAAACATGTTTATTTTAGCTCCACCCACCTTTTCGGACAAAGAGCTGCATGTTTTTTTAACCCCTTTGTCATGGATGTGGGACATTTTACGAAAGTGTGGATGAATTGAGTGTTAAAATGTACATTGTGTACCTAGAATTGAATTACATTCTATGGAGCTAGGAAATGCACAAAAGACGGTTTGTTTTACAAAAGGTAAACTTCAGCCTTGAAGTTACAGTTGAGATGGTGTCTGCTTAAAAAATAATGAATTTGAACACTTTAATTGGATTACAGGAAATAATTGCTATTGTCTTGTATAGTTTAAATTAAAGATGTGTGGTCTCGTTTTAAATCAATTAGAATCGTAACAAAGCGCTGTCTTTTCAATTTGGTTATTGCAAACCTGAGACGCCCAATTACTTGTTAAAAAAATCGTAATCATTGATTACTTTGGGTTGAAAGATAATAAATTTAGCCTATGAATGAGATAAAGAAGAAGGGAGAGTGTAATGCCTTTAAAAAAGTCTGTGTGGATTTCTCGAGGCTACAGGTTGGGGAAAGCTCCGCCCTCATTTTCCTTTTTGTAGAAGATGTTTGCTAAATACAGAAAACGAATGTTTCTCTGGTTATATTCAGTATTTTTAGTCAATTGCAAAGGGATTTGAAGAAAGAAGAATATAGAAAGTGATGTAACTTCAGGTGCTATTTTGTATGTTTTATCTTATTTAAAATTACGTGAAAGCTTCTAGTTTAGTAAAAGAGATTTAAATAAAAAGATTGGCAGTATTTGAATTGGAATTTTGAGATATTTTAGGCGAATCTCCTTGATAAACATTTTGGTTGTATTGGAAAATCTTGCGTTTGGAAAACTTTTTAAAAGAAATAACACTAAGCAGTTTAGGGGAAAAAAACTAAAAAGTTTGGAAACAATCTAAAAATGCCATTTTCTTTGATGAGAGACAGAAATGCCGTTTGAGGGAAACAAGATAAGATATGGAAGTAGCCTTGGAAATGAACTGCGAGAACTTGAATTGCGAGCACTTGTATGTTAAGATAGTTTGTAAACTATCACTTGTTTTTGAAATTAAAATTGAATTTGATGTGTAAACTCCAGAGAGAATGTTTTGAAGATAAAAGCAAACAAAAATACCATATTCGATACCACCCCCAAAATTCTGGGATGGTAGAGCGCATGAATTGTACATTTAAAAATTCAATTGCTTACTTCATTCAACAGACCGGAAAAGACTTGATGGATGCATTATTTCCAGTATGCATGCGACTTAGGGAAACTCCCAATAATTCCATGGGCCTCTCCCCATATGAATTAATGATTGGCAGGATCATGCGTTTCCCTGTAGACATTATTACCGGAAGCCTGGATACCGGCCCCTTACATGATAGAGTTCTCTTGTACGTTATTAACCTGTGGAACCAGCTGCGTTCCCTTAACCTGTGCACAACAGTAAGCCACAGATTCCCGTTAATGCAAACCTGCTTTTGCACCTAAATGGCACAGACCGTATATTGTCCTCATGACCAGTGATACTTACATATGCCTGGATATGAGGAAAAGGGGAGGGTCCAGATGGAAACATTGGAGTCAAGTTAAAGTTTTCTCTGATTAGACCCGTATGATTATTTACAGGGGAACATGTCGAGCGTCCAGATATTCCTCTCAGGGCTGATGTGCAGTATGGTTACAGCGCGTGAGGTCCCGTTAGCAGGGTGTATGCTGTCACCCCGAGCAAGACCTCACTGCTCCGAATTATGGGAAACACCCTTGGATAATGATGGGATGGGCATATCAAAGACGCTGTTGTAATGACTTTAAACCAGGGGACAGACCCCGGCGCATTGAATTATTAGAATAAAATAAGCATCTAAGATGCTTCAATACAAGACTGCGACGAAGAGAAGGCCTCTTTTGGGTCAAACATAGAAAATAGGTGCAGGAGTAGGCCATTCGGCCCTTCGAGCCTGCACCACCATTCAATAAGATCATGGCTGATCATTCATCTCAGTACCCCTATCCTGCTCTCTCTCCATACCCCTTGATCCCTTTAGCTGTAAGGGTCATATCTAACTCCCTCTTGAATATATCCAATGAACTGGCCTCAACAACTCTCTGCGGCAGGGAATTCCACAGGTTAACAACTCTCTGAGTGAAGAAGTTTCTCCTCATCTCAGTCCTAAATGGCCTACCCCTTATCCTCAGACTGTGACCCCTGGTTCTGGACTTCCCCAACATCAGGAACATTCTTCCTGCATCTAACCTGTGCAATCCCGTCAGAATTTTATATGTTTCTATGAGATCCCCTCTCATCCTTCGAAACTCCAGTGAATACAGGCCCAGTCGATCCAGTCTCTCCTCATATGTCAGTCCAGCCATCCCGGGAATCAGTCTGATGAATCTTCGCTGCACTCCTCATAGGAAGAACATCCTTCCTCGGATTAGGAGACCAAAACTGAACACAATATTCCAGGTGAGGCCTCACCAAGGCCCTGTACAACTGCAGTAAGACCTCCCTGCTATGAAGGCCAACAAACCATTTGCCTTCTTCACCGCCTGCTGTACCTGTATGCCAACTTTCAATGACTGATGTACCATGACACCTAGGTCTCATTGCACCTCCTCTTTTCCTAACCTGCCGCCATTCAGATAATATTCTGCCTTCGTGTTTTTGCCCCCAAAGTGGATAACCTCACGTATATCCACATTATACTGCATCTGCCATGCATTTGCCCACTCACCTAACCTGTCCAAGTCACCCTGCAGTCTCTTAGCGTCCTCCTCACAGCTCACACCGCCACCCAGTTTAGTGTCATCTGCAAACTTGGAGATATTACACTCAATTCCTTCATCTAAATCATTAATGTATATTGTAAATAGCAAGGTAACAAAGGGCTGGAACAAGAAAGCTAGGGCCGCCTGGGGAAATAGATGAAGTAAAAGGAGTATAGCAAATGGGGAAAGAAAATACCAAGGGGACTTTGGGGTATACGGAAATGTTACCTGAATAACCTTCAGCAAACCAACGAGCAATGAATCAAAGAGTGGGACAATTTAACACAGGCTTACTGCATACACAAGGGCTCACTGGGCAGAGTACAAAGAATTGTGGCAAAAAAAGGAGAGCAAATCTGTATAGGGTGCCCAAGATTGTGCCCCGGTGTAGAGGTTCTTAAAAAAGGATTTACTCAAAGGAATATAGAAACTCAGAGGGAATGTGTAACGATGGAAGAAAGGTAGGTCGTGGTGGATAATATGCACAGGAAAGGTGCTGAATAGCGAGAGGGACAGAGGAAGTTGTGAATATGAGAGGCGACTGTTGATCCTTAGTGAACAAAAGGAGGGGTCTGTGAAGATCCCTGCCAACACCGCATAAGTAGGGACCTGCCAGGAGCTGTGACACAAGTGAGTAGCATGACATGGACTTACCCACAGGGGGCAGGAGAGGAGTGGACAGATTGAAAGACGATATACGATAATGTGGGATTACCAGAAAATCGAAGAAGGGTTGCCATGTGTGAAAGAGAGTGAATGGCCTCACCAGCTGGAGGTAATGGAGGGCGAGAATATCATACAATTGCGCCTAGACCCAGGCGAGGAGGTGTGCATCAAGTGTCCAGCGAGTAAAATAATAGCAAAATGCAGTGGCAGGTTCACGCAGCGACAGTGGGAGATACAAATAATCCCTACACGTTAGCCCCTGATGTTTTTCCCCAGCAACTGGGGTGCCCCGAGGGAAGGGATTGCCGAAAAGAAGAGGAGAGGTTATTGTTTTTTGAAATCCCTATAGAACATGGGGAAAGCAGTGCTGCATTAAGAAAGGACCGGATGAGGCTATGTTTTTATGCATGTTACCGAAAGGACCAATGTGTCACTTTGAACCAGTTATGTTAATTGTCACATATAAGAAGCAACCCACAATCCAATTCACCACAACTCCTGCAGACCAGGCCCTCAAAACTGCCGCCAAGCTCATGGTCTACAGGGCTGTAGTAATACCCGCCCTCCTGTATGGCTCAGAAACATGGACCATGTACAGTAGACACCTCAAGTCGCTGGAGAAATACCACCAACAATGTCTCCGCAAGATCCTACAAATCCCCTGGGAGGACAGACGCACCAAGATTAGCGTCCTCGACCAGACCAACATCCGTAGCATTGAAGCACTGACCACACTTGATCAGCTCCGCTGGGCAGGCCACATAGTCTGCATGCCAGAAACGAGACTCCCAAAGCAAGCGCACTACTCAGAACTCCTTCACGGCAAACGAGCCAAAGGTGGGCAGAGGAAACGTTACAAGGACACCCTCAAAGCCTCCCTGATAAAGTGCAACATCCCTACTGACACCTGGGAGTCCCTGGCCAAAGACCACCCTAAGTGGAGGAAGTGCATCCAGGAGAACGCTGAGCACTTCGAGTCTCGTCGCTGAGAGCATGCAGAAATCAAGCGCAGGCAGCGGAAAGAGCGTTCGGCAAACCAGTCCCATCCACCCCTTCCCTCAACCACTATCTGTCCCACCTGTGACAGGGACTGTGGTTCTCGTATTGGACTGTGCAGCCACCTAAGAACTCATGTTAAGAGTGGAATCAAGTCTTCCTCGATTCCGAGGGACTGCATATGACGATGAGTAGTATCTCAGGAATGCCCTGAGCAGACCCTGGGTCCGGAGAATGGGTTGGTCCTGGCTACAATGGGAAACGTTTTATATGACAATGTACACCATGAGTTGGTACCAGTGGTACTAGACTTGACGGATATAGAGCTTCCCCAGTGGTGTGCCAATAATTCCAGGGAGTTATACCAACGCCTAACCAGACAAGTATTAGAACAAGGGATTATGGGAAGTGGACGCATCCCAGGACAACATCACCAGAAACGAAATAGGAGGGAGGTCCTTAATGATATTGCCGTAGTGTTGAACACCAAAACCTCGGTCATGAACACCATAGACTTGGCCACCCTAGATAATAAAATACGGGATCAGGGCACTAGGATAAAAGAATTCTTAATGAAACAAAATCAGAATCAAGAGTCAGAATTATTGGAGAATCAAGCCTTCACTGGGTAGCTCAAGGATATAGCAACAGTCCTTGAAGCTCACGCTCAGACTGTTAAACAAATTATCAACGAAGATCACCGGGTTTTTAGTGCAATCACAAGAAACAGTGTGTGAAACACATTCGGAAACCGGCGAGTGGAGCAAACCTGGGAAAATATAGTCCAGGTAGAGGAAGGGGAGGTGCTGCTATGGATAAACAATGAACAATTGACTAATTTATCCCGTCACGGACGGACTGTGCCAGGGTGCCAACTCGGGGGAATGGTGTGGGCACACCCCACCCAGATTGAATGTAAAATGAGCGGCGGACATATCTGAGGGTTAATACTTGCGATACCTGTAATCGCACCAAAAGAGCAACCGAGGGAAGTGTCCAGAACATAGGAATTATTAACGAGGATGTTCACATTATGTATCATGAAACTCTACCATATGCCATAACTTATGAAGACAGCATAATGGGGATTAGATTAGAAGGATGTGAAACACGACAGGGAGTCACCATTTGCCCCCACAAAATAAGTTTTGACCCACTTGCAACTTGTGGATTTAAGGTGTCAAACAAAGTAAATTGCACTACAAGGGCCATAGCAGCTCACCTCTCGTGCACATGGGCCACTTATGTCTATAGAGGAGAATATTGTGTAACCACTAACCAGAAAACCTTTGAGTATGCAGATCAGGTCTGTAATATATCTAGACTCACCTTTTGTTTCAACCCGGAAATCCCTGTGAGGATCAGGCAAGAAGAGATGGTCGACATACACCAGCGAGGCTCGGCGTCTAGCCAGGTGTCAGAAGACATCAAGGAGGATCTGGAGGACTATGTTAACGAATACAGGTCCAAGGTACTCTCACTACCCCTGGAAAATCTAACAGACCTCCGGAGAAAAGTCATCAAATCCCAGCTGGTATACTACGTTTTACAACAACAGGACAAGCATATCAGAGACAGAATTGAGGACATTAAAATAACCACGTGGGAGGGAAGACTTATGGGACTGGGGTTTGAGCATTCAAATTCATCCGTGGATCAGAATCATATCGCATATGCTGGTGGTGGTACAGTTGTTGATTGTAATACATCTCCTTTGTAAGACAGGTGCAGTGTGCAGGCAACAGAGGGCTAGACTGCTTGCAAATGCTATAACAACAAGGGTTCAGTTACACCCCCCAAAGAGACAATTGGAAAGGCCCCATAGAAATGGGAAAGGCCCAAGAGGATACAGGTATCGGCCAATATCCAGCCCCTCTGTCACAGGCCAGCAAAAGTTTAGTAAAGATGCGGAACATTGAGCCCGCCGGAGGATCGCCGGAAAAAGGCGACAAACAAAGCATCCTGTGGCTAGCTTGCGTATGGATGGAAGGTCCAACAGGCACCAAAAGGAGGGATTGTTAATGGGCAACCCAGGGTATCAGAAGTTAATCCACTTATATAAAATATTATTCTGTTTAGTTTCAAAGATCTTTATTCAACAATAAGGAGTCTGGCCACTTGGGATGGTCGCACCCTGGCTATAGACTCAAGCCAACCTAGCTAAGAAATAATGAGCACAAAACAGGAGAGCGGATGACATAACTCAAGATAACAAGGCCAGCAATCACCTCTCCTTGTGAGAGCGGACTCAGCTGCTAAACACGTCACGAGGGTCCGATGAGCTCCCCTGGTTTCAAGGACACCCATTGTTTATGCTATACCAATTAATGTTTTACACATAGACCCTCTGCTTTTATGATCACAGCACCTCTCGGAAGATGACCATGTTTGGGAGGGGGGGGCTGTCTATGCAGACCCTATAAATATTATGCCGAAACTCTATGTACTTTGAGACGGTGATGGCAGACAGCCATACCTCTCCCCTGCTAGCTTATAATAAAGGAGTGAACAAACTTGATGATCGATTCTCGAATGGTATTTTGAACCATAACAGTGCCCCCGACAGCTTCTTCTATCAGTGCACCTTCCTTTCACTGTGTGAGCCATGGCAGCATGGCGGCCCTTTAAGGGGAGGGCGCACTGCCGCGGCCGCCATTTTTTTTGCCGGCCGACTTCCCGATCGGCCGGACAATTATGGCTCCGGGCCGGCTGGGCCGCCAACAGGTAGCCTGGCACCCTCTCGTAGAAGCCAGGCCACTGGCTCAGCCAAAACCCTCACTGGTGGCCCAGTGGGCCAAGCCTAAATAATCGCTGCATCTCTCCCCTTTAAATGAGAGCCCCCTTTAAATGAGGGGAGAGACGTGGTGACGCACACGTGCACTAACGTCAGCATCGCTCCGCCGCTGACTGACAGTGGTGGAGACTTGGTCCCACCCCACTTCCGTCCCTCACCAGCAATTATCGCCGCATTTATGACTGACTTCCGGTCCGCTCCAAAAAAATTGTCAAAGAGCTGAAAATGGATCAAGAGTCTGCCTCATTTGACGCGACGGTAAAAACACTTAGAAAATGGTAGGTGTGCCAGCGAGGGTGAATTTTTACCCCAATGTAGCTTAAAGTCTCCTGTTGCCAATAACCATAAGCTATGTGGAGTTCCATTCGGCAATGCAAACTCTGTCTGTTCCCTCAACTGCTTCAACTCAATTGGAGTCATTGATTCAATGCGAGAAAGCAGTGAAGACAAAGTAGCAAATATGTCTAAGTTTTGCACATTTTTCATTATCAAGCAATTAACATGGAAAAACAGCTTCAAAACTGATACTATTTTATTCCAGGAGCAAGTTTTGATGCTGAAGTTAATGTATAGTACTACAATGCAATGCATTAATTTCTTTCTCCTTAGTGTACAGTTACCACTTGTACTACCAATAATTCTGAGAAATTAGAGTCTATATATACAAAAATCATTTTGCACATGGATTAGATAATTCAACACAATGTTAGATGCAGAATATTTTATACTTGCACTGAGACAGAAGAGAGCTTGAACCCCATGGTACTAAATGCTATTTAACAACTCTTTAGAAATGCACAAACTGCCATATTCTAATCCACTGAAATGGAATGTAGCCAATCCCCATTAGAATTGTGATGGACTGAGATGCTTTTTGAGAGTTTGGAGACACCGTATAGTACCTCCCGCCACTGGGTGGCGTTTTCCGATTAGACACAGAGGCTGAGAGACAGCCAGAAGCAATCCACATGGAACCATTTCCATTTTGTTATGAAGAACTTTAACTTATTGTTAGTTATAAATGAGAGCTCAGTTTATGTGACCCTCTAGAACCACAGTTATGTAAGTAATCTCACGTTGTCCAATCATTCTGGAATTATTGTATTTTATCTTTGATATACAATAAGGGATAAGTAATTTCTCTTCATTGCAGCTTTATTCGATTGTTCCTTTGTTGTACTATAAGAATTCTAGAGTCTGTCTTTCTTTCTGTTTGTAGTTCACACTACATTTATTAAAGGAATTGGATTCTGAAGCTCTGAACTTTAACCATATTTCTTGGTGTAGTGTTGAAGCTCGCTGATGAATCAGAGTTATTGCTTGCCATATGCTACACTCTAGCAGAACCAGTAGAATAATGTAAAACAAAAGCCCCCAAAATAATATGGAAAAACATTGCTATAGTCTTGGCCTCAAAAGGCTTTCTTTGGTTCATTAAAAGTGTCAACATTAGAATTCATGAAGCCAATTAGAAATCAGGAGACTAAAGAAAAGCAAATGACAAAACTCAAATTGAAAAACTAAAAGAACTTGGGCTGGAATTTCCTTATGTTGCTGCCTCTATTCGCGCCCCAGAGGGGCGGTAATGGTGGTGGCGATGGTTTCTAGGCAGGCAGGTAGCCAGCTCCCAGCGCCCCACCGGGAAATGAGTTGCTGGTTTTGTGGGGGCGCTGAGCAGCACTGCCTGGGAGCGTCGAGCCAGTGTGGAACACCACCGGTTTCGACAGCACATCAATTTTTGTTGGACACCGACCCTCTAACATGCCGTAGTGGGACCGCCTGGCAAAGCATACGGTCAGAGCAGTCCTGGTGGTGGTAAGTGAGGCAAGTTTGATTGTTCTGTTTATTTGTATCTTTGTGATTGATCCTAATGTGGGGCGGGCAAGGTATTGGGAATGTTTTTGGTGTGTTTTGTGGGGTGTTTTTTCTCCCTATGGAGTCCTCTCTCAGGAAGTTCCGAGGCCAGATCTTTAGCAATGGATTTTTAGTTGTTCAGCCGCCCTCGCGCCCTAAAAAAGGTGTGCAACTCCTCCCTTAGCGCCCCGCTCCACACTCAGGCCCCGCTGATGAATTTTGTGGCTGCAGGCACAAACCATTTCCTGGCGCAAACTTTACCGCCCCATCACCATTATCGCCCCTAAATGACGAGAACCAAAAATCCAGCCCATCTTATACCACGTTTTACAACCCCAGGACTACCCAAAGCATTTTACAGCCAATCACTAGATTTGAAGTGTAGGGAAATGCAGCAGCCAATTTGCACACAGCAACGTCCCACAAACAGCAGTGAGGTTAATGACTAGATAATTTGTTTGCTGGTGGCATTGGTTGAGGGATAAATATTGGCCAGGACAGCCAGGAAATCTACCCTGCTCTTCTTCGAATTGTGCCATGGGATCTTTTATGTCCATCTGAGAGGGCAGTCTGGGCCTCACCTTAGCATCACATCTGAAAGACAGCACTGAAGTGTCAGCCGAGATTATGTTCTCAAGTCACTGGAATGGGGCTTAAACCCACAACCTTCTGACTCAGAGAACATAAGAACATAAGAAATAGGACCAGAAATTGGTCATTTGGCCCCTTGATCCTGCTCCGCCATTCAATAAGGCTGATCCGATCATTGACTCAGCTCCACTTCCCTGCCCACTCCCCACAAGCTTTTACTCCCTTTTCACTCAAAAGTCTGTCTATCTCTGCCTTAAATATATTCAATGACCCAGCCTCCACAACTCTCTGGGGCAGAGAATTCCATAGATTTACAACCCTCTGAGGTAAAAAAATTCTCCTCATCTCAGTTTTAAATGGGCGGCCCCTTTTTCTGATACTATGTCCCCTAGTTTTAGTTTACCCTGTGTGTGGAACTATCCTCTCTGCATCCACCTTGTCGAGCCCCCTCATTATCTTATATGTTTCCATAAGATCACCTCTTATTCTTCTGAACTCCAATGAGTATAGGCCCAATCTACTCAACCTATCCTCATAAGTCAACCCCCTCATCTCCATAATCAATCTAGTGAACCTTCTCTGAACAGCCCCCAATGCAAATATATCCTTCCTTAAATACAGAGACCAAAACTGTACGCAGTCATCACAGGCAGTTCCTCGAAATCGAGGAAGACTTGCTTCCATTCTAAAAGTGAGTTCTCAGGTCACTGAACAGTCCAATATGGGAATTACAGTCTCTGTCACAGGTGGGACAGATAGTGGTTGAAGGAAAGGGTGGGGGGTGGGGGGGGAGTCTAGTTTGCCGCACGCTCCTTCCGCTTGTTTTCTGCATGCTCTCAGTGACGAGACTCGAGGCGCTCAGCGCCCTCTCGGATGCTCTTCCTCCACTTAGGGCGCTCTTTGGCCAGGGTCTCCCAGGTGTTGATGGGGATGTTGCATTTTATCAAGGAAGCTTTGAGGGTGTCCTTGAAACGTTTCCTCTGCCCACCTGGAGCTCGTTTGCCATGTAGGAGTTCCGAGTAGAGCGCTTGCTTTGAGAGTCTTGTGTCAGGCATGTGAATAATGTGACCCGTCCAATGGAGCTGGTTGAGTGTAGTCAGTGCTTCGATGCTGGGGATGTTGGCCTGATCGAGAACGCTAATGTTGGTGCATCTGTCCTCCCAGGGGATTTGCAGGATCTTGCGGAGACATCGTTGGTGGTATTTCTCCAGTGATTTGAGGTGCATACTGTATAAGGTGGGCCCTGGAGCAGCGAGTGGCGCTGTGGGCTCTGGAGGGCCATGCCACTGCAAGGTACAGCACGAGCTGGTGCAGGAGGGTGATGGCAGCGAAGAGGGCAACTGGATTGGGCATCATCGAGGTCCAGGTCAGTGATTGGAGCATGGGCAGATACAGCAAGAGCAGCGAGGTCGGGGCGAAGGAGCAACGAGTGATCGTGGAGCGGTGTGACCGGGGCCCAGGAGAGGCGTGAGTTTGGTGCCAGAAGAGGCGAGGGCCCAGGGGCAGCACGGGTCAGCCCACTCTGCAATATGTGTGTGCTCTAGATTCGCGCAGCAGAACAGATCTCCAGTCATCTTGGTTAACCCTTGCCACAGGAGCAAGGCCTAACTCTGTCAAGCCTGTGTGGTGGCTGGTGTGCAACGGCCACCCCATGTTAAAAAACTCCACGCACAGGCATCTTCCCCCCTTCAACATGTAGTTCAAGACCAGAAATATCAGGTCCCTCATTGAAACACCTATGAACTCATCCTTTTTTTTAGCGTGGAAACAAGTTATCCTCATTTCGAGGGACTGCCTATGATGATGGTATATGGTCCTCATCTCTGAGCCATACAGGAGGGCGGGTATCACTACAGCCCTGTCGACCATGAGCTTGGTGGCAGATTTGAGGGCCTGATCTTCGAACACTCTCTTCCTCAGGCGGCCGAAGGCTGCGCTGGCGCACTGGAAGCGGTGTTGAACCTTGCCGTCGATGTCTGCCCTTGCTGATAATAGGCTCCCGAGGTATGGGAAATGGTCCATGTTGTCCAGGGCTGCGCCGTGGATCTTGATGACTGGGAGGACAGTGCTGTGTGGCGGGGTCAGGTTGGTGGAGGATCTTTGCCTTATGGATGTTTAGTGTAAGGCCTATGCTTTCGTACGCCTCAGTGAAGATGTTGACTATGACTTGGAGTTCAGTCTCTGAATGTGCGCAGATGCAAGTGTCGTCCGCGTACTGTAGTTCAACGACAGAGATTGGGGGGTCTTGGATCTAGCCTGGAGACGACGAAGGTTGAACAGGTTCCCACTGGCTCTGTAGTCTAGTTCCACTCCAGCGGGGAGCTTGTTGAGTGTGAGGTGGAGCATGGCAGCGAGGAAGATCGAGAAGAGGGTTGGGGTGATGACGCAGCCCTGCTTGACCCAGGTCTGGACATGGAGTGGGTCTGTGATGGATCCGTTGGTCAGGATCGCAGCTTGAATGTTGACGAACTTTTGGAGGCAGCCGAAATGGAGGAGGATGCTCCATACTCCCTCGCGGTTGACAGTGTCAAAGGCCTTTGCAAGGTCGAAGAAGGCCATGCACAAGGGTTGGTGCTGTTCCCTGCAATTTTCTTGCAGCTGTCACGCCATAAAGATCATGTCCATCGTACGCCGTAGTGGACGAAATCCGCACTCTGACTCCGGGAGGAGCTCCTCAGGGAGAAGATGTTTGAGGAGGATTCTAGCGCCGACTTTCCCAGTGGCTGATAACAGCGGGATTCCTCTGTAGTTGCCGCAGTCTGAATTGTCCCCCTTTTTTAAAGATGGTCACGATCACTGCATCTCTGAAATCTCCTGACATGCTCTCCTCCTTCCAGACGAGAGAGATTAGGTCATGCATTCGTACTAATAGTGACTCTCCGCCATATTTTAGTGCCTCGGCGGTGATTCCATCCGCTCCCATTACCTTGTTATTCTTGAGCTGGTGGATGGCTTTTTTTACCTCGTGCAGGGCTGGGGTTTTACTGAGGTGGTGGCGGGCAGCATGCTGCGGGATGGAGTCGAGGACACTCGAGTCAAAGGCAGAGTCTTGGTTAAGGAGATATTCAAAGTGCTTTTTCCAATATGTCCTGACTGCCTCGGTGTCCTTGATGAGTGTCTCCCCGTTCTTGGCCTGCAGCGGGATGGGGCCATTGGTGCTTGGGCTGTAGGTGGCCTTGACTGCGGTGAAGAATCTCGCACATCATGGCTGTTGGCCAGCTGCTGAATCTCCTGTGTTTTCTCCACCCACCCTCTATTCTTTAGAAACATAGAATCATAGAAAATAGGTGCAGGAGTAGGCCATTCAGCCCTTCTAGCCTGCACCGCCATTCAATGAGTTCATGGCTGAACATGAAACTTCAGTACCCCCTTCCTGCTTTCACGCCATACCCCTTGATCCCCCGAGTAGTAAGGACTTCATCTAACTCCCTTAGGCCGCGGGTCTTTTTGTTGGACCTCGGCCTTAAGCCGTCTGTAATGCTGCTTTGCTGCTCCCGAGTTGGGTTGTTGCTTTAGATTCAGAAATGCCCTGCGCTTGTGATTTATTAGCTCTTGGATCTCCTGGTCATTCTCATCAAACCAGTCCTGGTGTTTCCTGGTTGAGTGACCGAGCGTCTCTTCGCAGGCACTGGTTATGGTGGCCTGGAGAGCAGACCAAGCGCTGTGGGCATTCTGCGTCTGGGGGTCATCAAGGGCCAGGCCTCAGATCTCTTACCAGCTCACCAAAGGGCGCTGCTCAGTGCCGAACTTACGGCTCGCATCTCGCCGTAGGCAATTCGGCTCATACAGCAGTGCCTGGTCTCCAGTCGTCTTGGACCCTCTTGCCACTGGAACAAGACCTTGCTCAGCTAAGCCAATGTGGTAGCCGGCGTACAATGGCCACCCCACGTTAAAAGAACTAACGCACAAGCATCGTCCACCCTTCAATATGAAGTTCGGGACCTGTAACGTCAGGACCCTCATGGAAAACTCCAACAACACAGGCCGGAACGCCGCACCGCCATAGCTGCCCGGAAACTTAGACGCTTCGATGTCGACATCGCTGCCCTAAGCGAGACCTGGCAGGCAGGGGAAGGCCAGCTCAAGGAACAAGGTGGAGGTTACACCTTCTTCTGGAAAGAGGAAACCAGAGGAAGAACGTCGCCTCCACAGAGTTGGTTTCGCTATCAAAAACGAGCTGGTCGACCGCCTCAGAGACTCTCCCTGTGGGATTAGCGAACGTCTCATGACTCTCCGATTCACCCAGTTCGGAACCAGTGCACCATAGTCATCAGTGCATACGCCCCAACACTCGATGCAACAGATGAGATCAAAGAGGGTTTTTACTCCAGCCTCGAAAAATCCCTACGGACGATGAACTGATCCTCCTCGGCAACTTCAACGCCAGGGTTGGCAAAGACACAGACCTCTGGGGAGGCGTGATCGGCAGAGAGAGGGTAGGGAAAACCAACTCCAGCGGTACCCAGCTCCTGACAAACTGCCGAGAAAATGACCTTGTCATCACTAACACCTTGTTCCGCCAGAGGGACAAGTACAAGACATCGTGGCAACACCCTCGCTCCAAACACTGGCACCTGCTCGACTATGTCATCATTCAAGCCAGGGATCGCAAGGATGTGCGCATCACCCGCGCCATGACAGGAGCTGATGACTGCTGGACCGACCACCGCCTACCGCCTAATCCGATCCATCATCAACATCAATGTAGCCCCAAAGTGGCGACGGCAGCAGAAGCAGTGCCACAAAAAAATCAATGCCGGGGCACTCAAAGATCCAGTTAAAAGAGCCCTATACAGCCAGCGCCTCACAGCTAACCTGACGACCCTTGATATACGCAGTACTCCAGGTGTGGCCTCACCAATACCCTGTATAGTTGTAGCAGGACTTCTCTGCTTTTATACTCTATCCCCCTTGCAATAAAGCTGAACATTCCATTTGCCTTCCTTATTACTTGCTGTACTTGCATACTAACTTTTTGTGTTTCATGCACAAGGACCCCCAAGTCCCTCTGTGTAGTGTATGTAGGCACCTTTAGTAATGACTCCACGAGGCAGGGTATGATACTTAAACTGTGTAGACCTGCAGTCGTTTATTTGCAGCTCCTGAGTGCTGACAACAAGCTGTGAGTTCCTTTTTATACTGGGTTACCTGCAGTGTGCAGGCAACCCTTAGGTCTCCAGCCGCAGCACCCTCTGGTGTACAGGTAAGGTGTGTACGGTGTAAGGGTACATTCAGTGTTGCATAACAGTGTTACAGACATCACACAGTAAACAGGCATGTGTACTTCAGCACTTTGCAATTTTTCTTCAATTAAATTATAATTTGCTTTTCTATTATTTCTGCCAAAGTGGATAACTTCACATTTTACCACATTATACTCCATGTGGCAAATTTTGCCCACTCACTGATATCCCTTTGCAGATTTTTTGTGTCCTCCTCACAATTTGCTTTCCCACCCATCTTTGTATCATCAGCAAACTTGGCTACATTACACTCAGCCCCTTCATCCAAGTCTTCATATAGATTGTAAATAGTTGAGGACCCAGCACTGATCCCTGCGGCACCCCACTAGTCACTGCCAACTGGAAAATGACCCATTTATCCCGACTCTTTGTTTTTCTGTTAGTTAGCCAATCCTCTATCCATGCTAATATATTACCCTCAGCAGAATTGTGTTTGTTTTTCTAATGTTGAGTTGAAGTGAGTTGCAGTTGATCCAGGAATTGATGAAATGTAATCAGAGTTGAAAGTAGAGAGGTAGAGCTATTTTTTTTCCAGGTGTGGGCAGTGATGGCACAATGCTCAGTGTGCATAATTAATGTGTGGATGGAAACAAAATACAGTCAGACATGATCTAGTTAACGATCATGGTCTCAGAGGCCACAATGCCTGCCATAATGATACGGTTGAAGGGATAGTCGGGGAGCAAATTTATGGGCTGGGTGAGTGAGAACAGGAGGTAAGAAAAGTAAGAGGCGGGGTCAGGGTAAGCTTAGGAACAGACTGAAATCACCAATGAGGAGACTAAATGAGAATAAATTCTAAGACCACAACATAAAAGGCACAGAGGACTTTTTAAAAGCACAAATTAGAAGAAGCTAATTAGTTGAGTCATGGTTGTCTTATCCATTAATTAAGCCATAAGATTCATGGTGTGCACACATCAATAATCACGGAGCAATTTGTCAACCAAGACATGATGCATTGGTTTCTCATACAAATAAACATGATAGGGTAGAATTTCTGTATTGGGCACAATCGGGCGATCTGGCCAAATTGCGTTAGTTTTGAGAAGTGTTTTTTTTCTCGCGTTGCCGCTCAAACTCATTTGCATAGCACCAAACGTAAAATCTGCTATGAACCAGCTCAATCGGGCAGTGTTTTAGAACGTAATTTCCTTGGGGCCGAAATTCAGGGTCTCGGAGAGACCCGTTACTGTTTGTTCGCGACGGCTGTTTGGGGGAATCCCATGGCTGCCGCTTTGTCGTCAAATGGCCGACCCAACCCAAATTCAGGTTGGGGATTTTTCAGCCTGGTCTCGACTCCAGCCCGATCCTGATGACCGCTGCAAGCGCGTCATCAGAATGCGCACCACCGCTTTCCCTCAGCTGAAGAAATTCAGGTCGAAAACTCGTTGTCCCGCCGCGTGGTGCCCCTGACAGCTTTCTCTGTCGGTGCACCTTCTCGGCACTGAGTGCAGCCCGGCAGCACGTCGGCCCTTCAAGGGGAGGGCCCACTGCCGCGGCCACCATGTATTTATTTTTGCCGGCCAACTTCCCGATCGGCCGGCAAAATAGTGGCCCCGGGGGGGTTCGGCCTGGCCATCAATGGGCAGCCTGGGGGCCAGGTCGCTGGCCCGGCCGAAATCCTCCCTGGTGGCCCAGTGGCCGAAGACCTAGAATGACAGAATCTCGCCCCTTTAACAAAGGGGAGAGAGCGTGATGACTGTGATGTCACCACCACTCCACCGCTGATTGTCCCGGTCCCATCCATATTCAGGCCCTCAGCCTGCCTTTGAGCCCATGGCCCGTCCCCACTCTGAGACATTTCATCTGGGACTTTGACTTCAATGTCCTGAAAATCGCTCTTCCGACCGCATCATGCAGTAAGTACAGAGAAAAAAACCAGTGGTGCGCCAGCTGTCTTGTGCTACTGAACTTTGGCCCCCTTGTGTGGTCATTTGGTGCAGTTTGATTAATACAACTGAAAATGGGTTTATCACAAAACATAACGGGCCAAAAATTGCGGCCTCGCCGGGTGCGTACAAAGTGCGCATGCACCCAGCAAGGCCTTGCAAAAGCTTGTTCTCGGGGCACGATGCAACTGCGCCAAGAACTGGCTTTTCCGATCTGTCAAAATTGCTTCACAGATTCTACGCATTCCTGCAGGAAGGACATGCACGGGAGAGATTGGGCTATTTGCCCAGTTCCTGCCCAGCAAATGTCCTTCAAACTTTTACGCCTGGTAAAAGCAGGCGCATAGCTTACTTTTGCCAGTGTACTACTTTTAAAACATAGAAAAATTCATTTTAATCAATCATTTTCATATTTAAAACCATGATTAAGGTAAGTTTATTTTTAACACCCCCCCCCCAAAAAATGTACAAAAAATAATTTATTTTCTAAAACATTTAATTACATTTAACGTCAATTATTTTTAAATAAGTGAGGTGTTTTTTTTAATTTATTGTGTTGTGTTTCTTAGTTTTAGAGAGTTACTCTCAGAGAAACGGAGTTCCCATTTTTATCATTGAGAATACTGCATAGTGATTGGTGGTCCAGGCACACTTGAATCCAGCAGGTGCGTTCGTACGTGGGAGATAGGTCCCCGTACTCTGCGCAGCAAATGAATGCCTCCGACCGGAATCCTACGTTCCTACGGGAGCAACAGGTAATTTTGTAGATTTTTTTCGGGTCAGAGGCGTTTGTATGAAGGAAACCTCCGACCGCAATTTTTGGCCCAACATTTTAATCAGAATGTCTAGTCCAGCATCTGTGAGTTACCCAATTTTAAATAACTGAAAATGACTGTAAATACTAGGCTGAATCATTTACTAGTTATATTGAGATACAGTCGTCAGTTTCTTAGAAAATTTAAAACAAATTACATTCACCACGTGCCTGTTAATGTCCTTGCACCTAAAAAAACCTTAATTTTCAGAGCCTCCTCAAAGGCCCGCAAACAAGCACAAATAGCACAAACTCTCAATAGCGATTCACTTAATTTGGGGGCGTGGCCAGTTTTCTGGGCGGGGCTGGCTTCTAGCACAATGTTTTTTAAACTAGCGCAAATGATCGTGGAAACCCGATTTGCTCAGAATGCACTTTGCGTTTAAAATTCCGTGATCTTTGATATATAAATATTATTGAGTCCTGATTTGCAAGAATCTTTAGCATGGTTTTATCCTACAGATCACCCAGGTTTTACTGCAGTAAAAATGAAACACAATTAAATAGTGCAGAACCAACTTCTTCATCCAGAGAGTGGTGAACCTGTGGAATTCTCTGCCACAGAAAGTTGTTGAGTCCAGTTCGTTGGACATATTCAAAAGGGAGTTAGATGTGGCCCTTACAGCTAAAGGGCTGTATGGAGAGGCATACAACCTCTCCATACAGCCCTTTAGCTGTAAGGGCCACATCTAACTCCCTTTTGAATGGAGAGGGGGTATGGAGAGAAGGCAGGGGTGGGGTACTGAGGTTGCATGATCAGCCATGACCATATTGAATGGTGGTGCAGGCTTGAAGGGCCGAATGGCCTGCTCCTGCACCTATTTTCTATGTTTCTATGTTTCTATGTAACACTGCACAGGTAACAAGTATACCGTGTATCAGCACGCATTTTAAAATCTGCAAGCTATTGGCAATTCATTAACTGCAAACTTTGTTTCTCCTTTTCTGAACATCGAATCATTCGGCACAAAATGGTTGCTCATGTATAAATCCAACATTTTTCACTGACTCAGTTATTTTCAAATACTAACCCACGGGGTACACAGCAGTTGCTGTTTGCACTGTGACCAGCACATAACCCGAGAGAATCCACTGATCTGTCCCTTAGAGTGGAAGTGCCTATCTGTAGTGCAGTGTTGCATAAACTCTGGGGTCCATTTTACACTCAGGGTGGGATGGGTGTGTGGGGAGCCCAAAACAGGCGGTGGACACGGAAGTTGGGCAGGAAGCCAAGGCCCGGCCAATTTTAATGGCCAGAACTCATTTTAATTTTTCATATCAGTCTCCCAGCCGAAGCCGGAGGGTGGGAGTGGGAATTGAGGCAGGAGCTACAGTCTCAAGGAAATCGTCTCTGGCATTAGGTGAGTGATGGGAGTGGGGTTTCCAAGACAGATGCCAGTGTGGTGAGGGGGAGGGAAGGCAGGGACTGGTGAGGCCCAAGGATTCCTTCCTGTTCCTCTTTGTAAAGTCCTGACCCTGCAGTACAGACTTACACGAGGCACATGCTGAAGTCAAGGTCACTCTGGACCTGCACCTTTATTTCACAGCTCTCGAGTGCCACACTTGCCTGAGACCTGCCTTTATATACCTGTGTGGAACAGGTATGCAGTGTCTCCTGCAAGTGCACCCCTGGTGGTAAGGTATGCTTGTGGTTACAGGTCATCTCTAGTTACAGTCATGTATAGCATGGTAAGATACAGTTATATACAGTAGTGTGAGATACATGACACTCTTGGCCTCTGAGAAATTCTCCCAAAGACATATCACAGTCAAATCAGTTTTGTATCCTCGCTCGACACAAGTTTCAGCTTTGGCTCAAGTGGTAGCACTCTCACGTCTGAATCAGACGGTTGCGGGTACAAGTACCACAAGAGACTTGTGCACACAATCCAGGCTGACTCTCCAGTGCAGTACTGAGCGAGTGCTGCACTGTTGGAGGTGCCGTCTTTCAGACGAGGCGTTAAACCGAGGCCTGTCTGCCCACTCAGTTGGTCGTAAAAGATCCTGTGACACTATTCGAAGAGCAGGAAAGTTCTCACCAATGTCATTTATCCCTTAACCAACATTAGTGACATGACATAGCTCATTCAGAGACATGCTATTCACTAGCTGTTGATCTCCTACCCTGTAAGGTCAGAAATGACAATGAAGCTGATGAAGCAGTTATTTCTCAGCATTTGTTTAACATTATAGTCTAGGATGTGCTATTTTTGAACCCAATAGGCTTGCTGCCAGATTAAAATTTCTTGAAATTTTAAACAGACAAATATTATTGCCCTCACGGAGGAAAAAGCATCGCAACTTGCCCCTCGGGGCGTTGTGTCTAATCTAACCTGCGATAGATGAAAAATGTTTTAACTTTTCAAAAGCTAGGCTGACTGCAGCTGTGTAATTAGACTGTAAACAAAGCTTTTATCTACTGCAACACAGCAGAGCTGAAACCTCTTCTGTAAGGTTTTTCTGCTCATCAATATTCTCACAACCACCTATGCCCTTGTTAAACTGAAACACACAAGATTTCTCACTGGCACATTTCAATGTTCATAAGCATTCATTCACGACCTTGGAAGCAAATCTTTGTTCACATGTCACCTCAAGAGTGATGGAACTACAATACAATGTGGCAATGGGTTAATGACCACTCCTAGCCCTCAAACACCATTTGAAAATGCCTTTGGAAATTTGGAATAAAAGACCAACTGACATTTCTGGTGCCTTGAAAATGTCAGGACGGGACAGCTCTCCATCCTCAGAGGCAGATCGAAAGGTGGGAGATAAGCAATCGTGTAGGTGGGGGTCATGAACCCAAATAGCTGTCAGTAGTTGTGATTGGTGGAGGAGTTTTCTTACTAAGAGCATGAGTGTAATAGACATAGTCAGGCATATCGGAATGGAGGAGGAGAAGAAGGCAGTTAAGGAGTACAGAGCTCATGAGTAGCAGCAGGTACTACACTAATCAGTAAGTCTATTGCAATCGAGTCTGATGACTGGGCATGTCAGATCCTCCAAATAGAGGAGATGGTGTTGACACTGTTAGTAACATATTGCTTGGCATCCTCTATGCCTGTTGGGAGACTGTTGCCGCCTTCCTCCCCAAAACAACATGCCCAAACCTCTTCAATAACTGTAAATAAGTAGATTAGATCATCTGTCATTTCCAAGATTCAAAATGACCTTTGCCCACACAAAGCCAGTCGTGAAAAAACCATATACTATAAACAGACCAACAGGATGCTTGTATTTGAATTGATGATGTTTGAAGATGACAAAGAAAGGGACTTCGGGCGGCAAATTTGTATCTGTAATGCTCGTTTCTTGGGTGCTACGAGTGCCCTTAGTGCTCTGAAATTGTGTCCCCAGCGTGCATGTACATTTGTCGGGCGAATCGTGCCCGATGTGATATTGGTGAGGGCACCAGTGACCGCCCGCCGGAAGTATGTAGAGTAGGCAAATCATGATGTCATTGTGCGCCATTTTGGAGCTCAATGATCCAGCCAATGCCTGCTGCTGAGGAGCCCCCACCAGCACGATATAAAGGGATCATCAACTACGTCCGGGTTAGTTGCTGGTTGATTTCTTCCAGCTGTTGTTATGCTTCCACAAGTGTTTGGTGCTTCCTATAGTTATTTCAAGTTGCTAAAGTCTACAGAGAGTGATGTGCCAGGTGCTGAAGGACTTTTTCCTGAGTTCAAGCACTAACCACTTGTTGCCAGACATGGGTGCACTAGTAGGAATTCCCCTTGGAATACTGCAAGAATGAACAGAGGGCATGCAGAGCAGGGCAAGCTGCTGGAAGAGGAGAGCAAGAAGGGCTTTCAGCAGGAGGCTGTATTCGCCCAGGGTGTTGAGGGAGCAATTCAGCAACCAGAACCTCAGCGCGGAACAATGTGTGAGACATCTGGGCTTCACTAAGGGCAGGGCAAGGACCGCTTTGCCAGTGTGTGCCGGGTTCCTTCCAGGCTGGAGCTGGAGACTTGCAACATCTCACAGTTTGCCGGCCACTGTTGCGTAAGGGAGGTCATGAGGCTCTCTATTCAAAGAGAGCTGACTACATTTCATTCGCTCTTGCCAGAGAGCAACAGGTGGAGCGAGCACGGGCTTCACTTGGATTGCAGCCTTCCCCATGCCACTAACCGCACATATATAGAAACATAGAAAATAGGAGCTGTAGTAGACCATTCGGCCCTTCAAGTCAGCACCGCCATTCAATATGATCATGGCTGATCCTCTATCTCAACACCATATTCCCGCTTTCTCCCCATACCCCTTGATGCCTTTTGTGTCGAGAAATCTCTCGATCGCCTTAAATATATTCAGTGACTTGGCCTCCACGGCCTTCTGTGGTAGAGAATTCCACAGGTTCACCAACCTCTGAGTGAAGATTTTCTCCTCATCTCAGTCCTAAATTTCCCAACCTCGTATCCTGAGACTGTGACCTTGTTCTAGACTTCCCAGCCAGGGGAAACATCCTCCCCGCATCCAGTCTGTCCAGCCCAGTCAGAATTTTATCCGTTTCAATAAGATCCCCTCTCATTTTTCTAAACTTTAGTGAATACAGGTCTAGTTGACCCAATCTCTCCTCATACGACAGTCCTGCTATCCCAGGAATCAGTCTGGTGAATCTTCGCTGTACTCCCTCTGTGGCAAAGATATCCTTTCTTAGATAAAGAGATCAAAACTGCACATAATACTCCAGGTGTGGTCTCACCAAGGCCCTATATAACTGTGAAAAGACATCCTTGCTCCTGTACTCAAATCCTCTTGCAATGGAGGCCAACATACCATTTGTCTTCCTAATTGCTTGCTGCACCTGCATGTTTGCTTTCAATGACTGGTGTACAAGAACACCCAGGTCCCTCTGTACATCGACACTTCCCAAGCCATCACCATTTAAATAATACCTTGTCTTTTTGACTTCTACCAAAGTGGATAACTTCACAATTATCCACGTTATTCTGCATCTGCCATGTGTTTGCCCACTCACTCAGCCTATCTAAATCACCTTGCAGCGTCTTTACATCCTCCTCACAACTCACAATCTCACCTAGTTTTGTGTCGTCAGCAAACTTGGAAATATTATATTTGGTTCCCTCATCCAAATCATTTATACATATTGTGAACAGCTGGGGCCCAAGCACTGATCTCCGTGGTACCCCACTAGTCACTGCCCGCCACCCCAAAAAAGACTTGTTTATTCCTGCTCTCTGTTTCTTGTCAGTCCATGCCAGTATATTACCCCCAATCTTATGTGCTTTCATTTTGCATGTTAATCTCTTATGTGGGATTTTATCAAAGGCCTTCTGAAAATCCAAATACACTACATCCACTGATTGGTTCTCCCTTATCTATTCTATCAGTTACATCCTCAAAAAACTCCAGTAGGTTTGTCAAACACAATTTTTCTTTCATAGATCCATGTTGACTTTGTCTAATCCAGTTGATATTATCTAAGTGTCCCGTTATCACATCCTTTATAATAGACTCTAGCATTTTCCTTACTACTGATGTTAGGCTAACTGGTCTGTAGTTCCCTGTTTTCTCTCTCCCTCCTTTTTTAAATTGTGGGGTTACATTTGCCACCCTCCAATCTGCAGGAACTGTTCCATAATCTATAGAATTTTGGAAAATGACAACCAATGCAGCCACTATTTCCATGGCTACCTCTTTTAGTACTCTGGGATGCAGATCATCAGGCCCTGGGGATTTATCTGCCTTCAGTCCCATTAGTTTCTCCAGCACTATTTTCTTACTAATAATCATTTCCTTTAATTCCTCTTGCTCACTAGACCCTTGGTTCCCTAGCATTTCTGGGACATTATTTGTGTCCTCTTCCATGAAGATAGAACCGAAGTATTTATTTAATTGTTCTGCCATTTCCCTGTTCCCCATTATAAATTCTCCTGTTTCTGACTGTAAAGGACCTACATTTGTTTTCACTAATCTTTTTGTTTTTACGTACTTGTAGAAACTTCTGCAGTCGTTTTTATGTTCCTTGCAAGTTTACTCTCATACTCGATTTTTCCCCTCTTAATCAAACTCTTGGTCCTTTTTTGCTGAATTCAAAACTGTTCCCAATCCTCAGGCTTGCTATTTTTTCTGGCAACTTTATATGACTCCTCATTGGATCTAATACTATACTTAATTTCTTTTGTTAGCCATGGTTGGGCCACTTTTCCTTTTGTGTTTTTGCGCCAGAAATGAATGTATAACTGTTGCAATTCATGCATTTGTTCCTTAAATATTAGCCATTGCCTATCCACCTTCATGCCTTTTAATTAATCTTCCCAATCAATCATAGTCAATTCATTCCTCATACCTTCGTAGTTTCCTTTGTTTAGATTTAGGACCCTAGTTTTGGATTGGACTACTTCATTTTCCATCTTAATAAAGAATTCAATCATGTTATGGTCACTCTTCCCTAAAGGACCGCACACAACAAGACTGTTAATTAACCCCTTCTCATTGCACAATACCCAATCTAGGATAGCCTGTTCACTAGTAAGCTCCTCAACATACTGGTCTAAAAAAACATCTCATACACACTCCAGGAATTCATCTTCCACAGTATTACTGTATTACTAATTTGCTTTGGCCAGTCTATATGTAGATTAAAGTCACCTACAATTACTGTAGTACCCTTGTTACATGTATATTTTCCTGTTTGATGCCATCCCCTACATTACCACTACTGTTTGGAGGCCTATAGACAACTCCTACCAATGTTTTCTGCCTCTTGGTGCTCCTTAGCTCCACCCAGACTGATTCTACATCTTGATTTTCTGAGCCAATATCCTTTCTCACTATTGCTCTGATTTCATCCTTTATTAACAACGCCACACCACCCCCTCTTCCTTTTTGCCTGTGCTTCCTAAATATCAAATATCCTTGGATATTCAGTTCCCAACCCTGGTCACCCTGCAACCATGTCTCCGTAATTGCAACTATATCGTATCCGTTTACATCTATTTGAGCTGTTAATTTGTCTAACTTATTACGGATGCTTTGTGCATTCAGATACAATGCTTTTAGATTTGTCTTTTTAACAATATTAAACATCTTAACATTATTTTGTACTATAGCCCTATTTGTCTTATCACTATTTTTTCTTACCTGGACCCTATTTGTTAGTGCACTCTTTTGTTTGTATGCTCTGTCCCTTCCTAACATAATCTGGTTATCCTTACCACAATCACTTTCCTGCATTGCTTCCTTTTCTTTTCTCTTTCGCATTCTAAATTGCTCTCTACTGCGCCCGTCCTCCCTGCCCGCCCCGCCCTTATTTAGTTTAAAGCCCTGTCTACCTCCCTAGTTATTCGGTTCGCTAGAAATCTGGTCCCAGCATAGTTCAGGTGTAGTCCATCCCCACGGAACAGCTCTCTCTTTCTCGAGTATTGGTGCCAGTGCCCCACGAATCGAAACCCACCTCTCCCACACCAGCCTTTGAGCCACGCACTCAACACCCTGATTCTATTGACACTATGCTAATTTGCTCGTAATGCAGAGATTATTACCTTTGTGGTTCTGCTTTTCAATTTAGTCCCTAGCTGCTCAAACTCTCTCAGGAGGATGTCTTTCTTAGTCCTACCTATGTCATTGGTACCTACGTGTACCACAATAACTGGATCCTCCCCCTCCCACTCCACGTTCTTCTCCAGCCCATACATCACTTTATGGGCACCGCATGTCACACTCTGCCATGTACCGAAACCAGAATGGCACACGGAAGACGGGCACAAAAGGAATGTGCAAGGATGATTCGTTTATGTTTGCATGCAATATCACATGCTTTGATTTATAAATTTGGTCTGGAATGTATATTGTGCGGTGGCTTTTATTTTTGCATTGTGGCCAAGCGCTGTGATGTTCAGTGACCGAGGGAAGGTAAGGAATGTGGGATTCCCACATGTTAGTAAATGGGGGATTGGGGTTGCACTTGGATCCGTTCTCATGGACAGCTCGGGCAGAAAGGAACTGTCTAGGTTACATCCTTCCTTCCCCTTCCCCTTCCTTCTCCTCCTCCTCTTCCCACAACGTCCAATGGTATGTGATCATTCTGCCGCAGTCTGCAGTGCCAGCTGCATTTGAGCCACGACAGCAAATCAAAGAGTGGCTACTGTGTGACGAAGGCTACCCACTGACTCCAGTGTGCAACCCATGCTTACGTGTGCAGCACACATACAATGAAAGACATGTTGCCACACAAAATGTGATAGAGCAGGCCATTGGCGTGCTGAAACAATGTTTTGCTGCCTGGACTGCTGTGCAGGAACCCTGCAGTACTCAGAAGAGTGGGGGATTAAGGTTTGTGGTGGTCTGCTGCATGCTGCACAACTTCGCGATCACGAGGGCACAGCCCTTGCCACCAGCTATACGGTGAGCAGTTGGAGGAGGAGGGAGAGCAGGCAACCTGGAGAGCCCCTTTCTGCCCAAGCTGTCCATGAAGAACTAATCTGATTGCAACCCGAATTCCCCATTCACCAACAGTTCCACACCTTCCTTTCCCTATGTCAATGATCATCACAGCGTCCGCTTGGCCACAATGCAAAAATAAAAGCCACCGCAATAAGTATATTCCAAACCAAATTTATAAATCAAATCATTCTATATTGCATACAAAGGTAAACTAATCACCCTTGTGCATTCCCTTAGTGTCCGTCTTCCATGTGCCTTTGCCTATCCTAATGCTCCTATGCAGTGCTACCCCAGTGGCTGCAGCATGGCTACTGGAAGGCTGCTGACTTTCAGTGGAGGAGACTGCAGATGGCCTTGGAGAACGATCTCGAGCAGCTGAGCCGAGAAGGTCCGGCTTCGAACTGCACCATCTCGGCATGGGTGGCAACAGTCTGGACTGTCTGTGCCATGTATTTAACTGTCATTGTAACCCATGTATAAACTGACTAGTTGTACACTGTGAGAACATTGACCACTAGGTGGTGAACTTGTGAGAGACACTCCTAACCTGGTCTTTCAGGTATAAAAGGGGAAGCTCCACCCACCTTCATCACTTCAGTGCTGGAATAAAAGTTGCTGGTCACAGAGTGACCTTCTCTCAAGCATGGGCCTCGTGTGCATTTGTACTGTATAGTAAGGACATATCAGACTGGGTGACAGGCAACTGCAAGGGCACTGGTGGAGTGGCAGTGATGGGAGAACGAATGCTGCCATCCTGAGAGAGGACAGTAGATGTGTGCTCCACGGAGCCACTGCCACTCCGCTGGGGCAGTGCCTTATCAATGCTAGTAATCTGTTGGAGGACAGATTGTTGGACTACTATGACACCTTGCAAACTTCTTTGAGCACTCTAATCCAGAGCCTTGATGGCAGCAGTTTGAGCATGCATGGTAGCAGATCTTGCATGACTGCACTCTGAGCTTCCTCTGCAGCCATCAGATGCTACATCATGGTTGGGTCCACAAGTATGCAAATGGATTTGGCCACCACTTCCATGTTGGAAAGGATGGGCTCCAAGCTCTGTGCCAAGTAGGTGCCAGACTCCTTCTCACTCCTTGACATTGCCATGTCTGGGCTTTCTGGCAGGCTTCAAATGCACCAAGCATTTCATTGTGCATGTCTATCAGCCTTCTTCCCGTAGCCTGCCCCATCAAAGTACTCATCTAGTCCTCTGCAGCAGAACTCATGTGCGACCTCACCCTCTGGGGAGTTGGCACCTGAGCTATCCTTGTCCCCTGCCCTGGCTGCAGCCCACTCATGCCCAATGTCTCACCATGTGCAAATCCCACCTCGATGCTATCGTCTAAATTACACGCTGTGACAGTAACTGAGCTGGTGGCTGTGAGTGTGAAATCGAGTGATAGTGTGTCTTCATCATCACTGGTTGCTCTTCTACCACTGCCTAGCCAAGTTGTTGTTCTTGGGTATCTGAAAGGACAAAGGCACAAAGGTAGGGTTGTAGTGAGGGGGGGGGGTGGGGACGGGGGGGTGGGGTGGAGGAGCAAGAGGTGCATGCTTACACTATCTGCAACTTGTAAATCTGAAGAGAAAGTGGGATGAGGGTGAAGTGGGATGTGAGAAGTAGGATGAGGAATGAGGATGCTGTCATCTTCTCTGGTTTCAGCCCTGCCACTGGCCACAGTCTCAACAATGGCCATTACAATAATGGCCAAGCACCGTTTCCTGCATGAGGGTTAGGAGCTGCAGGCACACGGGTTAAATCCTGCTGCCTCCGGTTGTGCTCCACCTTGCCCTGAACATGATCGGGAAGTGTGTCAGAGTGTTGTGCAATGTGATGTGGCTGTCACGGTGGAAGAGCTGGCAGTGTGTGCAACCTATGAGATGTAGGTGTGAAGCTTGCAGCAGTGCTAAGTGTGTGAGGCTGAGGAGAAGCATATGAATGCTAGGCATGAGATCGTTGATCGATGAGTGATGGGGGAGTGGTGCATTGAGCAGTGGCTGAGCCTCGTGGTGCAGTTGGTAGGATATGGCATTTGAAGATGAATTCACTGACCTTGACCATTCGTGTGACGTTACTGATCTACTTGCTGCACTGTACCCAGGTCCTCGGGCTTGATACCTGTCATTGACGGCCACGACTATCTGGTCCCACGGCCATCTGAGCATGCATTTGAAGGGCATCCTGATCCCCTGTGGATAAAACACATCTCTCCTCCATTCCATATCCCTCACCAAGGCCTCCAGTGCAGTGTCAGAAAACCTTGGAGCCCGCTCTCTCCTGTATTGTGTCATTGTTGAGTGTTTCCCAGGTCAGAATCAGTTGTAGAACGACTTCCAGTACATGCTCCAGCCTCAATGTACCTTCCCTTTAAGAGGTGCAGTCTAGCTTTAAGCGGTACAGGCTTGCTTTAAATGATACAAGCCTCTCACAATTTTGGGCCCCCTGCTGATGTGTGCAGCCAATCAACAGCGCGGTTAACACTGGCAGCATGCAGATATCATGTAAATGAGCAGGCAGCATGAAGTTGGCGAGCTGTCTGCATTGCGATCCCCGCACCCATTTTCGGGGGTTATCGAATTGAGCCGCTTTAAGTTCAGAAAACCTCTCATTTTTTAGCTCCCCATGCCCCCAGCCATAGAATAATCTTTCAATATTCACTATCAAAATTTGATTTGAGAAACCTCTATTAAATCTCCTCTAAGCCTTCTCTGCTCCAGTGGAAATAGTCCCAGTATCTTAAGTTTCTTGTCATAACTATAGTTTCCTACATCTGGTGAATCTATGCTGTATGCTCTCTATGGATTTTATGTCCTTTCTTTAATGGGACACCCCCAACATCACAGACAAAATGTTTCACTTTTTGTTACAATAACTCCCATTAATTGCTCCAGCTGCACCTAAACTATGTGTGTCAATGTTCCACATTGAATATATTCATTAATAATGGACAACAGATAAAATATTTCCATTCCTACATGCAGGCAGGAGCCTAGATTAAAGGGTTCAAATGTGTTCCTTCAACGAAGAAGGAAAACATCTAAAAGCAGCAAGAGGTTTTTAGAGAATATGTAAAGTTGTGTCAGATTTGAGCCAAATCCGTGGTAATTGCCTTCACATTAAAACTCAGCTCATCAACACACTATTCAAGAATAGCTGCACAATTCCTTTAACTGCCTGGGTTAGAAATTGCAACAATTTGTAAAGTGTATCTGGTAAATTTAAGTGCTACACTAACTTGGACTCAAATGTCTGGCCACTGGCTCATGGAATTAGCTTTTTGATTTTTGAGCACACTGACACAAGGTATATATATATATATATATATATACATAAATAAATATACACAAATAATTCCACAATTATGCAGTAGATTTCATACTGCTCACATGGTTGAATTATATAATCAATTGACTGTTGCCTATCAAAAAATATGCAGTTGTGTGTGTGTGCAGGCATATAGAGTACTGGTCTCTCTCGCTCGCTGTTCCTCCTCTCCCTCTCGCTTTATCAACAAAAGAAAAAGAATAACATCACAACTGAAGCTGAACTTCGAGAAAGTATTGCATTCTATTACCAGCCTTGGTCAGATGGTTTTTATTTTACAAACTATAATTTATTAAATAAAGAGCAGCATTTATGTAATCTAATCCGCTTGGAATGAATTAAGCACTTGCTCCAGTTCCTTTGTTGCATGATACAGAAAAGGCCTTATCTTAAGAAGATAGGAACAATAAATTTCCATTCAAGCCAACTTCCTGCTCAGGATAACACCTGAGTGGAGTCTATTGTTGATAACATCTACACACATTCCAGGGAGCCTACCTTTTCTCCAAATTAATTAATTTACTCTATGTTGTGTTATCTGTGATAGAAGTTACCGATGATTTAGCCCCGTTTGCAATCAGATACATAAGCAATGTAGGAAAGGTGTCTGTTTCTGCCTCTACTATTTATCACACCCGATGTAGAGGTTATTTGAACAAACAAGGATATTGTTGAAAACACTGTAAATTTGTGACTCTGCAAATAATACTCTTAACAATCCTAAGCAAGCTAATTCCATTTTTCCTGAAGTTTGGTGGAATCTTTTTCCTCTTTATCAAGGTTAAAAAATTAATTAGATGGGCCCCAGCTGTTTACATTGTACATTAATGATTTAGACGAGGGGATTAAATGTAGTATCTCCAAATTTGCAGATGACACTAAGTTGGGTGGCAGTGTGAGCTGCGAGGAGGATGCTATGAGGTTGCAGGGTGACTTGGATAGGTTAGGTGAGTGGGCAAATGCATGGCAGATGAAGTATAATGTGGATAAATGTGAGGTTATCCACTTCGGTGGTAAAAACAGAGAGACAGAATATTATTTGAACGGTGACAGATTAGGAAAAGGGGAAGTGCAACGAGACCTGGGTGTCATGGTATATCAGTCATTGAAGGTTGGCATGCAGGTACAGCAGGCGGTTAAGAAAGCAAATGGCATGTTGGCCTTCATAGCAAGGGAATTTGAGTACAGGGGCAGGGAGGTGTTACTACATTTGTACAGGGCCTTGGTGAGGCCACACCTGGAGTATTGTGCACAGTTTTGGTCTCCTAACTTGAGGAAGGACATTCTTGCTATTGAGGGAGTGCAGCGAAGGTTCACCAGACTGATTCCCGGGATGGCAGGACTGACCTATCAAGAAAGACTGGATCAACTGGGCTTGTATTCACTGGAGTTCAGAAGAATGAGAGGGGATCTCATAAAATTCTGATGGGTTTAGATAGGTTAGATGCAGGAAGAATGTTCCCAATGTTGGGGAAGTCCAGAACCAGGGGTCACAGTCTAAGGATAAGGGGTAAGCCATTCAGGACCGAGATGAGGAGAAACTTTTCACCCAGAGAGTGGTGAACCTGTGGAATTCTCTACCACAGAAAGTTGTTGAGGCCAATTCACTAAATATATTCAAAAAGGAGTTAGATGTAGTCCTTACTACTAGGGGGATCAAGGGGTATGGCGAGAAAGCAGGTATGGGGTACTGAGGTTGCATGTTCAGCCATGAACTCATTGAATGGTGGTGCAGGCTCGAAGGGCCGAATGGCCTACTCCTGCACCTATTTTCTATGTTTCTATGATGTTAGAAATACACTGCTCTTCATTTCCATCATCAAAAGTCACCATATATTCCTTTATTTCCAATTTTAATGTTTTGAGAGTATTAAAGTGTCTTCGAATTAATTAAATGAAGAACACAGGGCAAATTAAATTCAGATAATGATAATAGTTAATTCTTAAATTAATTCTGTTGTAAGTTTGAAATATCCAACAGCTAGTCCTGGCAACATTAATAGAATCATTGCTGCCTTTATAATGGAACCATTTTAAAATCTCATAATTAAATATTATTGTTAACCAGGTATGCAAATGGAAGCAAACCCCTAAATTCATCCCCTTCTTGTTGGTCTGTATAGAAGGAAACCCACAGCGCCAGTATTCTACCTTTTATTAGCATATAGAATCACAGAATGATACAGCACAGAAGGAGATCATTCACCCCATTGTGTCTGTACCGGCTCTTTGAAAGAAATATTTTTCCCTTTCAAATATTTATCCGATTCTCTTTT
Organism: Pristiophorus japonicus; assembly: GCF_044704955.1. NCBI lineage: Eukaryota > Metazoa > Chordata > Chondrichthyes > Pristiophoridae > Pristiophorus > Pristiophorus japonicus. Next base: position 312,810,328 of record NC_091979.1, read on the forward strand.
AAATTGATTCTACCTCCACCTTTTCAGGCAGTGCATTCCAGATCATAACAACCTGCTGAGCATTTTCTTTTCCTCATGTTGCCTCTGATTCTGCCAATTACCTGAAATCTGTGTCCTCTGGTTAACAACCCTCCTACATAAGAATATAAGAAATAGGAGCAGGAGTAGGCCATACGGCCCCTCGATAATGGCTGATCTGATCATGGACTCAGCTCCACTTCCCCGCCCGCTCCCCATAACCCCTTATCCCCTTATCATTTAAGAAACTGTCTATTTCTGTCTTAAACTTATTCAATGTCCCAGCTTCCACAGCTCTCTGAGGCAGCGAATTGCACAGATTTACAACCCTAAGAGAAGGAATTTCTCCTTATCTCTGTTTTAAATGGACGGCCCCTTATTCTAAGACCATGTCCTCTAGTTCTAGTCTCCCCCATCAGTGGAAACATCCTCTCTGCATCCACATTGTCAAGCCCCCTCATAATCTTATATGTTTCGATATGATCACCTCTCATTCTTCGGAATTCCAATGAGTAGAGGCCCAACCTACTCAACCTTTCCTCATAAGTCAACTCCCTCATCCCCAGAATCAACCTAGTGAACCTTCTCTGAACTGCCACCAAAGCAAGTATATCCTTTCATAAATATGGAAACCAAAACTGCACGCAGTATTCCAGGTGTGGCCTCACCAATACCCTGTACAACTGGAGCAAGACTTCCCTGCTTTTATACTCCATCCTCTTTGCAATAAAGGCCAAGATTCCATTGGCCTTCCCGATTACGTGCTGTACCTGCATACTATCCTTTTGTGCTTCATGCACAAGTACCCCCAGGTCCTGTTGCACTGCAGCACTTTGCAATCTTTCTGCTACTGGAAATAGTTTTTCTTTATTTACTCGATCAAAAACGCCGCCATCAAATCTCCTCTTAACCTTCTCTACTCTAAGGAGAACAATCCGTTTCTCCACACAACTGAAGCGTTTCATCTTGGTACAATCCTAGTAAATCTCCTCTGCACCCTCTCTGAGGCTTTGACATCCTTCCTAAAGTGAGATGCTCAGAACTAGCCACAATACTCCAGCTGAGCCTAACCAGTCTTTTATAAAGATTTGGCATAACTTTTGTACTCTCTGTCTCTATTAATAAAGCCAATAATCCCGTACGCCTTTTTAACAGCTTTTTCAACTTATTCTGCCACCTTCAAATACATGTGTACATCCACCCCCAGGTCTCTCTGTTCCTCCACCTTGCTATAAAATTATATAATTTACATAGAAACATAGAAAATAGGTGCAGGAGCAGGCCATTCGGCTCTTCGAGCCTGCACCGCCATTCAATATGATTATGGCTGATCATTCACCTCAGTACCCCTTTCCTGCTTTCTCTCCACACCCCATAATCCCTTTAGCCGTAAGGGCCATATCTAACTCCCTCTTGCCTCTCCTCATTCTTCCTACCAAAATGAATCACTTCACAATTCTCCATGTTAAATTTAATCTGCCAAGTGTTTGCCCATTTCACCCATCTGTATGTCCTTCTAAAGTCTGTTACTATCCTCCTCACTGTTTGCTACATTCTGAGTTTAGTGACATCTGCAAACTTTGAAATTATGTCCTGTATATCCAAGTTTAGGTCATTAACACAAACCAAAAAGAGCAGTGATCCCAACACCAACCCCTGGGGGACACCACTACACACTTCCCTCCAGTCTGATATACAACCATTCCCCGCCACTATTCTCTGCTTTCTGTCCCTTAGCCAATTTTGTATCCATGTTACCACTCTCCTTTTAATTCCATGGGGCTGGATTTTCGTCATTTTTTCGATCATTTACCACCCATTTACCACCGAAAATACCACCGGTGTTAAATTCATCAGTGATTTACCACCGGTGGTAAAAAATACCACCGATCTTATATTTTTCCCATTTTTATGACATCATTAAGTGTGCAACACCAAAATACCACCGAAAATCACCACCTGAGGTAAATTCATCAATACCACCAGTTTTACCACTGGCCTAAATTACCACCGAGAAAAATGTAGTCTTATCTGATCTTATCTGATCAAGTCCAATGCTATGGACACCATTTTAAAAAATGGAGCTGCAGTCTATTCCAAATGAGAGAAGACCGAGTTTTACAGACATCTTTATGTGAGTTCAGAGTTAGATTGTAAGGTTATTTGAAGCTTTTAATGGCTTATTTGAGTAAATTGCAGGACATTTTAAGGATATTTAAGACAACTGGAGGACATTTGAGAGCATTTTGAAAACATTTAAAGGAATGGGGCCCAAAATATCTCTGCCAATATTGCTGACTACTTACATGATGCAGAATAGAGCTGGAAGACGGTTTATTCAAGAGCATGTCCCTACAATGTCCCATGTCCCCATCGCCCAAGGGATTCTATGGACGCCGCTGGGCCAGGCCAGCTGGGCCAAAGGGACCAAGTCAGCAAGGGTGCAGGGGAGCAACGCACATGGCAGGTGGGCTTCGTAAGCACCTGGTGTAGGTGGTGGTGGGTGGCGGGGGGGGGGCGGGGGGGAGATTGGGCTTTGGAGAGAGCACCGGAGGCGGCGGGAAGAAGAGGAGTTGCTGGCCCAAGATGCAGCACATGGCCCCAGCCTCGGAGGGAGCACTGGAAACGGTGGGGAGAGGAGAAGCGGCCAGCCCAAGATAAGGCCATGTCGGGGAGACGAGGAGAAGCGGGCGGGCACCGATGACGCATCCACCCATTTTACCTTCAGTGTTGCATGTTGAAAAATAAGAGTGAAATATAGTTAGCCCTACCACTGGTGTTATTTGATGAAAATAACATCTTTTGAGTGAGAGTGGTATTTTGGTGGTAAAAAAAACTCGATTTTTAAATAGCCCCGAAATACCAGCGGAAAATCAATGGTAGGGCTAAATTATGAAAATGTCATTGCTAACAAGTCAATTATGTGGTACTTTGTCAAACGCCTTTTGAAGGTCCAGAAAAACAACATCAACTGAGCTACTCTCATCCACCCTCTCCATTACTACATCATGAACTAAATAAAGTCAGTCAAACACAATTTGCCTTTAACAAATCTGTGCTGCTTTCATTTATTAACTCGTGTTTCTCCGAGTGCCAATTAATTTTGTCCCGGATTAATATCTCTCAAAGTTTCCACACCACCGACATTATGCTTGTAATTGCCCAGTTTATCCCTCCCCCTTTTTTTGAACAGGTTCATAACATTTGCAATCCCCCAGTACTCTGGCACCACTCCCATATTCAAGGGGAGGATTGGAAGATTGTGGCCAGAGACTCTGCAATTTCCACCAATACACCAACCTAGGTGACTTTTCTACTTTGAGCGCTGCCAGTCTTTAAAGAACCTCCTCTTTATCTACTTTGATCCTATTGATATCCTAGCCTATTGAACATCTTCATTTACCGTGACATTGGTGGAATCCTCTTTTCTATTGAAAACAGATGCAAAGTATTCATTTAGTACCTCAGCCATGCCCTCTGCCTCCACGAGAAGATATCTTTTTTGGTCCCATATCGACCCCACCCTTCCTTTGACTATTTATATGTTCATAAAAGACTTTTGGGTTCCCTTTTATGTTACCCGCTAATCTATCCTCATTTACTCTCATTGCCCCTCATTTTCTTTTTCAGCTCTCCTCTGTACTTTTTTTTATTCAGCTTGGTTCTCTACTGATTTATGAAGCTGGCATTTATCATAAGCTTACTTTTTCTTTTGCATTTTAATCTGTTTATCTTTAGTCATCCAGGGAGCTCTCGGTCTTGGTGTCCTTCCTTTCCCCCCTCTAGGGGGAGGCCAGACACTCCATCAGCTATGCTTGCTAGTTGTAAAGTAGAATCTATGAAAGACCTTGGATTTAATTAAACATCTAACAAAAGAAAACTGCTGGAGGATAGTCCCATTGTATGATTCCCCCACCAATGGTTCATCAGTCATTGAAAGTTGACATACAGGTATAGCAGGCAGTGAAGAAGGCAAATGGTATGTTGGGTATAGGAGTATAGGATTTGAGTATAGGAGCAGGGAGGTCTTACTGCAGTTGTATAGGGCCTTGGTGAGGCCTCACCTGAAATATTGTGTTCAGTTTTGGTCTCCTAATCTGAGAAAGGATGTTCTTGCTATTGAGGGAATGCAGCGAAGGTTCACCAGACTGATTTCCGGGATGGCTGGACTGACATATGAGTAGAGACTGGATCAACTGGGCCTTTATACATTGGAGTTTAGGAGGATGAGCGGGGATCTCATAGAAACATACAAGATTCTGATGGGACGGGACAGATTAGATGCAGGTAGTATGTTCCCGATGTTGGGGAAGTCCAGAATCAGGGGACATAGTCATAGGATAAGGGGTAGGCCATTTAGGACTGAGATGAGGAGAAACTTCTTCACTCAGAGAGTTGTTAACCTATGGGATTCCCTGCCTCAGAGAGTTGCTGATGCCAGTTCATTGAATATATTCAAGAGGGAATTAGATATGGCCCTTACGGCTAAGGGGATCAAGGGATATGGAGAGAAAGCAGGAAAGGGGTACTGAGGGAATGATCAGCCATGATCTTATTGAATGATGGTGCAGGCTCGAAGGGCCGAATGGACTACTCCTGCACCTATTTTCTATGTTTCTATGGGCCCAAGTTTCCACACGATAAAAAACGGGCGCCCCTCTGAGCTGGGCGCCCGTTTTTCGCGCCTAAAATGGCGCCGGAAAAAAAAACGCGCGATTCTGGAGCGCCCTGCAGCTCCTTGTCTGTTTGGCGCGGCGCCCAGGGGGGCGGAGCCTACACTCGCGCCGATTTTGTAAGTGGGAGGGGGCGGGTACTATTTAAATTAGTTTTTTTCCTGCCGGCAATGCTGCGAGTGCGCGTTGGAGCGTTCGCGCACGCGCAGTGTGAAGGAAACATTGGCACTCGGCCATTTTTGTCGTTCTTTGCAGCTGTTTAGTTTTTGAACATTTTTTAATAAAAGCACATTGCCATCAGCACTGAGAAGGCTGCAGGAAGCCTCAGAAAGTTGAGGCAGCCGTTTCCCAACGACCTCCCCCTTTTGCCGTCGGGAAATGGCTCCTCAATTTCTGAGGCTTCCTGCAGCCTTCTGTCTCCTACCCTCCCTCCCTCCCGCCGTCTGGAACGGCTTCCTCCCCCCCGCCCCCCCCCACCCTCCGCTGCGTTCGGTCGGTCGGTCGGGCCCTCACTTCCCCCCTCCCCCCCGCTCGCCCTGCTCGCCCGCCCGGAACGGCTCCCCGCCCCCCTGCATTCGGTCCCTCCCCGCAGTCTGGAACGGCTTCCTTCCTCCCCCTCTCCCCCTCCCCCCCCCCCCCCCCCCCTGCGTTCGGTCGGTCAGTCGGTTCCCTCCCTCCCGCCGCCTGGAATGGCTTCCTTCCCCCCCCCCCCCCAGCTCTCCGCGTTCGTTCTACAAAAATCTTCACTTGCTCCATTCTAAGTTAGTTTGGAGTACGTTTTCACTGTGGAAACTTTGAAATCAGGCGTCAGTGGCCGGACACGCCCCCTTTTGAAGAAAAAATTCTGTTCCAAAGTAGAACTGTTCTAACTAACTAGAACTGCAGAAAAAAAAATGTGGAGAATTGCATTTTCTAAGATAGTCCGTTCTCCGCCAGTTGCTTCTAAAAATCAGGCGCAAATCATGTGGAAACTTGGGCCCGATGTTTCTATACTCAAATCCCTTAGCTATGAAGGCCAACATACCATTTGCCTTCTTCACCGCCTGCTGAACCTGCATGCCAACTTTCAATGACTGATGTACCATGACACCCAGGTCTCGCTGCACCTCCCCTTTTCCTAATCTGCCGCCATTCAGATAATATTCTGCCTTCGTGTTTTTGCCACCAAAGTACATAACCTCACATTTATCCACATTATACTGCATCTGCCATGCATTTGCCTACTCACCTAACCTTTCCTCTTCACAGCTCACACCGCCACCCAGCTTAGTGTCATCTGCAAACTTGGAGATATTACACTCAATTCCCTCATCTAAATCATTAATGTGTATTGTAAATAGCTGGGGTCCCAGCACTGAGCCCTGCGGCACCCCACTAGTCACTGCCTGCCGTTCTGAAAAGGATCCGTTTATCCCGACTCTCTGCTTCCTGTCTGCCAACCAGTTCTCTATCCACGTCAGTACATTACCCCCAATACCAAGTGCTTTAATTTTGCATACCAATCTCTTGTGTGGAACTTGTCAAAAGCCTTTTGAAAGTCCAAATACACCACATCCACTGGCTCTCCCTTGACAACTCTACCAGTTACATCCTCAAAAAATTCTAGAAGATTTGTCAAGCAGGATTTCCCATTCATAAATCCATGCTGACTTGGTCTGATCCCATCACTGCTTTCCAAATGTGCTGCTATTTCATCTTTAATAATTGATTCCAACATTTTCCCCACTACTGATGTCAGGGTAACCGGTCTATAATTACCCGTTTTCTCTCTTCCTTCTTTCTTAAAAAGTGGTGTTACATTAGCTACCCTCCAGTCCATAGGAACCAATCCAGAGTCGATAGGCTGTTGGAAAATGATCACCAATGCATCCACTATTTCTAGGGCCACTTCCTTAATTTTGGATATATGCAGAGGACAGATCCTATTGAGTTCCTCTGTACAGACTGAAAGATTTGAATTTGAATATCCCTCCCCTACCCTTGAATCGGAAAATAAAGCATTGGGATCCATCCCAGTAACCTCCACCTGAATTACAACTGTATTTGACATCCAACTAATTGAGCCATCCCACACTTTCAGGTGCCTTCTCACCAGAAAAAGGAATGAATTCTATGAAGTCCACAGGCTTTCTGTTTGCATTAATAAAGTCAAATAACTGTAAAGGCTTACCAGTGAGTATTATAATTCCGAATGCACAAGAGATGATAAAACATTCACGGTCGGAAGAATGTCAGCACTTTAGTTAGGATTTTCCAAACCGTACTTATGGCAGAATAAACCACACTTTAGGAAGGTCGTCAAGGCATGTGCAGAAGAGATTTACTAGAAAGATACCAGGAATTAGAGGCTTCTGTTATGTGTAGGTACTAGAGAAACCCAGGCTATCTTCCTTAGAGCAGTAACGGTTAAGGGGGTGATTTAATAGAGGTATTCATCATTTAATAGAGGTGAAGGGTTTTGATTTAAGGGGATTGGCAAAAGAACCAGAGAGGGGATGAAGAGATTTTGTTTTGCATGCCTAGTTGCTGTTGTCATGTATGTAAACATTACTAGTGTGTAAGACGTGCCACCAGGGGGCGCACCTGTGGGAGACCAAAGGGTCACCTGCACACCCTGGGCAAACAGGTATAAAAGGCAATCTACCATGCTGCTTCCTCACTCTGGAGTTACATTAAAGAGACCAATGTCACAACAGTTTGAGCTTACAGCATACAGTCTTGTGGAGTTATTCTGACCATAACAGCTGGGATCTGGAATGCGCTGCCTGAAAGGGTGGTGGAGGCAGATTCACTAGTAACTTTCAAAAGGGAATTGGATATAGAGTTGAAAATGTAAAAGTTGCAGTGCTATGGAGAGAGAGCAGGGAATTGGATAGTCCGTTCAAAGATGGGCCGAATGGCCTCCTTCTGTGCTGTAAGCTTCGATGGTTGCATACTGTCGGCCTGTAGATGCCACACGGGAAACAACATTCTTTTTTTTAATGAAAACCCATTCACAGCAGTGTATTCGAGACACCTTTCATGTGCTTTTTTTATTGTATTTCAGGGTAAAGTCCTTTTCCTTTCTTTCTTCAAGGTCTGGTTCTTCATGATCATACACTTACTGTGGCTGGGCAGAGCCCTGCAGCCCTGATAAAGCAACCGCTAAGTGGTTTGTGAAAGTGCTCCAGAGAAAACGCTTGTCTCTGTCTTTTCTTTCCTTTCTGTGGGAAATGCATTTCCACTGTAACATGGCTGAGATTAGGACCCGAGCAGTACAACGATTCAACTCATATCTTGGCACTCCACAGCGCCACTTGATACTAGATCACGATGTACTCAGACAACGTCTTACTGGGAAAAGCTCCATCATCTCAAGGATAAATGCTACCCTTGAATCAAATTCCCTGTTAAGCTGGAAGAAAACTCCTCATAGACAATCCTCCTGAGCAGGGGGAGTGGGGAGAACAGATAGGATGAAAAGCTTCAGAGAAGATAAAATAAGTCTCTAGTAATTTTCTGAGAAATCATACACTGAATCACTTACGTAATATCCTTTGATAATCCTTCTCTAAATGTAAAAGTTGAAGTTGTGTCCTGAAAATCTGTAGCTATTGTCGCCCTGGGATATTTAATATTCATAACAAGTTCTTTACCTTTACTTTGAACACTTACACCGAGAATTTCCACAGCCATAGATCGACAGAAAACCCAGGTAACCCGCATAACGAGGGCTTCTGCCCATCTTCCACTGAAATGATGACGGCCGATCAGGAGGACCCCCACAGGAAATTCCCAGCGTCAGTGATTTGGGAAGCCAGCCCACTCGCTCATGAGTAAAGCACTGGAGCTAAGTTCAATCTGCTGAATGATGAAAGAGGTTAGATCAGGGAAAATTGGTTTTACACAGAAAGGTGTTGAGGCAGAGACCATTGCCTTTTATAAAGGGAAGAATGGGTATACATTTGGAGCCGATGAAGATATGAGATTCTAGGGAGAGAGCATGGCTGTGGTATTAGTTTTGCATTGTCTAGCAAAAACCAACAGAGACAAGATTAGCTGAACGGTTGGTTCTTTGCTATAAACCTGTTCGGTTCTAATCTAGTCATATTCTAAAGCTCCAAACTTATATCGGTAATCTTAAAAGGTTTTTTTGGGAAACTGAAACCTACTGAACTAGAATTGATCAACTGTTGTTAATGTAATAGTTAGAATCTCATTCCAGGATCGCTGTCAATTCCCATTCTTCCTTGCAATGAATGGAGCAAATAGACTTCAGCCATTTGCTATAGTACCACCTCTGACATCCGAGTTGTTCATAATATATTCTAGCATTTACTTTTCTGTATTATAACTGGGCACTTTTCTATGGAGCACAGTCTCATTACACTCCTACCCTGTAGCTTTGCTATTTTTAAGTCAAATTCTGCCATCCCAAACAGGGCCATAATCAGCGAATGCTTCAATGTCAATTCCTACATTGTTGAGTGTTGGAGTAATTAAATTAAATATACAACGGGATTTCTTTCTGGAATGTGGGTTTGCGAAGCTGAACAAGAAGAAATGTCTCTATCAATGGTCTTCTCTTTTCTAAATCTCTAAGTTGTTCTGCTCCTTCTTTCAACCAGATATAAACTCTATGGCCAAACATCGAGATATCTTCTGGTCACTACCCATCCTACCCCTCAATGTCTGGTCCAGGTCATCAGCATGCAAAAATCACGGGAAAATGGTCAAATTAGGGATGCCCATTTTGGGCTAGGCTCAACATTTTACACAAATTAAAGCGATTAAATATATCCAATATCTTTCTCTGTTTCAATTATTTATCAATTTTCCCTTCAAAGACACAATGGTCTCTGCCTGAAATATTTCTTGCTGCAAAGCATTTCATGCTAAAACAGCCTTGCATAAAGAAGTTTCTCCTAACCCCTCTTCATTTCCTTAGCAACAATCTTAAATTGTTAACTCCTCACACTGATTCCTTAATCATAGGAAATATTCTTTCCCTATTTAACCTATCAAAACTTTTCATAATTTAAAAAACTTCACTAAACCTCATATTCTACTCTGCTCCAATGGAAATAGTCCCAGTATCTCAAGTGTCTCCTCATAACTAGAGTTTCTCATCCCTGGCATCATTCTGGTGAATCTACATTGTATGGCCTCTGTGGCTTTAATGTCCTTTCTAATAATTGGTATACTCAAAATTGCACACAGGACTTTAACTATGGTCTAACGATTGCCTTGAACAAATCTTTTTACTCTTCCACTCTATTGATGTCACTTCTATAATTATGCAACTCTATTCCTAATTTTTTGTAAAAATGTTGCCTACTAAAAATTAAGTACCATCATCAAGTATCAGGGATTTAACCCTCTGCTCCCAATGTTTCATTGCCTCAAATAAAAGAAAGCATAAGCTTCCTCTCCCAGATACCTGGGAAGGTATCTAGCTTATCTATGTAAGGTCCTCAATGATGTGCTCATAATAAAGGATGAAACTGAGTACTGTGTACAATGAGCAAGTGTGACCTTAGCTCCTCTAATAAGATTCCAGAGTGCAAGTACTTTGTGGGTGGCCTGCTTATATACCGTGCTCTCAACCGATGTTGGGATCCCTTGGGACTCCAACAGGTAGCCCCTTTGGTGGTAATGTAATACAGGTTGCAAGGGATTAAATACATAACATCACTCCCCCGTCAAGTCAATAGTACACTTCTTTACAAAGTGAGACGATCTGGGGCTTTTCGCTCCCTTGTCAATCATCTCGGTACAAATGCAGGTAATTCAAAGGTTGTGGGTGAGTTGGTTAGTTCTTCACTAGGTTGCTGGGCAGCCGGCCTTGCCGGGCTGCTGGGGATGGTGAGTTCAGCTTCGTGGTTAACCATGATGTCAGTTGCCACTTGTGTGTGTGTTGGAGGGTCATAGTTTGGTATCTTCTTCGGGTTGTTCGTAGCTGTTGGTGAACCGCAATTTGATTTGGTCCAAATGTTTTCTGCACGTTAGTCCATTGGCCAATTTGACCTGAAACACCCTACTCCCCTCTTTTGCTATGACCGTGCCAGCAAGCCATTTGGGACCATGTCCATAATTGAGTACAAACACAGGGTCATTGACCTCAATATCGCGTGACAAGTTTGCGCGATCATAGTACACACTTTTTTGATGCCGCCTGCCCTCGATGTGATCATGGAGATTAGGGTGGACAAGAGAGAGCCTTGTTTTGTGTGCCCTTTTCATGAGCAGCTCAGCTGGGGGAACCCCGGTGAGTGAGTGGGGTCTGGTGCGGTAGCCGAGCAGCACTCGGGATAGTCGGGTCTGTAGGGAGCCTTCTGAGACATGTTTCAAGCTTTGCTTGATGGTCTGGACTGCCCGTTCTGCCTGGCCATTGGATGTGGGTTTGAACGGGGCAGATGTGACGTGCTTGATCCCACTGCGGGTCATGAATTCCTTGAATTCAGCACTGGTGAAACATGGTCCATTGTCGCTGACTAGGACATCAGGCAGGCCGTGCGTGGCAAACATGGCTTGTAGTCTTTCAATAGTGGCCGCGGACGTGCTTACAGACATTATTGCACATTCAATCCATTTTGAGTAAGTGTCCACGACAACCAAGAACATTTTGCCTAGAAATGAGCCCGCATAGTCAATGTGGATCCTCGACCATGGCTTGGAGGGCCACGACCAGAAACTTAGCGGTGCCTCCTTGGGTGCATTGCTCAGCTGAGAGCAAGTGTTGCATTGGCGCACGCATGACTCTAAATCTGAGTCGATGCCGGGCCACCACACATGGGATCTGGCTATGGCTTTCACCCTGGGTGGGTACTGTGCAGTTCACAAATGAACGTATCTCTGCCTTTCTTGGCAAGACCACACGATTTCCCCACAATAGACAGTCCGCCTGCAGGGACATTTCGTCTTTGCGCCTGTGGAACGGCTTAATCACCGCCTGCATCTCTGCTGAAAAGCTGGACCAGCTCCCATGGAGGACACAGTTTTGTTACCAAGGACAGTAAAGGATCCTGGCTGGTCCAGGTCCTGATCTGGCGGTCCGTAACGGGGGACTTTTCACTTTCAAATGCATCCATCATCAAGAGCAAGTCCGCTGGCTGTGCCATTTCCACCCCGGTGGTGGGCAATGGCAGCCGACTGAGAGCATCAGCGCAGTTCTCTGTAGATAGTTGTATGCCGATAGCGTGAGTGCCCACCTTTGGATGCAGGCAGAGGCATTGGTGTTAATCCCTTTGCTCTCAGAGAACAGCGATATGAGTGGCTTGTGGTCAGTTTCAAGCTCAAACCTGAGGCCAAATAAGTACTGGTGCATTTTCTTTACCCCGTAAACGCATGGCAGAGCCTCTTTTTCAATCATGCTGTAGGCCCTTTCGGCCTTGGACAAACTCCTGGACACATAAGTGACCGGTTGCAAAATCCCCGATTCGTTAGCCTGTTATAACACACACCCGACCCCATATGACGACGCATCGCAAGCTAGCACTAATCGTTTACAAGGGTTATACAAAACAAGCAGTTTGTTTGAACAACAGATTCCTGTTTTTTTTAAAGGCAGCCTCTTGTTAAATTCCCCCATACCCAGTCGTCTCCCTTGTGCGGAAGCGCATGTAGGGGTTCTAGCAGGGTGCTTAACCCAGGTAGGAAATTACCGAAATAGTTAAGGGGTCCCAGGAACTACCGCAACTCCGTCACATTCTGTGGTCTCGGCGCATTCTTGATGGCCTCCGTCTTAGCGTCGGTGGGTCTGATGCCATCTGCCGCGATTCTTCTTCCCAAGAACTCGACCTCCTGTGCCAGGAAAACACACTTCGAGCATTTCAACCTGAGACCCACGCGATCCAACCGACTAAGAACCTCTTCCAGATTCTTCAAATGCGCAATGGTGTCCCAACCTGTGACCAATATGTCATCCTGGAAAACCACAGTGTGAGGAACTGACTTTAGCAGGCTCTCCATGTTCCGTTGGAAGATTGCCGCGGCCGACTGAATCCCGAACAGGCATCTGTTAGAGATGAACAGATCTTTGTGCATGTTGATGCAGGTGAGGCCTTTCGAAGACTCCTGTAGGCCGAGGTCAGGTCCAGCTTGGTGAACGTCTTCCCTCCAGCCAGGGTAGCAAATAGTTCATCTGCCTCGGGTAGCGGGTACTGGTCCTGTAGAAAAAAACGGTTAATTGTTACTTTATAGTCCCCACAAATTCTGACCGTGCCGTCCTCTTTAAGTACCGGGACAATCGGACTAGCCCAGTCGTTGAATTCCACTGGCACGATGATGCCTTCTCGCTGCAGCCTGTCCAGCTCAACTTCCACTTTCTCACTTATCATATACGGTACTGCTCGTGCCTTGTTGTGGATGGGTTGCATACCGGGAACCAAATGGATCTGCACTTTCGCCCCTGAGAAGCTTCCAATGCCTGGCTCGAACAACGATGGAAACCTGCTTAGAACCTGGGCACGTGAGGCATCGTCGACGGACAAAAGCGCTTGGATGTCATCCCAGTTCCAGTGGATTTTTCCCAGCCAGCTTCTGCCTAACAATGTGGGGCCATCCCTGGCACAATCCACAGCGGGAGTTCGTGTACTGCTCCATCATAGGAGACTTTGACTTGTGCACTGCCAATTACAGGGATTAGTTCCTTGGTGTAAGTCCTTAGTTTGGTGTGAATGGGGCTGAGCTTGGGCCTGTGTGCCTTGTTGCCCCACAGCCTGTCGAAGGCTTGTTTACTCATTATGGACTGACTCGCACCCGTGTCCAGTTCCATAGATACTGGAATTCCATTCAGTTCAACTTTCAACATTATTGGTGGACATTTCGTGGTGACTGTGTGTACCCCGTACATTTCTGCCTCCTTGGTACGAGACTCCAATTCAGCCTGATCCACACTGAATCGATCTTCCTCTGCAACGTGGTGGTTTGCCTGCACATTCGCTGGAGGTGTCCCATTGTCCTGCAACCGTTGCATGCATAGTGCTTGAAGCGGCATTGATAGGGCCAATGATCAACCCCACAGCGCCAACAGGGTGTTAACTGCCTCGCATAAACGATTGATGGTGGACTCTGGGTTATCTGAGCTCGGGCAGCAGCAGCCGGCGTGTACATTCTGCCATGTATATTCCTGCTCGAAAACAACGTTACTTTGTGCACAGTACTGGCCGAAATTTCTTTACTTTGCAAAATCTGTTTGGTGTTGTCGCTGGTGGACATAAATGCCTGGGCTAGCATTATGGCTTTACTTAGATTCGGAGTTTCAACAGTCAACAGTTTGCGAAGGATTACCTCATGGCCAATGCCCAGTACAAAAAAGTCTCTCAGCATTTGTTCGAGGAATCCCTCAAATTCGCAATGTCCTGCGAGGCGCCTTAGTTCGGCGACATAGCCCGCCACTTCCTGGCCCTCCGACCGTTAACACGTGCAGAACCGATATCTCGCCATCAAAGCGCTTTCCTTAGGATTTAGGTGCTCCCGGACCAGCGTACACAATTCTTCATAGGACTTAGCTGTTGGTTTTACCAGAGCTAAGAAATTCTTTATGAGGCCATAGGCTGTTGCCCCACAGACAGTTAGGAGGATCGCCCTTCGTTTGGCAGTGTTCTCATCCCCTTCCAGCTCGTTGGCCACAAATATTGGTCGAGTCTCTCCACAAAGGCCTCCCAATCATTACCTTCTGAGAACTTCTCCAGGATACCAACTGTTCTTTGCATTTTCGCGCGGTTGTTTGTCATCTCGTCGCCAATTGATTGTTCATAATAAAGGATGAAACTGAGTACTGTGTACAATGAGAAAGTGTGATCTTAGCTCCTTTAATACGATTCCAGAGTGCAGGTACCTTGTGGGTGGCCTGCTTATATACCATGCTCCCAAGGGATGCTGGGATCCCTTAGGACTCCAACAGGTAGGCCCTCTAGTAGTAGTGTAATACAGGTTGCAAGGGGTTAAATACATAACACTCAAGATGTGATTTTCCTCCCCGTCAGCTTTTAGAAGAAAGTTTACTACACTGAGGGCTGCTTTTGGAAAATAGTTTTCTCTCCTTGAGCACAATAATGCACTGTTGGGAAAGATGGCCCGGCCCCTATTTCTCACTCCACAACAATAACATTAGAAACTGAACATTACAAAGCATCATGTTAGCCCGAGCCATCAGCATCCACAGTCACCTACCAATAATCTGATTAAATCACTCTTGCTCAGTCACTGAACTAGTATCATGTTACGTATGCCACAAGTTTTCAAATTAAGTTGCACTCTTTTCTCTTTTACTGACTTGATAGAATTAGGAAGTGAAATCGGTGTTTGCAAGACTTGTAATTAATATTCTTAGGAAATTCCTCCATCTGCTATCTTAAAAACCCAATTATTTAAAATGGATTAAACAGAGAAATGTCATAAGAACCCATTTACTGTTCACTGTTATAAATCCTGCTGAGGGCAATGACCATTTTTCAAGAAGTGCTTGTATTTCTCTCCAGTGTTCCATATAATTGTGTTATTGCTTTGGAAAGTGTATGACAACAGCTTGAATAAATTTGATCTGCTGGACTTGAGCTAAGGTTTCATTGACTCACTTTAATGTGACATTTACAGTCTGCTCTCTACCTAATAATTCCAGAAACCTTTGACTAAAATGTACCGCACCAGTATGATGAGTCTTGCTCCAGTTCACAAGCTCATTAGTTTGCTCAGTGACCATGTTATCCTTCAGCAAAATCTTCAGCAAAGGTCCCAGCTTCAGTATGAACATTGTCCATGTTTGCTTCAGTCTCAGAAGAACTGGACATCTGCCCTGGTGCAGTGTTTTTACTACTTGGAAATTTTAAATGTCAAATTTTGTCTGATATTGGGGCTAAAATTCCAGCCTCGCCGGGTGCGTACGAATGGGCATGTGCCGAAAATCTGCTTTTCCGATCTGTCAAGATTTCTCTTGACAGATCCTCCCCATCCCCAAGAGAAGGACATCCGCGCGGGAGAGATTTGGGCTATTTGCCCAACTCATGCCCAGCGCATGTCCTTCAAACACTTACTTTTACCAGCATAAGAGTTTTAAAACATATAAAAATTAAATTTAAAAACACATTTTTGCGTCCATTAAGATAAATTTATTTTAAGCCTTATTAAAACACATTAAAAACAATTTCAAAAGATATTTTTTTCTCTAAAACATTTAATTAACTTTAATTTCAATTAATTTTAAATATGTGAGGCGTTTTATTTATTTATTATGTTGTGTTTCTTGTCTTCGGGGTTTATTCTCATTGCTAATATACTAGAATGATTGGTGGTCCAGGCCCACATGACTCCAGCTTTTTTGTGCGTACGGGGAAGTCCTCTTGCCGTACCCTACGCATTGAAAGAAGGCTCCAACCGGAATCGAAGGCGCTTCAGGGACCACCAAGTCGGAGGTGTCGTCCGAAGGAAGCCACCGACCGGAATTTTGGCTCCAATTATTTGTGAAACGCTTTGGAACATTTTACTACGTTATAGGTGCCATATAAATGCGTTGTTATTGTTGTACTAAGGTGAAAATATACAATGTAATATTGACAACGATAACTTTGTGGATAGTTTTAATTTCTATGTCTTGTTTCAAATACATGCTTTAATTAAATAACATTGGATAAAGAGATGTCCCCACTCCCCACATGATGAGAAAGGGTCTGATATTCCTTCAAAGGAGGATTTCTGCCCTCTGCCTTAACGCTAACTCATTTTTCTAGCACTCATTACCCATGCAACGTGAGATCCCAGCAGGGAGCCTGCCACAGAGAGAGCGAGAGCCCACCACTATCAATAAGGAAAATGTGGCAAAGGGCATCCACCATCGCACCAAAGTGGGAGGCAGGGGAGGGGCCAGCTGGCATTTAAAGGAGCAGAACAGCCCCAAAGGCTTTTTTAACCTGTCTTGAAGCAAGGCCATTTTTTTAAAGTTATGGGCATTCCATCTGAAAGAAAGGGAGCTGAAATGAAGCATTGGTGCTCAATGCAAGGCTCACCTCCTCCAACATTTGAAATGATGGGCTTGCTCCCACTGCCCCAGAGCCTACCACCACCTCTCTTTGACAGGCCCTGGGGTCGGTGATAGTTGGGGCAGCAGATATGGAAATCAGCTGCTTTATTGGGCTCCACTTCCCCAACATCATTTACGTCCAGTGGGACTGTCAAGGGCGGGCAGCCAACTTGCCTGCTGTGGTGGTGGAGAAGGGTTCCTAGCACCACTGCTCGGGGCAAGGGTCTGGTGGTAGGCCTCTGAGATCCATTTCCATTCTGCCACTATACTGGCTGATTTCAGGAGGTATAGCAGTATGAAAATGCAGCCCAATATGGATCACACACTGTGTTGACAAGGCGGATTGCCTCGCCATTGCCCATCCGTGGCTCAATGCCAGGCCTTGAAATCAGAAGGTTGTGGGCTCAAGTCCCACTTTGAAACTTGAGCACATAATCCAGGCAGACACTTCAGTGCAGTACTGAAGGAGGACTGCACTGTCAGAGCTGCCGGCTTTCAGATTCAACGTGAAACCGAGGCCCCGTCTGCCCTCTCAGGTGGAAGTAAAAGATTCCATGGCACTATTCGAAGAAGAGCAAGAGAGTTCTCCCCGGTATTCTAGCCAATATTATACCTCAACCAACACTACTAAAAACAGATTATCTGGTCATTATCACATTGCTGTTTGTGGGACCTTGCTATATGCAAATTGGCTACTGCATTTCCTACATTACAACACTGTAAAGTGCTTTGAGACATCCTGAGGTCATGAAAGACACTGTATAAATGCAAGTCTTTTTATTAAAATGTTTTTAGAGCACCGACATGATTGTCATTCCATTCCATTGCCTCCGCAGGCAATGAAGATAAAAATCTACTCCACTGCACCTAAATCTAGATTTGACTCTCCAATTATTGCCACTCCTCTTATTTGTTCATCCACTTTACAATGAAGGATCCATACATATAGCCTGCTGTAGGCAGGAGAATTTCAGAGAAGTGGAGTGTGCAGGGAAAATCTTCATAGAACAAGAAGAAACAGCTGAATTTAAATACCTCGGCTAAATGCATCACTCTAGATGCCATGGCAAAGATAGCGTATGTTTAAGTTCGACTTCATGTCATCTTTTCAATGTGTTTAAGTGCGACAGAGAATTTCTGCAAGTGTATGGGGTCAAGTTTTGGGCCGCGCCTAGAACAGCGCAGCCCCGCGAGCCACATCTGATTTCCGCGCTCAAAACCGCACCTAAAACTTACCTCGGTACTCTCCCCGCTGCAGGAACATTCCAGGACCTTGGCGCAGCGCAGCACAAGGGGTCGGGGGAGGAGGCAGGTCCTGGCACTGAAAACAGTGGTGGGACCTCTGCACATGCGCGCTAGAGTGCGCGCGCATGTGCAGTAGCTCCAGGCCGCCGAGGCTGTGTGGGAGGGGCCCAAAGCACGCCGCCCCTAGCCCTGGCCGAATGGGCTCACTGGGGCGGTGAAGATCGGACTCAGCCCTCCCTCCTCTTCAGCTCCTGCTCTGGCTCTCTCCCGCCACCCCCCTCCCCCCCCATTCGGCTCCCGCTCTGCTCTGGCTCTCTCCCGCCCACCCCCCTACCCACCTCACCCCGTTCAGCTCCCACCCCACCTTTCAGGTCCGGTCCGGTCCCCTCCCCCACCCCCCCTCGACCCACCCACATCCTTGGCGGGGTCCGCCCGCCTGGCATCTTGCTGGGGGCGGGCCCCGCCCAAAGTCTTCGGCCCGACTTCCTCTCGTCGGCCGGACCCGTTCAGCCTCCACCCCCCCTCCCCCCTTCTCTCCTCCACCCCTCCCTCCTCCCCTCCTCTCCTTCTCTCTTCTCCCCCTCCCTCTCCCCTCTTCTCCTCCCTCCTTCCCTCCCTCTCCTCCCCACCCTCCCTCTCTCCCCTCCCTCCCTCTCTCTCTCCCTTCTCTACCTCTCCTCTCCCTCCCTCTCCTCTCCCCCCTACCTCTCTCCCCTCCCTCCCTCCATCTCTCTATCCACTCCCTCCCTCTCCTCTCCCCCCTCCCTCCCTCCCTCTCTTCCCCCTCCCGCCCTCCCTCTCCTCCCCCCCTCCCTCCCTCCCTCTCTTCCCCCTCCCTCCCTTCCTCTCCTCCCCCCTCCTCCCTCTCCTCTCCCCCCCTCCCTCCCTCTCCTCTCCCCCCTCCCTCCCTTTCCTCCCCACTCCCTCCCTCTCCTTCCCCTCCTCTTCTTCCCCCCTCCTCTCATCTCCCCCCCTCCCCCTTCCTCCCCTCACCCCTCGCTGTCAGAAACACAGAGAGACACTGACAGACAGAGAGAGGGAGACACTGACAGACAGAGAGACACTGACAGAGAGAGACACTGACAGTGACAGAGAGAGAGAGAGAGAGAGAGACACTATGGGGGCCCCGTCCCAGCATGCTGTTGGAGGGCTCCCGGTGCTGCAGTCGGTGAGTTAAGACTTAATTTTTTATTTATTGATTTTTAAATTATTTTTTTTTAAATTTTTTAATTTTTTTTGCTTGATTTATTGGTTGATTTATTGATTTATTTATCATTTATTATTGATGATGGCTCTTTATTTGTAAAAGTGATGTGTTTCATGTTTGTAAGCTTCCCTTCCCTCTCCCCCCTCCCCACCCCCAATCTCTCGTTCCCTACGCCTAATTTCTAAGTGTAGGCAAGGTTTTTCTGAGCGTACAAAAATCTACACTTACTCCATTCTAAGTTAGTTTAGAGTAAGTTTTCGCTGCCTAAACTTACAAAACAGGCGTAAGTGGCCGGACACGCCCCCTTTTGAAAAAAAATCTGTTCTAAAATGAATCTGTTCTAACTCACTAGAAATGGAGCAAACTAAATGCCGAGAATTGCAATTTCTACGATACTCCATTCTGAACAATTAAATAGGAACAACTCAGGCCAAAACTTGACCCCTATGAGTGGAGAAAAAGAGTGAAAAGAAATAGAGATTCAGAAATATATATTGTTCCCTTTAAGCTACGTGGCCAGCTCCTGCGCAGCGGCTCACCAGCTTTTAATTAGGAAAAACTGCGCATGCGCGGTATTTTGACTGGGTCATGCAGCCCCTTAAAGGGACCGTGCACCCTAAAAAAAAATTAAAGGGAACATTGATTGTACTCCAGACTGATTAGAGTCAGGTTCACTTTTCAAGCTTTATTTAAAAGCAGTGTTTCTCCCTTATTTTGGAGCAACAATTTCTTTCAGAGTTTCTCAGAGTTCAGTAGTGAAGTCAGCACGACAATACTCAATGAGGCTCAGAATAATCTATTCTATTGGGAGAATGGGGTAGCAGTCAGTGAGTGTGGCTGTGGCATGAGAAGAGTGACAATAAGCATGCCTGATCAGACCTACCGACATTCGAATGTCGTGATTACCCAGAGGACAACCAAGGAGTAAAGAGTGAGGGGAAGGCTGCTAGTGGGCAAAAATAGAACACGTTTCAGAGTTTACTTCCAGAAGGATATCTTGTTACTTGAATCAAATTAAAAACGTGTACCGTTTCTACAGTTGTGATAAGTGAAACATGCGGCATCTTCCCGATCAGTTAAAAATCATAACAAACCACATTCCTCATCTCCAGAGATTGATGTAAAACAATGGATTTCGATGGAATTAAAAAATATATATTATAAGAATTTGTACCTTATATTGGTCCCCATCTTCCTTCGCCGGTATACAAACAATGGGGATTTAGTTTTGTTCATTATTATTCACCTCAATCAATGGTCATATAATTGAAAGAGTCTTTCTATTGAAAGCCACTGACTATAAAATCTTTCCACCGTGTCACTGAACATCTACTAGTGTGTGATGAGTACAGCTTGCTGAGTTAGCAGATTGCAAGGAAAGAGGCGGTATTGTTTGGCCTGTTCTATGGAGGCGCACTGTCCTAAGGGGTTGGGACATAGATGATTTCCTTCTAAAGTGGTTCAATATACATATTCAGCTGGAGCTAGTATTGCTTCTATTGGAGAACCAACGATGTGTGAAAGTTACTCTCACGCTGGTAAAAAGAGCAAAAATCAGTGATCAATGGTCAACAAATAACTTGCGTGGGTGAAATAGATTCCGTTCAGATTTGACAGCCCAGATATTCCAGTTAGGCGGAATTGGGAACATATCTCCAGCGGGATGGAACTCAATGGGAATGGGGGTCGAAAACTTGACCCTACAGTATTGAGTAACCTATCACCAACTGTGTCTCGCTAAGCAAGCTCTGCATTGCGAGCTAGGCTTAGCAAAATATATATCTACAGGCACAGGGCACACGAAGTGCCAGGGAGATAGGCAACAAAAGGCACATATTAATCTTGGCAACATTTCAGAAGTGGATTATATTTGTATCGCACTCAGCGTTCTTCCTCTTTTGGCTTTCTCGTTTGCTTTATAAACAATCATTGTTCACTATTTCTGTTCTAGCTTCACTTACTACATACCTGCCTCCTTCTTGAATATTTCTCCTGTCTGATCATTAGCCTCTCTCAGATCAGTTTAATCTTCCGTTTTCTTTTTCATTTCAATTGTAGAATTTTCTTTGTCGTTTCTCTGGCCAATTTGTGCTGTTTTTTTTCCTCAACTTCCTGCCTACAACAGATTTGAACAAAATCTATAGTTCTTGCCATCAGCCAATCTGTTTATACAAAATATCTTTTTAAAGACTTCATGTTCTCTTGGCGATAGATTCCTGCTTCCCTCCAAGCCTCCTCCCCTGTGATCTACCGTTAGTTTGTTTACTCCAACACTTTCTCAGCCTGTCATCTTTTGTTAGTGTTTGCTGTGCCTGCCTATTCCAAAAAAAAGTTTGAAATATAGTCTCCCTCTGCCAGCTAGTAAAAGTTACAAATGTTATTATTTTTATAATTCCAATTGCAAGAAAATCTCCCCCGAGTTTAATGCCTAGCTTCTGAGCTTTGGACATGTTTTGTTCCTTCAGTTATTGACTTAGACCAGTCTCCCTGAGCTCACGATCCTTGCCAGCTCTTCTACTGTCTCATTTTAACCTATTCCTTTTTGATCCATTTAATGTTCCTTCTGCAGTCGATGGGTGTTCTTTTTCTTCATATAAATGTGTCTTTTTTTTTCCAAGTGGAAGGTGGTGGGGAGAAAATATTAATCATTCTTCAGAGTGGACTATTGGTGGGAATCCTGCCTATTAACCGATCCCCATCCACCAACCATAATTCAGCCAGTCCTTCAACACAAGTTTTTGTTGTAGTATACTTAAAGTACCAAACTAATTATGCTGCATTGTGTACTGTAGCAGCAGTAGTACTAATATCAATCATCATAGGCAGTCCCTCGGAATCGAGGAAGGCTTGCTTCCACTCTTAGCATGAGTTCTTAGTTGGCTGTACAGTCCAATACGAGAACCACAGTCTCTGTCACAGGTGGGACAGATAGTTGTTGAAGGAAAGGGTGGACAGGGAGCCTGGTTTGCCGCACACTCCTTCCGCTGCCTGCGCTTGATTTCTGCATGCTCTCGACGACGATACTCGAGGTGCTCAGCACCCTCCCGAATGCACTTCCTCCACTTAGGGCGGTCAATGTCCAAGGACTCCCAGGTGTCAGTGGGGATGTCGCACTTTTTCAGGGAGATTTTGAGGGTGTCCTTGTAACGTTTCCTCTGCTCGCCTTTGGCTCGTTTGCCGTGGGCGAGTTCCGAGTAGAGCGCTTGCTTTGGGAGTCTCGTGTCTGGCATGTGACCCACGTGGCCTGCCCAGCGGAGCTGATCAAGTGTGGTCAGTGCTTCAAGGCTGGGGATATTGGCCTGGACGAGGACGCTAATGTTTGTGCATCTGTCCTCCCAGGGGATTTGCAGGATCTTGCGGAGACATCATTGGTGGTATTTCTCCAGCGCCTTGAGGTGTCTACTGTACATGGTCCACATCTCTGAGCCATACAGGAGGGCGGGTATTACTACGGCCCTGTAGACCATGAGCTTAGTGACAGTTTTGAGGGACAGTACTAATAATGGTAGTAGTGGTAACAGTGGTAGCAGTAATAGTGATGGTGGTAGTAGTAGTGTAAATAGTGGAGGGTAGATGATGGGTAGCTACCCAGGAGAGCATTGGATTAGTTGAGACTGGAGATGACAAAGGCAGGGATGAGGGTTTCAGCAGCAGATGGGCTGAAGCCGGGGCGATGGCAGGCAGTGTTAGAGGTGGAAGTAGGCAGCCATTGTATTGGTGAGGATGTGGGGTCGGAAATTCAGCTTAAGATCAAATAGAACGCTGAGGTTGCGAACAGTCTGGGTCAAGCCGAGACGTTGGCCAGGAGGAGATGCAGTGGGGGGAGGAATTGGTGCCAAGGGTATGGAATTTGTGGCAGGGGTTGAAGACAATGGCTTCGGTCTTCCCAATGTTTAAGTGGAGGAATTTGCAGCTCATCCAGGACTGAACAATAGAGGAGAGACATTGGAGAGTCGAATGGTGTGATTGACCCTGTCAAAGGGCCTTGGTGAGGCAGCACCTTGAATATTGTGTACCGTTTTGGTCTCCTAATCTGAGGAAGGACATTCTTGCTATTGAGGGAGTGCAGTGAAGGTTCACCAGACTGATTCCCGGGATGGCAGGACTGACATATGAAAAAAGACTGGATCGACTGGGCTTATATTCACTGGAATTTAGAAGAATGAGAGGGGATCTCATAGAAAAATGTAAAATTCTGACGGGATTGGATAGGTTAGATGCAGGAAGAATGTTCCCGATGTTGGGGAAGTCCAGAACCAGGGGTCACAGTCTAAGGATAAGGGGTAAGCCATTTAGGACCAAGATGAGAAGAAACTTCTTCACTCAGAGAATTGTGAACCTGTGGAATTCTCTACCACAGAAAGTTGTTGAGACCAGTTTTTTAGATATATTCAAAAGGGAGTTAAATGTGGCCCTTACGGCTAAAGGGATCAAGGGGTATGAGAGAAAGCAGGAAGTTGCATGATCAGCCATGATCATATTGAAAGGTGGTGCAGGCTCGAATGGCCTACTCCTGCCCGTATTTTCTATGTTTCTATGTTTCTAAAGGCTGCAGAGAGGTCGAGAAGGACGAGGAGTGATAGTACATCATAGTCACAGTCACAGAGGATGTGATTTGTGACTGAAGGAATTTGCATCTAGGACTGAGCTGGACAATGGAGGAGAGGCATTGGAGAGTTGAATGGTGTGAATCTATACCTTGAAGCAGATATACATTTGAGCCTGCGGAGTGACTAGGCCCCTGATCAGAGGCCCGGCCTTTCCATAGCTCAGCATTGTAACCAAACAACTGATACACGTAACATCTTGAATGGCATTTTTAATGCTCTCTGGAAGTTCATCCCACTGTGTTTACCATTTATCATTCACAATGCATTGCTTCAAACAAAATGTTTCAGCAAAGCTGAACGGCACTGGAATTTTCAAGGACTGCATTCACATTCTATTCTGCAAACATATGGCTGAACCGCTCTTCCATTACATTACATTTGGATTCCATCCAAAGCTATTAAACTAATGCAGCTGTGAACTCAACTCTTCCCAGGAAGACACTTCCATTCACTGTCGTATTGTCTGACGTTAGAAATACGTAACGGGCACTGGCAAACATCCGTCTCTATTGATGTTTGGAAAGTAATCATTTGCTGGAACTCTCCATTTCCAAGTTGAAGCCATGTCCCATGTCCTATTAATCTTCATAACACAGCTGATGTGATTAGAACAGATACAATTGCACAACTCCACAAGGCTATCAACAGAAGATGAAAAGAGAGAATGCCGCAGAATACAACACTTATACTAGAGGAAGGGGGAGTAGCTGGCAAATGAATAAAAAGAATAGTTACTAGCATTCATATAATGTTGTCTATTAAGCAGATTGTAAAAGTGCAGCCAAGTCTTCACATATCAGAATAGGGACCGAGCATATTCCACTCATTCAACTATCTCCCACAACTAAAAACACAGGACTGACATATGACTGGATCAACTGGGCTTGTATCCACTGGAATTTAGAAGAATGAGAGGGGATCTCATAGAAACATATAAAATTCTGATGGGATTGGACAGGTTAGAGGCAGGAAGAATGTTCCCGTTACTGGGGAGTTCCAGAACCAGAGGTCACAGTCGAAGGATAAGGGGTAAGCCATTTAGGACCGAGATGAGGAGAAATTTCTTCACTCAGACAGTGGTTAACCTGTGGAATTCTCTACCGCAGAAAGTTGTTGAGGCCAGTTTATTAGATATATTCAGAAGGGAGTTAGATATGGCCCTTACGATCAAAGGGATCAAAGGATATGGAGAGAAAGCAGGAAAGGAGTACTGAGGTTGCATGATCAGCCATGATCTTATTGAATGGCAGTGCAGGCTCGAAGGGCCGAATGGCCTACTCCTACACCTAATTTCTATGTTTCTATGTTTCTAAATGTCTTTGTGAGTATCTGAGCCATACAGACCAGCAAGGGCCCAGGTGCATTTCCTGGCCTGTGTCAAATTAGCTCATCTCAACAAACATGCAGGGAGGAGATTCATTGCATCTGGTTTAGGGAGATAGGAAAATAAATTGGCCATGTTTCCTGCTCTTGATTATAGTTACTCCAGCTGGATGTTAGGGGAAGCAGGGTCGGACTTGGCTGTGAAGTCCCCCAAGATTAAACAACCCTGTTGAAACTCATCAACAAGGATCATTGATGTACAATGGCCACGAGCAATGAGCTACAATGACCAGTGCCCATGGAACTGTACCTCAGAAAGGGGGTGGAAGCTTTCAGGAGAGGAAGGGGAGAATAAATAGTGAAAAATGGCATGAAATAAATAAAAATCAAATGTTTACAAAGGAAAGGAAGGCCATTGGTAGTGAGAATTCTACATTGGCACCGTGGAAAATGTGTGTAAATTTAGCGATGGTACATACCAGCAAGGAGCCTCCCTCAAAGGGAACATGGATTGGAGAGTCGGGTGTGGAGGGCTTCAAATCTTTTTGCCTGATTCCCACTCCTACCGAGCGAGGCTCTGTGCTCTGCGGCCTATCCCAATAGAGAACGCGTAGGCCGGCAATTTCCTGGGAGCTGCTCCCGCTAACTTTGTTTATATGGGTGTCTGAAGCACTTCAAGCAAATTTCCGATGGCGGAGCACGACCAGCTCCAAGCAATTTCCTGGCCATAGATAAGGAAATGCATTTCAGGGGGGCAATCGGTGTCCGCTTGCCCATATGTTGGGACCTAAATTAGCCTAGCTCCCATCTCTTACCCATACCTCCTCTGAGAACTGCTCCTGGCTCCACTCACTGCCGCTTCCAGTTTATATCCAATTCTGCTCCTGCTCCAGCGGATGAAATTCTGCGTTTCATCATTCCACCATTGACGGTCATGCCTTCAGCTGTCTAGTCCCAGAGCTCTGGAATTCCCTCACTAAACCTTCCCCCCTCGCTATCTCTCCTCCTTAAAACCTACCTCTTTGACCAAGTTTTTAATCACTTGTCCCAATATCTCCTTATGTGGCTGTGTGCCAAATTTTGTTTAATAACTCTCTTGTGAGGAGCTTTGGGACATTTTACTACGTTAAAGGTGCAATACAAGTGCAATTTATTGTTGTCAAAAATACTTGCTATAGTTTTGTGAAGTGAGGAATTCCCCAGTGCTACAGAGTTCCATCCAGCAGGAGCTGTGAGTAACACTACCAGGGAAATGGGGAAGGGTACATGTCTGATCGAGGGAAGGGAACGATGGAAGGGATGAACTTCAGAGAGGAAAGAGTGCAACCATGAACTGCGGGATGGGGGATGGAGGAAGAAATCCACTAGCTTGAACTGAGAAGGTGAAGATAGCACAGTCTAAAGTGGGTAGTGCATGCTGATATGAACAAGGGAGTGAGGGAAGAAAAGTGACTCAGTCAACTGGGAGGATGGAGGAGCATTCTTGAGGTTGTGCCATCCTTTGTTCAGTTGAGCTTCTGCTAATTCCAGGTATTGGGATATGATCCATGAGTAGGACAAAACAGAAATAATTTAATACATTTCATCATCAGGATGCTAAGAGGCTGCAGGGTGACTTGGACAGGTTAGATGAGTGGGCAAATGCAGGGCAGATGCAGTATAATGTGGATAAATGTGAGGTTATCCACTTTGGTGGCAAAAACAGGAAGGCAGATTATTATCTGAATGGAGACAGATTAGGAAAAGGGGAGGTGCAACGAGACCTGGGTGTCATGGTACATCAGTCATTGAAAGTTGGCATGCAGGTACAGCAGGCGGTGAAGAAGGCAAATGGCATGTTGGCCTTCATAGTGGGAGGATTTGAGTATAGGAGCAGGGAGGTCTTACTACAGTTGTACAGGGTCTTGGTGAGGCCACACCTTGAATATTGTGTACAGTTTTGGTCCCCTAATCTGAGGAAGGACATTCTTGCTATTGAGGGAGTGCAGCAAAGGTTCACCAGACTGATTCCAGGGATGGCGAGACTGACATATGAAGAAAGGCTGGATCAACTAGGCTTATATTCACTGGAATTTAGAAGAATGAGAGGGGATCTCATCGAAACATGTAAAATTCTGACTGGATTGGACAGATTAGATGCAGGAAGAATGTTCCCATTGTTGGGGAAGTCCAGAACCAAGGGACATAGCCTAAGGATAAGGGGTAAGCCATTTAGGACTGAGATGAGGAGAAACTTCTTCACTCAGAGAGTTGTGAACCTTGTAATTCTCTACCACAGAAAGTTGTTGGGGCCAGTTTGTTAGATATATTCAAAAAGGGAGTTAGATATGGCCCTTACGGCTAAAGGGTATGGAGAGAAAGCAGGAAAGGGGTGCTGAGGTGAATGATCAGCCATGATCTTATTGAATGGCGGTGTGGGCTCGAAGGGCCGAATGGCCTACTCCTGCACCTATTTTCTATGTTTCTAAGTTTCATCACTCGACTTATTTATGATGGAGCTTAAGGCAATATTATTACAGCTTCAGCACTGAACTAAAGAAAAAATAAACAGACATGATTGTGGCATCTTCCAAGCTTTGAATATTCTATATATAATGGAATGCTGTATATCTCTCTAGTATTAATGATCAAATCTAAGGTTCAAATCAAGATCCACTGATACACTCGAGCAGGGGAGTGCAACCAGCGAACCAGCGTCCCATGTTACTGCCGGCGAGCTAGTCGTCGGGGCCCAGCAAACTCAGTCCTAGCAACGTTTATATTTCTTATTTACTACTCTGCCTTGCATGGATTGCCTGGGCCTGGAGGCTTAGAAAGGGTTGCTTATAGTACTGTTGGATGGATAAATCCCAAATCAGAACACAAAGATCTGTTGGTATCGATGACCTGAAAATCAATGGGAACAATCTTTATTCAAACCAACAAGCTATTCTAATTGCTCGGGCAGTTTTTGTTGATGGAAAATATGGACAAAATAGGGACCATAAATAAACAGGTTAAAGTTTTCATCAAAACAGCAGACAAAGGAATTTCACACATATGTATTGGCACCTTTTACATTATCAATATTCATCTATTCGAAGAAGAGCAGGGGAGTTATCCCGGTTGTCCTGGCCAATATTTATCTCTTAAGCAACATCAATACGGCTGATTATCTGATCATTATCCCCATTGCTGTTTTCGGGAGCTTGCTGTGCACAAATTGCCAGCCGCATTTCCTACATTACAACAGTGACTTAATTTCAAAAGCACTTAAAAGCACGTGGGGAAGTCCTGAGGTCATGAAAGGCACTATATAAATTCAAGTCTATAAATATGCAGCTGACAACACACATGCCCTCCTCCTACCATCAGCTGCATTCTCGAATATAAAAGTACCACCTTTCATTGCTGTGAGCCGCTGCTAGATTGACCGGTTCTGTTTCTGCCTGGTATCTGGTGGTGAATGAAGCCATGGGAATGTAAATGGGGAAGAGTGAGACACAGATACAGAACTGCCATCCCAAAGCAGAACTACAACGTAAAAGCACCTAAATGTCACAGAGCGTAATCTCTAAAATCTTATGAAAGGGTTCAATAGGCTAGATATAGAGGACATAAATATAAGATAAATCACTAATATATACAATAAGGAATTCAGCAGAAACCTCTTTACCCAGAGAGTGGTGAGAATGTGGAACTCACTGCCGTATGGAGTATGGATGCATTTAAGGGAAACTTAGAGAAGAACATGAGGGAGAAAGGATTAGAAGGATATACTGATAAGGTGAAATAGAATGAGAGGAGGCTCGTGTGGAGGAGTTGAATGGCGCATTCAGAACGGCTGCCCGGAGGGTTGTTAAGGGACTGATTGCCACTTAAAATGCCGATTAGCGCTTATTAAAGAGGCTGTGCGGCATTTTTGGTGGCTAGCCCTTGTCCCAGCGCCATCTCCTAACAGCGACCACCTGTTTGGGAGTAAACAAGGCATTGATGTGGATGTCAAGCGCTACTTAAATGGAGACCATTTCATGTTCACTTGCTGCTGGAGCTGTGAAGAGGTCCTCCGAAACACATCGGGAGACTATCTGAGACATTTTATCAAGACTTCACAAAGCTCTAGCAGCAAGTGAACATGAAATGGTATCCCTTTAAGCGCACTTGACATCCACATCAATGCCTTGTTTACTCCCAAACAGGTGGCCGCTGTTAGGAGATGGCGCTGGGACAAGGGCTAGCCACCAAAAATGCCGTACGGCCTCCTTAATAAGCGCTAATAGGCATTTTAAGTAGCAACTCTAGCAACTTCTATTCTGGAAATTCTGAGGACTGCAGCTAAAAAGAGCAAGTGTTGTGCTACTCCACCTCTAGGAGTCATCAGGAGAAAAGGAGTGCTTGGTCATGGGCATCTTGGTTTGGACGAGGAGTGGGAGGAGGGCACGAGGCCAGGCAGAACAGCACCAGCTGCTGCAGGAGAGAGGAACAGGAGGGTGAGATGGCATCCTACCCCGCTGGGGGTACGCAACACAATTCTGCTTTTCCGTTGTCGTTCTGTTTTGGGATGTCAGCTCTGTATCTGTGTCCCAAGTACCACTCTTCCAGGACCTCCCGTGCCACATCCGAGAACCTGTGTGCTCCCTCCCTCGGTCCCTGAGCCATCCTATAACATGCCTCTGTTTGCCAGCCAGCACACATTATACCTTCAGTGGAAGTGGGTGCAAGGAGACCACATAAATTGCATCTAATCAGCAACTTGAGTGCTAAACCTGCAGATTTCTGGTTTAACACCTCCAGGCAAGTTCCAATTATGGTAATCAGCAATTAGGACCAAAATTGTGGGCTCAATACAAACTTTTAAAGAGGCTTATTAGCACCACACCCATTTAGCACCTGTCTTCACCCTTTTGACAAAATAACCTCCTGTGACTTCCTGATTGGCACCGCCTCAATATGTTTATCGCCAAGTGCCTTTGTGCTTGCAGCAACCACGAGGATGAAACTCGTGAGGTATCTGACTGTGTTGTGTCGTGATATCAACAAGTACACGGTGACCTGCTGTGAACACCTTTCATACCGGCCTAGAAATTAGTTGCTGATAACAAACGTTTAGCTTGTTCTTATGACCTTCCTGTGTCCACGACTGTAATGGAGGCATTAGCCTGGATGAGTTAGCACTGTTTAAAATATCAGATCGCGAAAAGCCATGCAAATCTATTCAGAGAATAGCAATGTTTCCAGCTGATGGCATTGCAAAAGTAAAAACCAGAACAATTTAGGTTAAATAAACCAAGCTCAAAGTAGATGTCAGTTTATAATGGCATTTACAAGCCGAGTGTGTCCTTTACTTTTCATTTCAGCTAGACTGTTTCTTCATCATCCCAAAACATATTCCATCAACATGCTTTATAAGGCTGTTTCTGTGGATACTTGCTTACTTTTTCAGTTTTACCACATGTAGTATATGGTGAGCATAGAAATTCACAATAAATTAGATTGCAGAGCAGTAATGACGCTGGAATCAATCCTCCGGGTGAATATTGCAACTCATCAGCTTCCTAGGCTGCACAGGCAGCTGGCCTCAGCTGGGAACTGCAATGTAACGCAAAAACAGGCTTAGGATTAAATAAACCCTTAAGAAAAATTGAAACACTATATAACTAGTACCAGAAAGAGAGAGGGAGAGTCGTTTTAAAGATCCAATCTAATTTTGAGGTTCCCGATGACAGTTATGAACCACTTGAGCTTAATTCTTCCAGTTTATTACAACAATGAAACTCCTCAATTGCATTACGGTCTCATAAATCACCACGCTGTCCTGTAGTGTTCGTCATGTGATAAAGTAATAATCAGACTGTCAAAATCTTCCAATACACTCGTGGTCTATGAAGATGGGCAACAAATAGAGTAACACATCATTTCAGTCGGGCAAAACCAATTTATGTGTGTTCTGCATGGAGAGCAGCTGTGTCTGAAAATGCAATGTGTGTAGTTTCCTACAAGAACCTGTAAAACTGTTCAAATGCCAACGGGTAGCAGTGTTGGATTCACAGATCGGTAGCTCCCAGCAGCGCTGCATCATGGGTTAGAAGGTCCTATTGCAGGGAGAACATTTATCATTCCAGCTATCACTTTCCTCTGGGGCTAAACTGGAAGGATCTGGCTCATCTGTTCTTGTACAACTGTCTCCTCCCAAATGATTAAAGAAAATTAGACGTGACATGGCCAGGGGCTAGGAGTTTCTGGCAGCAACAGCTGCTACTTTCTATGATAAGGTGTCTCCCTTTCACAGTTGAATTTCTCGCCATTTCATTCTTCTCCACGATGTCTTTCCACCTCCCGCCTACATCCCACCGAGACCGCATTGTAAAGCTTCCATACACAGGAAAACGGTTCGGAATTGAAGGTTCCAAAATGAACCATATTATAATTGTCCAGTGTTCAGAATGCCTTTGGTCAAATTAACTAGTACTTTTGGATAGCGTTTTATAGACAATATACCCCCAGTTGTTTCATATCATCGTATACGTGATTCTCCATCACTGCAGAACAATGCATTTATATAGCACCTTCAACGTAGTAAAAATGGCCCAAGGTGCTTCACAGGAGTCATTATCAATCAAAACTTGACACCAAGAATATGGCTATAGGAATATGGCACCCTGTGGTAGCTTAAAGGACCAGGCAGCGCTGCTGAAGAAGTGCCGATTGCAGTGTTCACTGAAAAACCAGTAAGGGAGTCACCGGGAGCTCATCAATGGACACTGGATCCTCCAATGTGTCTGCAATGTTCTTTGGATTTAAGGACATCTGCCTCATCCAGAAATTCTAGGTGTCTGTTGACAATGACGTTCTTGGTGTCCAGTACTGCTGAGGCCATAATACGAACATACGTCCTGCTGGCGCATCAAGCCTTTCCCACATTCATGATGCCTAGAGCAAAGCTTCTGATGAGTGAGCGGGATTGACTGTGACCTCAGAAGCAGAGTCAAGGGGCATTAAAGGTTGCAGCAATGCCACTGTTCTCATAATGAAACATATTTGCATAGGCTATAGGACAGATTATTTTATCTGCTGCACCTCAAAACTCCTGCTCTTCGCTGTTATGTATACAACCCAAGGTAATTTGTATCATACCGCCACCAGAGGGCATACCTTTTGCATCCCAGCATTCCTTGGGAGCACTGTATATAAGCAGGCCTCCCATGCTGTACCAACACTCTGGAGTTTGAATAAAAGAGCTAAGGTCACACTTACTCATGTCTACAGTACTCAGTTACATTACTTTATTATGAGCTTAACAACTGGCGACGAGATAATGGACAATAACGTGAAAATGCAGAGAACTGTTGGTATACTAGAGAAATTCTCAGAAGGGGACGATTGGGAGGCCTTCGTGGAGCGACTTGACCAATACTTCGTGGCCAATGAGCTGGAAGGGGACGAGAACGCTGCCAAATGAAGGGCGAGCCTTCTCACTCTCTGTGGGGCAACAACCTATGGCCTCATGAAGAATCTTCTAGCTCTGGTGAAACCAACAACCAAATCATATGAAGAACTGTGTACGCTGGTCCGGGAGCACCTAAATCCGAAGGAAAGCGTTCTGATGGCAAGGTATCGATTTTACACGTGTCAACAGTCTGAAGGTCAGGAAGTGGCAAGCTACGAGCTGAACTAAGGCGCCTTGCAGGACACTGTGAATTTGATGGATTCCTTGAGCATATGCTTGGCATTGGCCATGAGATTATCCTTCGCAAACTATTGACTGTTGAAACACCTGTAATGTCTGTAAGCTTGTAATGTTTGTAGCTCCATACTATGGATGTGGATGTATTGTGCACTGCAATTGCACAGTTAATAATAAACAGAACCAGGCAGATTTCCGGAGGCTTCCGAGAGAGCTGCCTGCATGTTAGAAGCTGTATGTGCTCGACTCTGTGAAGATATCACATTTGGCGATTGAGATGGGATTTTTCGGATGATTTAAAGCTTAAATTTTGTTGGTGAAGGATTCAGCCAGCCGACAGAGAGACTTTGGAAGTTTCTGTCTTTGGAAAAAAGCTACAAAATCCGAGGTAAAATACAGCACATGGTGTGAACAGCTAGAGATTAAAATGGCAGGTGTATTGGGACATTTGGGAGAATATAGACATGACCGGGAACGTTTTAAAGCGTATATGGATCGGCTAGAATTGTATTTCACTGCAAATAACATAATCGAAGTTCCAGACAATGCAGTCCAGAACCAGGCTGTGTTGGAACGTAAGAAAGCGATCTTCTTATCGGTGGCAGGTCTGGCATTGTATGAAAGCCTTGTAAATCTGCTTGTGCCTGACAAGCCAAAGGACACAATGCTTAAAGAGATTTTAACGAAGCTGGAGCAGCACTATAACCCCAAATTGTTAGAAATTGCGGAAAGCTATCGTTTCGGGATTCGGAATCAAAAGTCTGATGAAAGTATCAGTGATTACATCGTAGCATTAAAAAAGCTATCGATGCACTGTAATTTTGGAAACTTTCAAAACCGAGCATTACAGGATCGTTTTGTTTGTGGGGTGAAAAATGATGCGATCAGAAGGAAGTTATTGATGATGGATGACTTGACTTTTAAGATTGCTTGTCAGACAGCGAGGTCGATGGGCATGGCCGAACAATATTCCCGAGAATTAAATAATAATCATGGTCGTCAGTCAACCGAGATAAATCACCTGCAGGTTCAAAGTAAAAGATGGTGGGGGCCCAAAGTCTCAGAAACTGGAAATTCTAACAGAGCGTCGAAGTCGTGCTATAGGTGCCTGGGACAACACATTGCTCAAAGTTGTCCATACATGAAGGCAGAGTGTTTCTTCAGCAGGAAAATTGGGCATCTTGCGAAGGCATGCTGACTGAAGGGTAAACCAGTTTTTAAAGCTATGATGCCAGCGTTCAAAGCTATGAGTAGAAACCCCAAGAGACTACATAGCGTGGAAGAACAACAACAGCACAAGGAGATGTTAGAGTTACACGTCATAAGGAGCACGAGGTTAACGGACAGCGATTCGGAAAGCATCAAAATCCACATAGATGTTGCGGGATTCAAGATACCAATGGAAATTGACACGGGTGCATCCGTGAGTGTCGTACCAGAGTCGCTGTACCTCGACAAATTGCGTGATTTCCAACTGGAGAAATCCAAGATAGAGCTGCGAGGCTACTCGGGAGAGAAAATTCCTGTGATAGGTCGTATCAGCGTACCGGTGAAATATAAAGATCAATTTCAGAACATCCCTCTAATAGTAGTGAAAGGAGACAAATCTGCCTTACTTGGAAGAAATTGGTTGAGCTCACTGAAGCTGGATTGGAGTAAGATTTTCTGTGTGGAAGCGAGACTTTCATCAACGGATGAGGTTATCAAGAAGTATCCGAAGTATTCTGCGAAACGGTCAGTCCGATCCAAGGCTTCAAGGCGATTGTCAGGGTACAGAAGGACGCTAGATCGGTTTACTACAAGCCATGTTCCGTACCATATGGACTCAAGGAGAAAGTTGAGCAAGAACTCAAAAGACCAGAGACTGAGAACATTATTTGTAAGATTGATCGATGTAATTGGGCTACACCCATTGTTGTTGTACCTAAATCCGATGGTGAGGTAAGATTGAGTGTGGATTATAAAGTAACCGTAAACCAGGTTCTAGAGGGTAATGTCCCCAATACGTTGCCGAATATAGAAGATTTGTTCACAACACTGACAGGTGGTCAGATCTTCTCAAAACTGGATCTTACGAATGCCTACTTACAGCTTGAACTAGATGAGGAGTCCAAGTCATGCTTGACTATAAATACTCATCTAGGCCTATATCAATTTAATAGGCTACCTTTTGGAGTGTCTTCCGCCCCTGCCATATTCCAAGGGGTGATGAACCAGATTTTGCAAGGTATTGAAGGGGTAGTATGTTATTTGGTTGACATACTAATTTCAGCACCAAATAGGCAAATTCATAATAACATATTGAATGAAATCCTCAAACGGCTAGAGAAGCACAGAGTACGAGTGTCTTCTTGTAAGTGTGAGTTATTTAAAAACTCAGTGGAGTACTTAGGATACAGAGTAGACAAAGATGGTTTACATCCAACCATGAAAAAATTGGACGCAATTAGAAATGCACCCACTCCCAGGAATGTCACTGAACTTTATTCATTCTTGGGTCTTTTGAACTATTATGGGAAGTTCCTACCAAATTTGGCTATAGTATTACATCCACTGAATGAACTTTTGAAAAAACAGGTCCATTGGAAGTGGTCAAAAGAATGCAATACAGCATTCAAGGAGTGTAAAAGCAAATTGGTAGAGAGCACCATGTTAGTTCACTATGACATATCTAAGGATATTAAGCTAGCATGTGATGCCTCTCCATATAGAGTTGGGGCAATAATCTCTCATGTATTAAGTAGTGGGGAGGAGAGACCAATTGCTTTTGCTTCACACACTCTCAGTGCCAGTGAGAGTAATTTTGCGCAAATTGAAAGGGAAGCTTTGGCATTAATTTTTGGGGTCAAGAAGTTTCACAAATACTTGTATGGTCATAAGTTTACCATCGTTATGGACCATAAGCCCCAAACAGCAATCCTCCATCCAAAGTCCCCAGTTCCAACATTAGCTGCAGCCCGAATGCAGAGATGAGCTTTGATTTTGTCAGCATATACATATGATATTGAATATAGACGATCAGCTGATCACAGTAATGCTGATGCAATGTCTAGATTGCCTTCCCAATCACAAGTTACACCCGATAGGGAAGAAGTGTTTTATTTTTCATACATTGATGAACTGCCAGTCACAGCTGAAGAGATTGGTAGAACAACCAAACGTGACCCAGTGATGTCAAAGGTGTATGAGTATATTGCAAATGGATGGTCAAATCAGGTAACAGACAAAGATACACATCCATTCTTCATTCGTAGGAATGAATTATCAGTCGATAAAGATTGTATCATGTGGGGTGCAAGAGTGGTTATACCAAAATAAATGCAGGTCCAAATTATTAGGAGACCTCCATGACCAGCACCTGGGAATGTGTTTGACCAAGTGTTTTGCACGCAGTTATTTATGGTGGCCAGGTCTTGATAAAGATATAGAGTACATCGTGAGTCAGTGTACGACATGTCAATCGGTAAGCAAGCAACCACCACCAGTACCATTACAGCCATGGAAATGGCCTCCCAGAGTGTGGCAAAGGCTACATATTGATTTTGCTGAGTTAGAAGGACAATAATTGTTCATTGTGATTGATAGCCATTCGAAGTGGGTTGAGGTGTTTCCAATGTGGAAAATAACAACAAGTAAAACATTGGACATTTTGAGAAAATTATTTTCTTCATATGGCCTCCCTGAAGAGATTGTTTCGGATACTGGACCACAATTTCGTTCAGAAGAATTTGCACAATTCACGAGCAAAAATAGTGTGAAACATACCAAGGTTCCACCATACCACCCTACCTCGAATGGTGCAGCAGAGCGCACTGTACAAATTGTAAAGCGTGCCCTCATAAAACAAATGTTAGATCCAAATCCAAGGAAACGACAGTTGTCATTAGATCAGAAATTGGCTAATTTTTTGATTACATATCGAAATACTCCTCATACAATTACTGGTTGAATACCAGCAGAGTTGTTTCTCAAACGACAGCCACGAACCAGATTCCCGTAGTTAAAGCCAAATTTGGCACAGTCCGTAGAAGAGACACAATTAAGAAAGAAAGAGAATCATGATAGAGGTAGAGTAAAAGAGAGAAGTGTGAAATTAAACCAGAAGGTGAGAGTGAAGAACCATCACCATAAATGGGTAAAGTGGTTACCAGGAAGAGTGGTGAAGATATGTGGTGCTTGCACATATTTGGTAAAGATGTTTGATAATGGACAGGTTAGGTTTGTTCATATTGATCATATTTTACCTACAGACATGGAAGGAGTTGAAGGTGGGAATGATTCAATTATTTCTGACTCATCAGATAGTTTTGATACACCAGTAGCAAATCCTAAATCCAATGTACTGGAAACAAATCCAGGAGAGAATCAGAATGAAAGTCTGAGTCCGAGTCAGGAAAACAAAGAGCCTGAAGTTAGAGTGAGTTCAAATGAAAATCAAGGAAATTCCATGGAGGTAAACATTCCTCAGGATGAGCCTCGAATGAGTTTAGATTCAACACCATGTTTGGAAGGTTCTGTTTGAGAGCAAAGGTATCCTCTTCGAAACAAAAAACAAGTGGTAAAGTTAAATTTGTAAATATGGAAAAAAATAAGTTTAGATCCTATGTTATGTATAAACATGAAAGTTATGTATGATGTTTGTTATAATAACTTCTTCATTAAGGAGGGAGAAGTGTAATGTCTATAAGCTTACAATGTTTGTAGCTCCACACTATGGATGTGGATGTATTGTGTACTGCAATTGCACAGTTAATAATAAACAGAACCAGGCAGATTTCCGGAGGCTTCTGAGAGAGCTGCCTGCCATGTTAGAAGCTGTATGTGCTTGTGCTCTGTGAAGATATCACAACACCGAACCTGAGCAAAGCCATAACGATAGCCCAGGCATTTATGTCCACCAGCGATAACACCAAATAAATTTCGCAGCATAAAGATGTTTCGGCAAGTACTATACACAAAGTAACATCGTTTTCAGGCAGGAATGCATATGGCAGAACGTACACACCTGCAGCTGCACGACCTCAGATGCCCCAGAGTCCGCCATCAATCGTTAATGCGAGGCAGTTAACATCTTGTTGGCGCTGCGGAGGTGATCATCGAGCCCATCAATGCCGCTTCAAACACTATGTGTGCAAAGGCTGTGGAACAATGGGACACCTCCAGCGAATGTGTAGATGAGCTGCAAACCCTCATGTTGCAGAGGAGGATCGATCCACGGCGGATCAAACTGAACGAGAGACTCAAACCGAGGAGGCAGAAGTGTACGGGGTACACACCTTCACCACGAAATGTCCACCGATCATGCTAAAAGTCGAACTGTATGGAATTCCAGTATCCATGGAACTGGACACGGGTGCGAATCAGTCTATCATGAGCAAAAAGGCCTTCGACAGGCTGTGGTGCAACAAGGCACACAGACCCAAGCTTAGCCCCATTCATACCAAGCTGAGAACTTACACTAAAGAGCTGATCCCTGTTATTGGCAGCGCAGCTGTAAAAGTCTCCTATGATGGAGCAGTGCACAAACTCCCACTATGGATTGTACCAGGAGATGGCCTCACACTGTTCGGCAGAAGCTGGCTGGAAAAAATCTGCTGGAACTGGGATGACATCCAAGCGCTTTCGTCCGTCGACGATGCCTCATGGGCCCAGGTTCTGAGCAAGTTCCTGTCGTTGTTTGAGCCAGGCATCGTAAGTTTCTCGGGGGCGAAGGTGCAGATCCACTTGGTTTCCGGCACACAACCCATCACCACAAGGCATGGGCGGTGCCATATATGTTGCGAGAGAAAGTGGAAATTGAGCTGGACAGGTTGCAGCGAGAAGGCATCATCGCGCTGGTGGAGTTCAACGAGTGGGCCAGTCCGATTGTTCCGGTTCTCAAAGGCGATGGCATGGTCAGAATTTGTGGGGACTATAAAGTAACGATTAATAATTTTTTGCTACAGGACCAGTACCCACTACCCAAGGCAGACGACCTATTTGCGACTCTGGCAGGAGGAAAGACATTCACCAAGTTGGACCTGACCTCGGCCTACATGATGCAGGAGCTGGCGGAATCCTCGAAAGGCCTCACCTGCATCAACACGCACAAAGGTCTGTTCATCTACAATAGATGCCCATTTGGGATTCAATCGGCCGCGGCTATTTTTCAAAGGAACATGGAGAGCCTGCTAAAGTCGGTTCCGCGCACCGTGGTTTTCCAGGACGACATACTGGTCACAGGTCGGGACACCATCGAACACTTGAAGAACCTGGAAGAGGCTCTAAGTCAGCTAGATCGCGTGGGACTCAGTTGAAATGCTCGAAGTGTGTTTTCCTGGCACCAGAGGTCAAGTTCTTAGGGAGAAGAATCGCAGCAGACGGCAAGACTGAGACCATCACGAACGCGCCGAGACCACAGAACGTGACGGAGCTACGGTCATTCCTGGGACTCCTCAACTATTTTGATAATTTCCTACCCGGGTTAAGCACCTTGCTAGAACCCCTACATGTGTTGCTACGCAAGGGAGATGACTGGGTCTGGAGGAAATCATAAGAGGTTGCTTTTGAGAAAGCCAGAAATCTGTTATGTTCCAACAAACTGCTTGTTCTGTCTGACCCATGTAAACGTTTAGTGCTAGCTTGCAATGCGTCTTCATACAGGGTCGGGTGTGTTGTTACAACAAGCAAACTAATCGGGAACATTGCATCCGGTCGTCTATGCGTCCAGGGGTTTGTCCAAGGCCGAAAGGGCCTACAGCATGATTGAAAAAGAAGCTCTGGCATGCGTTTACGGGGTGAAAAAAATGCATCAGTATCTGTTTGGTCTCAAGTTTGAGTTAGAAACTGACCATAAGCCGCTCATATCGCTATTCTCAGAGAGCAAAGGGATTAATACCAATGCCTCTGCCCGCATCCAAAGATGGGCGCTCACGCTGTCTGCATACAACTGTATAATTCGCCACAGGCCAGGCACATAGAGCTGTGCCGAAGCTCTCAGTCAGCTCCCATTGCCCACCACCAGGGTGGAAATGGCACAGCCTGCAGACTTGCTCTTGGTGATGGATGCATTTGAAAACGAAAAGTCACCTGTTACAGCCTGCCAGATCAGGACCTGGACCAGCCAGGATCCTTTACTGTCCCTTGTAAAAAAAACTGTGTCCTCCATGGGAGCTGGTCCAGTGTCCCAGCGGAGATGCATGAAGAGATCAAGCTGTTCCAGCAGCGCAAAGACGAAAAGTCCATACAGGCGGACTGTCTTTTGTGGGGCAATCGCGTGGTTTTGCTTAAGAAAGACAGGGAAACGTTCATACACGACCTACACAGTACCCACCCAGGCATAGTAATGATGAAAGCTATCGCCAGATCCCACGTGTAGTGGCCCGGCATCAACTCAGATTTGGAATCATGCGTGCGCCAATGCAACACTAGCTCTCAACTGAGCAATGCACCCAGAGAGGCGCCACAAAATTTGTGGTCATGGCCCTCCAAACCGTGGTCGAGGATCCACGTTGACTTTGCGGGCCCGTTTCTAGGCAAAATGTTTTCTGTTGTTGTGGACGCTTATTCAAAATGGATTGAATGTGTAATAATGTCTGTAAGCATGTCCACTGTCACCATTGAAAGCCTACGAGCCATGTTGTACCAGCACTCTGGAGTTAGAATAAAGGAGCTAAGGTCACACTGACTCATGTCTACAGTACTCAGTTACATTACTTTATTATGAGCTTAACATTCGCCATCGCTCAATTTAGCTGTCTGTAATCTCCATATTACCGAAACCACCGCCGTAAAATGCAGTTTGATGAGCCACACATACAATTGCAGACTGAATTGATTGACTTTGTGTTGCAGGTGTCAAACCACTGTGCTGCTGTCCGAGATCACTGTTGCAAGCCCTATCTAGTTTCCGGGTCACATCTTTCCACATAGCCTGTCTAGTTTGTTGTTGTCATATTTTGCTTCTTACTCTCCATCTGTCGCTCTTCATTTTCAAGGAACGGCATAGTCTCAAATTTTATTTCTCTTCCTTTGGAACGTGCACAAACCTCTATTCATCGCCTCTCCACAGAGTCCTCATGGAGCCCAGTTACTCCCGACGCAGTGACTCACGGATCCATTGGGTAATCACAGCAACAAAACAGTCACCCCAGCCCCCCCTCCCACCCCTGATTAACAAAAGCTTCAGAAAGCTGAAGTGAAAGTGATTCACTCTGAAATTACCATTTATTGCTCCACTTTAAAACTTGGACCACTTCAGCTAGTTTGTGAGAGGAATGTGTCTTCAAATGTATTCCCCTCCACTCCCTCCTCTTCCTCCCCCACCCACGTGACTTAAAGGCCTTTTCTATTCGCGATTCTGCCAACTGACAACTCTTTCATTTCCCACCCAGTTGAGACCAACGGCCGTCCAAATACCATGCACCTCCCTTCACCTGTTCTAAAACTAACAGTGATAAGAAATGACAAGTCCGTTCACCAGACATGGGCATCCTTGTATACACCAGCGAAAATATTCAGTGTGACTTCATGACTTGAAAATGAAGAGCGACAGATGGAGAGTAAGAAGCAAAATATGACAACAACAAACTAGACAGGCTATGTGATAAGATATGACCCTTAAACTAGATAGGGCTTGTAACAGTGGTCTCGGACACAAGACATCACAGCAGCACAATGGTTTGGCACCCGTAACACTAAGTCAACCTATTCATCTGCAATTATATATGTGGCTCATCAGACTGCATCCGACATTCTTGGCATCGATATTGAAAAGCTGGCACATCTGCTGGCTTCTTGTCAAAAATAATCTCATTTAGCTGCAGTTAGATAAAAAAATGCTAATTAAAGAATAACACAGCCATCCAGCGTCATTTGTTTAACGTTTCGGCCAGACATGCTGTCGTGAGTCAAGAAATGTTTACCTCCCAAGGTTCTCCTGTCTGCTAAATGATCCCACATATTGAAATATTGGTGTCATAGTCAAAGCGAATTGGGCTATAATTTAAAAACTAATTACGACTAAATGGCAACGACTTGTGTTTATAGAAGTCTCTTCAACATAAAGACATCAAAGAGCATAAAAATGTAACAGTTAGAAAAGCCAACCAAATAATACAGCTCATCTGTCACCCGTCACCCAGCTTGACCCTCACCCACCTCACCCCTCACCCAGCTCGCCCATCACCCCTCACCCAGCTCGCCCATCACCCAGCTCGCCCCTCACCCAGCTCGTCACTCACCCAGCTCGCCCCTCACCCCTCATCCAGCGATCAGCTCACCCCTCACCCAGTGATCATCTCACCCCTCACCCCTCACCCAGCGATCAGCTCATCCCTCACCCAGCGATCAGCTCACCCCTCACCCCTCACCCAGCGATCAGCTCACCCCTCACCCAGTGATCAGCTCACCCCTCACCCAGCGATCAGCTCACCCCTCACCCCTCACCCAGTGATCAGCTCACCCCTCACCCCTCACCCAGCGATCAGCTCACCCCTCACCCAGCGATCAGCTCACCCCTCACCCAGCGATCAGCTCACCCCTCACCCAGTGATCAGCTCACCCCTCACCCCTCACCCAGCGATCAGCTCACCCCTCAGCCAGCGATCAGCTCACCCCTCACCCAGTGATCACTCACCCCCTCACCCCTCACCCAGCGATCAGCTCACCCCTCACCCAGCTCGCTCTTCACCCAGCTCGCCCCCTCACCAGCTCGCCCCTCACGCAGCTCGCCCCTCACCCAGCACGCCCATCACTCAGCTCGCCCCTCACCCAGCTCGCATCTCACTCAGCTCGCCCCTCACCCAGCTTCCCCTTCACCCAGCTCGCCCATCACCCAGCTCACCCATCACCCAGCTCGCCCATCAATCAGCTCGCCCCTCACCCAGCTCACCCCTCACCCAGCTCGCCCATCACTCAGCTCGCCCCTCACCCAGCTATCAGTTGCCCAACTTCTGATCAATCTATTTTTCATTATTTTCCTATCCCTCCTGAATTGGAATCTATCCAATACCCATCTGAACCCTTCAACTGTGTTAGAACTTACTGTATAGAGCAACATCTATTCTATAAATCAATACCTCTATCCATGTAAATGTATTTCTTTTAAGTTTCACTTATTGTTATTAATTATACTGTCTGGTCCTCCCACCATTCATGGTTTTTCACCCAACTTCTTTTTATATCCATTTTACATACTCAGTTAGTGGCACCCTCACCTCTGAGTCAGAAGGTTATAGATTCAAGTCCCATGCCAGAGACTTGGGCACAATAATCTTGGCTGACATAAGGTGCACTACCGAGAGAGTACTGAGGGAGTGTCGTCTTTCAGATGAGACCTCTGCCCTTTCAGATGGACGTAAAAGATCCCATGGCACTATTTTGAAGAAGAGCAGGGGAGTTATCCTGTGTCCTGGCCAATATTTTTCCCTCAATCAACATCACTAACACAGATTTTCTGGTCAATATCACATCGCTGTTTGTGGGAGCTTGTTGTGTGCAAATTGACTGTCGCGTTTCCTACATTACAACCTTGACTACACTTCAAAAGTACTTCACTGGCTGTAAAGCCATTTGGGATGGCTGATGGTTGCAAGTCATTCTTTCTTTACATATTTTCTTCATTAAAACTTGAGTTGAACCACGTCCTTTATTCCCACTTCCCTACAACATTTGATTCAGTGGGTTGAATCACCGAGTGGAATAGCATTGAGTTGTATGATCAGGAAGGCTCCAGGTTTAATCGCAGCTCTTCGCAGAGTCAGCCAGTCTCATCTGTCATGGCAATAGAGCCCTGAAATCTTCTTCAGTATCATCAGGCTGTGAAGTGAAAATGAGCTAGGTATCCTGTTCCTGATCATTGTTTATGATCTCTGCTGCAAGGGCAAGAGGATGATAGTTTCTGCGGTTGAATGGCCTCCTGATACCCATTATCCATGACCACACACATGAAAAGGGCAATGTCTGATGGACCAGCGTCACCTGTGGAACTGTACGTAACATCAGTTGCCATCTTCAGGGCAGGTGGGACTCTAGGACAACATCGGATTTGAAAAAGATCTATTTTTCAATGTGACTAGATTTAACTTCTTCAACCCCCAGTTCAATGATCTGGAATCCCCCTAGTATTTTCTGAATCCTAGCCACTCCAGCTTGACGTTTTTGTAATAATACTGCCCACAGCTGCACATAATGCTCCAGATGTACTTTCATTGATGCATATTGAAATGCTCCGACCATATCTTGGACTAACATGCTATGGATCTATTTACATGGCCATAAGTTTATTTTCCTTGTCAGCAGCTGCCCAATACAGTGAGAACTTTTAATATTTGATAAACTATTATTCTAAATCTGGTTCCTGACTCACATTGAGTAATACATCCTTCATTTTCCAATTGCTATTCATAATATGCACATAGATTGGGCTAAC
Source organism: Pristiophorus japonicus (assembly GCF_044704955.1). Classification (NCBI taxonomy): domain Eukaryota; kingdom Metazoa; phylum Chordata; class Chondrichthyes; family Pristiophoridae; genus Pristiophorus; species Pristiophorus japonicus. The sequence continues at coordinate 312,854,475 of NC_091979.1, forward strand.
CAAACTGGAAGCAATACGGTGGAGGAGGATTTCCTGGAGTGCATAAGGGATGGTTTTCTAGACCAATATGTCGAGGAACCAACCAGGGGGGAGGCCATCTTAGACTGGGTGTTGTGTAATGAGAGAGGATTAATTAGCAATCCCGTTGTGCGAGGCCCCTTGGGGAAGAGTGACCATAATATGGTGGAATTCTGCATTAGGATGGAGAATGAAACAGTTAATTCAGAGACCATGGTCCAGAACTTAAAGAAGGGTAACTTTGAAGGTATGAGGCGTGAATTGGCTAGGATTGATTGGCGAAGGATACTTAAGTGGATGGGCAATGGCAGGCATTTAGAGACAGCATGGATGAACTACAACAATTGTACATTCCTGTCTGTCGTAAAAATAAAAAAGGGAAGGTGGCTCAACAGTGGCTATCAAGGGAAATCAGGGATAGTATTAAAGCCAAGGAAGTGGCATACAAATTGGCCAGAAATAGCAGTGAACCCGGAGACTGGGAGAAATTTAGAACTCAGCAGAGGAGGACAAAGGGTTTGATTAGGGCAGGGAAAATGGAGTACGAGAAGAAGCTTGCAGGGAACATTAAGACGGATTGCAAAAGTTTCTATAGATATGTAAAGAGAAAAAGGTTAGTAAAGACAAACGTAGGTCCCCTGCAGTCAGAATCAGGAGAAGTGATAACGGGGAACAAAGAAATGGTGGACCAATTGAACAAGTACTTTGGTTCAGTATTCACTAAGGAGAACACTAACAACCTTCCGGATATAAGAGGGATCAGAGGGTCTAGTAAGGATGAGGAACTGAGGGAAATCCTTATTAGTTGGGAAATTGTGTTGGGGAAATTAATGGGACTGAAGGCCAATAAATCCCCATGGCCTGATGGACTGCATCCCAGAGTACTTAAGGAGGTGGCCTTGGAAATAGCGGATGCATTGACAGTCATTTTCCAACATTCCATTGACTCTGGATCAGTTCCTATTGAGTGGAGGGTAGCCAATGTAACCCCACTTTTTAAAAAAGGAGGGAGAGAGAAAACAGGGAATTATAGACTGGTCAGCCTGACATCGGTAGTGGGTAAGATGATGGAATCAATTATTAAGGATGTCATAGCAGCGCATTTGGAAAGAGGTGACATGATAGGTCCAAGTCAGCATGGATTTGTGAAAGGGAAATCATGCTTGACAAATCTTCTGGAATTTTTTGAGGATGTTTCCAGTAGAGTGGACAAGGGAGAACCAGTTGATATGGTATATTTGGACTTTCAGAAGGCTTTCGACAAGGTCCCACACAAGAGATTAATGTGCAAAGTTAAAGCACAGGGGGTTGGGGGTAGTGTGCTGACGTGGATTGAGAACTAGTTGTCAGACAGGAAGCAAAGAGTAGGAGTAAATGGGTACTTTTCAGAATGGCAGGCAGTGACTAGTGGGGTACCGCAAGGTTCTGTGCTGGGGCCCCAGCTGTTTACATTGTACATTAATGATTTAGACGAGGGGATTAAATGTAGTATCTCCAAGTTTGCGGATGATACTAAGTTGGGTGGCAGTGTGAGCTGCGAGGAGGATGCTATGAGGCTGCAGAGCGACTTGGATAGGTTAGGTGAGTGGGCAAATGCATGGCAGATGAGGTGTAGTGTGGATAGGTGTGAGGTTGTCCACTTTGGTGGTAGAGACAGAGAGACAGACTGTTGTCTGAATGGTGGCAGATTGGGGGGGGGGAGGCGCGGCGAGACCTGGGTGTCATGATGCATCGGTCGTTGGGGGTTGGCATGTAGGTGCAGCGGGCGGTTGGGAGGGCGGATGGCATGTTGGCCTTCATGGTGGGGGGATTTAGGTGCGGGGGCAAGGGGGTGTTGCTACGGTTGTGCAGGGCATTGGTGGGGCCGCGCCTGGGGTGTTGTGTGCAGTTCTTGTCTCCTGGCCTGGGGAGGGACATTCTTGCTGTTGGGGGGGTTCGCCGGACTGGTTCCCGGGATGGCGGGACTGACCTGTCGGGGGAGACTGGATCGACTGGGCTTGTATTCACTGGAGTTCGGAGGAATGAGAGGGGACCTCATGGAGGCGTTTGAGATTCTGATGGGTTTGGGCAGGTTGGATGCGGGAGGAGTGTTCCCGGTGTTGCGAGGGTCCGGAGCCAGGGGTCGCAGTCTAAGGATAAGGGGTAAGCCATTTAGGACCGAGATGAGGAGAAACTTCTTCACCCAGAGAGTGGTGAACCTGTGGAATTCTCTACCACAGAAAGTTGTTGAGGCCAATTCACTAAATATATTCAAAAAGGAGTTAGATGAAGTCCTTACTACTAAGGGGATCAAGGGGTATGGCGAGAAAGCAGGAAGGGGGTACTGAAGTTGCATGTTCAGCCATGAACTCACTGAATGGCGGTGTAGGCTAGAAGGGCCGAATGGCCTACTCCTGCACCTATTTTCTATGTTTCTATGTTTCTATACTAGCATGACCTTCCATTTCTTAATATCAAGCACCATTCATAATTCATCTACACAGTTGCTATATCTTGGCATTTCTCTTTGAATGTTCTATCTTCCCTCTTAGCATCTTGTGGGCCCAGACATTCTACTTTTAATATCTTCATGCTTATTTTTAAGTATTAGTTGGGCTCCTGTTACATTGCTCAAGGACAAAACAGAAGTTGTGTCTCTCTTCCTGTGACATCCTTCTCACTCTAATTCATTCTGTGTCCTTCTCTGCATCTTTGTTTGCCCTTCACTCTCTTGCATCTATGGTTCTCACATTTTCTGTCGTCTCCAACTCTTTTTCTCAGTCTTTCTCTCCGACTCCTTTTCTAAGTCTCCCCTTCCTTCGGTCTCCTTTCTCTTTTCTACTTCTCCCATTCTACCTGCGGGTTTCATATGTGTTTCTTTGCTAATTTAGTCAATGTCTATCTCTCTCACTTTTTTTAAAGCCCCGGGTACTCAACTGGGAACCAACTCGTGAAAGGTCAGAAGTAGCTACGACTATCAGATAGGGAGAAGCTGGCCAGGAGATGGAGCAGCATATATGCAAGTGAGGTGTAAACTGTGAGGGTGGGGTGCTTGGGGGGGCGGGGGCTGAAGCTGGGACTGACAGGAACCAGGGATGGTAGAATTTGAGATTAGCACATGGGAGGAAACTCATGGGGGAAAGGGGAGATTGCAACAGAGTAGTCAGGAAATAGATCTGGGAGCACTTGGGATGAGGGGCACCATGGTCTGCCACCTAAGAGCAATTGGATGGCTGGATCCTGAAGGCACTAATGCAGTAGGAACTTAAGTCAGAAACAGTCTAGGAGTGATAGGCACAGTGGTGCTCAAGGACAGTAGACTAAAGAGCGGGAGTACTCAGGGGAGCCTGGAGCTGGTGTCTTGGAACAATGGTGAGTGTGTAGTGGGCAGGGCACAGGTCCACGTACAAGGCTTGGAGCTGAGTACAGGCCATAGCTTGGCACTGACCAGACCAAGGAACACAACACTAAACTAGTCAGCGACAAAGTACGATGTGGATTTAACCTCTTTTGAGCTGAATTTAACTTAACAGCAACATCTTAATATAAATGACCCAAAAGCCCTGAAGGTCAAATAGTTAAAAATTCAGAAATGCAGCAAGTCCATTGCCATTTTCCACCAATTCTGTCGCACCCTCAGTAAATGTTAATGCATTTGTTCCGCGTGATCTGCATTTCAAAAAACCATTTTGGACTTGGTGCTTTAACTTTTATTCAATCTGATTGAATTTCTAGATATCAAGCGAGCAATAAGGCCTACAGTTCCCCGGATCATGTTTCTGACTAAAAATGGAGAACACGAGCTATTTGTCAATCTTCTGAAACCAACTCTGCATTTAATGAAATATTAAAATGTTAACCATAGAGTCACATATTTCACCAAAATTTCTGTGAGGGTCAATCTATCCAGCCTACTTCCTCTATCTTATTCCCTCACACACTGGCAGTGTCTCTGTTTCATTCCAAGATTTCACTCACACATCAATTTGTCCAAACACTGTAATGACACAGTGCTGAATTTTTCTTGCTAAATGTTTTATGGAAGAGCAGACAAAGACATGCCAGCATCCAATTCCATTTAATAATATTTAGTTACAGCTTACAAAAGAATAACGATTTGCTGGCAAGCTTTGAACTTGATCATCAAGATTTACCACTCACTCATGGCACAGAAAGGAGTCATTTGGCCCATTTTGCCTGGGCCAGCTCTTTGAAAGAGGTACCCAATTAGTCCCACTCCCCTGCTCTTTCCCCATAGCCCTGCTAATGTTTCTTCACCACTTCCTGCACACCAACTTTCTCAGCTTCCTATTGACTGGCTTCTAAACATTGATATATTTCCCTCTCATTGCATTATATATGGGATGCTTTTGTACACTTCTTACTTTGGTGTAAAGGGATAGGACACCTATGATATTTTGAATCCTTGTAAAAATACCAGGCCACCAAGTGGTTATTCATCTCGTTCAACATACGTTTTTGTTCATTTGTCTGTCCCCTGTTTGAACTATGTTATCTCTTCATCAGCAGATTTCATGTTCATAGCAATTTCTCTTTTTTTTGCAAGGTCAAATTGGCTTCAATCGAAAGCTTTTGTTGAATTTAATTTGAACAAAGGCCGCAGATCAATCCGTGTCTCAGCACGTTATCTGGAAAGGACCTGAATATCCGAAAATTTCCTTAATTTTGTGAAAAATGGGTGGGGTCTTCCGCTTTCTGCTTCTTCTGGTGAAATTTAAGACATTCAGCAATGATACCTGGCTTTAGACAGAGGTGATTGTTGAACCATCGAACAATTGTTCACAGACTGTATCTTGCACTAACAGGTTTGTTTCACTGCAGGTTTAAGCTAGAGATATAGAATTACATAGAAATTACAACATAGAAATAGACCATTCAGTGTAACCTGTCCATGTTAGTGTCATCCTTCACACTAGAGTACTAGTCCCAATCTCAAGTGCCCAACCTGGTCCCATATTCCTTTACTCCCCTTTCCTTCAATCACCTGTCCAACCTATTCCTAAATGTTGACATGATCTCTGCTTCAATACTAACTCTCATAGAATCAGCAAGAGTGACAGAGATTGTGAGCCAGTAATAAGGCTGGACTTATTTTTTCAGTGGATCCCACAGCCTCACAACCTTTCTGCATAAAATCCTTTACAGTTAATCTTACATCTATATCCCCTCAATCTAGACCCATCAATCGCTGGGAACAGTCTGTTTCTATCCATTCTGTTGCAACCTTTCATAATTTAAAATCACCCTGTAATCTCCTCTTTCACAAAGAAAACAGCCCCAATCTTCCAGGTCTTTCTTTATATCTGCTGTTCCTCATTCCAGGCAGCATCTTAGTAAATCTGTGTTGTACAGTCAACAAGACAGAAATATTTCAAAAATATTTTCAATCCCATTCACTTCAAAATATTTCCGCATTCCCTCAGTAGTTCACTCAAATCTGGTTAATATTTATAATCTCCTGTTCTGTTTTTTCTTTGCCGTTTTACTTAGGCAGTGTCATTTCAGCTGATGTTTAACAACTTTCCTCATTGCCACTTTCATTATTGCTGTTATATTTCAGAAAACAAGCACAGTTTATCACAACAGGAGTGCATGACAACTGTCTGCTCCTCATCATCACAGGCGGTCCCTCGAACGAGGATGACTTGCTTCCACGAGTTCACAGGTGTTTCGATGAAGGACCCGATGTTCCAGTCCTGAACTCCAGTTGAGGGGGTGGAAGATGCCTGTGCGCAAAGTTTTTTTAATGTGTGGTGACCGTTGCACAGCAGCCACCACACGCTCCTGTGACAGCAACACAGCGCACTCGTGCAAATCTTCTGTCTACAGAAACTACCAGGAAATATATGCAAAAGGGCATAATAATACTGGTTCCCCAACAATGATTACCCAAAGGTGAGTTGTTGGTGTTACCTGGGAGGTACTGGAGAGAAAAAACCCAAAAGTGAATCAGTCCTCTGAACAATCAATATCAGAAGAATGTTAGGCCTGATTTTGCAATCAGCAAGAGTGACAGAGATAGAATCATAGAACCATTACAGCACAGAAGGAGGCCATTCAGCCCGTTGAGCCCATGCATGCTCTCTGCAAGAGCAATTCAGCTAGTCCCACTCCCCCGCCCTTTCCCCGTAGCCCTGCAATTTTTTTCCTTGAGATATTTATCCAATTCCCTTTTGAAAGCCATGATTGAGCCTGTTATGTATGTAAACATTACCAATGTGTAAGGCTTACCACCAGGGGGCGCATCTGTGGGAGACCCAAGGGTTACCTGCACACCCTGGGCAAGCAGGTATAAAAGGCAGTTGACCATGCTGCCTTCTCACTCTGGAGTTACAATAAAGAGACCAAGCTCACAACAATTTGAGCTTAAGATATACAGTCGTGTGGAGTTATTCTAAGCATAACAATTGGCGACGAGTAACAGATCACGAACTTTCACGCAGTTATGGCTGACGTTGGTATTCTTGAGAGATTTGTTGAGGGTGATGATTGGGAAGCCTTCGTTGAGTGTCTTGACCAGTACTTCATGGCCAACGAGCTGGAAAAGGAAGAAACCGCGGTCAAGCGCAGGGCGATTCTCCTCACCTTTGTGGGTCCACGATATATGGCCTCATCAAAAATCTGCTAGCATCGACAAAACCAACTGACAAGACATATGAAGAGTTGTGCACACTGGTTTGGGAACACCTCAAGCCGAAGGAGAGCATCTTGATGGCCAGGTATCGCTTTTATACGCTCCATCGCTCCGAGGGCCAGGACGTGGCGAGCTATGTCACTGACCTAAGATGCCTTGCGGGACCGTGCGTATTTGCTGGATTTTTGGGGGAAGTGTTGCCGGACTTTTTCGTGCTTGGAATCGGCCACAAGATCATTCTTCGCAAATTGCTGTCTGCCGAATCCCTAAATCTGAGCAAGGCCATCAAGATAGCCACAAACGATAACACTAAACAGATATCATTGCAGCATCGGAACTCACCGGCAAGTACTGTGCATAAAATAATGCCTTCAGCAGGCAGAACTGTACATGGCAGGGCCTACACGCCTGCAGAGGCCAGACCTAGGATGACTCAGAGTCCGCTGTGGTGCGTGAATGCAAATCCATTAGCACTGTGTTGGCACTGCGGGGTTAATCATCGAACCCATCAATGTTGATTCAAGCACTAATGTGCAAAGGCTGTGGAACAATGGGGCACCTCCAGCGAATGTGCAGACGTGCTGCAACTCACCACGTGGCAGAGTCGGCAGAAGATGACCGATCCGGCGCGGATCACGCTGAACGAGTAAGAGAGGCAACTCAACCCGAGGCCGAAGATGAAGTGTATGGGGTACACACCTTCACCACCAAAAGCCCTCCGATAATGTTAAAATTCAAATTAAACAGCATTCCAGTTTCCATGGAATTGGACATGGGGGCGAGTCAGTCAATTATGAGCCAGAAGGCTTTTGAGAAACTGTGGGGCAACAAGGCACAAAGGCCAAAACTAAGCCCGATCCACACCAAGCTGCGCACTGACACCAAAGAGCTCACTCATTCCAGTCATTGGCAGTGCGGCAGTGAAGGTATTGTATGATGGAGCTGTGCATGATTTACCACTTTGATGACCCAACGCTATTCGGCAGAAGTTGGCTAGGAAAGATCCGATGGAACTGGGACGACATCAAAGCACTGTCTTCGGTGGATGACACCTCGTGCGCCCAAGTGCGAAACAAATTCCCGTCATTATTTGAGCCAGGCATCGGCAACTTCACAGGCGCCAAAGTGCAGATCCATCTAGTCCCTGATGCATGACCCATTCATCACAAGGCCCGAGCGGCTCCATACATGATGCGGGAGAAAGTCGAGATCGAGCTGGACAGACTTCAACGAGAGGGGATCAGTCCAATTGTTCCAGTGTTGAAGAGCAATGGGACGGTCCGAATCTGCGGGGCCTACAAGGTAATGACCAACCGAGTCTTGTTACAGAACCAGTACCCACTACCCAAAGCGGATGACCTGTTTGCAATGCTAGCAGGGGGGAAGTCGTTCACCAAGCTGGATCTAATCTCTGCTTACATGAGACTGAACCTTCGAAAAAATTGACGTGCATCAACATGCACAGAGGACTGGTCGTGTACCACAGATGCCCTTTTGGGATTCGTTCGGCGGCAGCCATCTTCCAGAGGAACATGGAGAGTCTGCTGAAATCGGTTCCACGCACCGTGGTGTTCCAAGATGACATCTTGATCACTGGTCGCAACACCTTCGAACACTTGCACAACCTGGAAGAGGTTCTAAAGCGACTGGACAGAGTGAGACTCAGGCTGAAACGCTCCAAGTGTGTTTTCCTGGCACCAGAGGTTAAATTTTTGGGGAGAAAGATTGCGGCGGACGGCATCAGGCCCACGGAGGCCATCAAGAATGCACCCAGACCACAGAATGTGACGGAGCTGCGTTCGTTCCTGGGACTCCTCAACTATTTTGATAACTTTCTACCGGGGTTGAGCACTTTGCTGGAACTATTGTATTTATTGCTATGCAAGGGTGACGACTGGGTTTGGGGTAAAGCTCAAGAGACAGCCTTTAACAAGGCCAGAAACCTGCTATGTTCCACAAGTTACTTGTATTGTATGACCCGTGTAAACGTTTAGTACTAGCTTGTGATGCATCTTCGTATGGGGTCGGTTGTGTGTTACAGCAAGCCAATGGGTCAGGCAAACTGCAACCGGTTGCATATGTGTCCAGAAGCTTATCTCAGGCTGAAAGAGCCTACAGTATGATTGAAAAAGAAGCATTAGCATGCGTATACGGGGTTAATAAAATGCACCAATACCTATTTGGTCTCCGTTTCGAGCTCGAAACCGACCACGAGCCATTCATTTAGTTGTTCTCAGAAAGCAAAGGTATTAACACCAATGCTTCATCCCGCATCCAAAGATGGGCACTAACGTTATCTGTGAATGATTATGTAATTCGCCACAGACCAGGCACTGAGAACTGTGCTGATGCCCTCAGTCGGCTACCATTGCCCACCACCGGGGTGGAAATGGCGCAACCCGCAGACTTGCTCCTTATAATGGATGCTTTTGAGAGCGAGGGGTCACCTGTCATGGCTCGCCAGATCAGGACCTGGACTAGCCAGGACCCGGTGCTATCACTTGTAAAAAGCTGTGTCCTCAATGGGAATGAGTCGGTGGTTCCAGGGGAAATGCAAGACGAAATTAAGCCGTTCCACCGCGCAAGGACGAAATGTCTATCCATTCGGACTGCCTCCTATGGGGGAATCATGTAATTTTGCCAAAAAAAGGCAGGGAAATGTTTATACGTGACCTTCACAGTACCCACCCAAGCATAGTCATGTTGAAGGCTATCACCAGGTCGCATGTTTCATGGCCCGGCATTGACTCGGAATTGGAGTCATGCGTACACCAGTGCAACAGGTGCTCACAGTTGAGCAATGCACCAAGGGAGGCCCCACTGAGTCTGTGGTCATGGCCCTCCAAACTGTGGCCAAGGGTCCACATTGATTTTGCTGGCCCCTTTCTGAAAAAGGTGTTCCTAGTAGCAATGGACGCTTACTCTAAATAGATTGAATGTACAATATTGTCGTCATGTACATCCACTGCCACCATTGAAAGCCTCCGGGCTATGTTCGCCACCCATGGTTTGCCCGACGTCCTTGTTAGTGACAATGGACTGTACTTCACCAGCTTGGAATTCAACGAGTTCATGGCCCGCAATGGCATCAAGCATGTCAAGTCTGCGCCGTTTAAGCCCGCATCCAATGGTCAAACGGAAGGGGCAGCCCAAACCATCAAGCAGAGCTTGAAACGCGTGACGAACAGTTCCCTACAGACCTGGTTAACTCGGATTCTGCTCAGCTACCGCATGTCACCCCATTCACTTACAGAGGTTCTCCCTGCAGAATTGCTAATGAAGAGAGCCCTCAAAACCAGGCTCTCCTTAGTCCACCCGGATCTCAATGATCATGTAGAAACCCAGCGTCACCAGCATAACATGTACCATGATCGCGCGGCTGTATCGCGTGACATTGAGATTAATGACACTGTGTTTGTTCTTAATTATGGTCATGGTCCCAAATGGGTTGCTGGCACTGTTTTAGCCACGGAAGGGAATAGAGTGTTTCTTGTTGTCAAACTTTTGACTGGACAAACGTGCAGAAAGCACTTGGATCAGACCAAACTGCGGTTCACTGACAACCAAGAACAGTTTGAAAAAGACATTACCATCATTAATCCATCCACACACACCCAACCAGCAATCGACCTCACGGTCAACCACGAGGATGAAGCCACCATGCCCGACAGTCCGATCAGACCAGCTACACCACAGCGCTGCAATGATCCAACCGACTCACCTAGGCCAGGACTTCAACTCAAGCGATCAACCCGGGAACGTAGAGCCCCGGATCGCCTCAACTTGTAAATAACTTGTACATAAGACTTTTGGGGGGAATGATGTTATGTATGTAAACATTATCAATGTGTAAGACTTGCCACCAGGGGGTGCACCTGTGGGAGACCCAAGGGTCACCTGCACACCCCGGGCAAGCAGGTTTAAAAGGCAGTCTACCATGCTGCCTCCTCACTCTGGAGTTACAATAAAGAGACCAAGGTCACAACAGTTTGAGCTTAAGATATACAGTCTTGTGGAGTGATTCTAAACATAACAGAGCCTGCCTCCACCATCCTTTCAGACAGTGCATTCCAGATCCTAACCACTCGTTGCGTAAAAAAGTTTTTCCTCGTGTCGCTTTTGAAAAGCAGTTATGTGGCTACACTTACATTTTCGGAGTCATCAAAATGGATCACATTTTGTGCATCAAAATGAGTCATCATTACTCCTCACGATCGACACCTGCCAGGTTTGCAGCTAGTTCCTAATGACGGAGCAACAGAAGCAAAGTCTGCTACTAGACTACTGTCAGTCTCTCGGTCAGGGTTAGTGCAGGGAAAGCTTCAGCGGGTAGAAAGAAAAATTGACCCCTTTGTTCAAAAGGGAATTTTACTTTAAAATATACTCCAACTCAGCAGTGAAAATCAATAAAATCACTGCCTTAGCTCCTCAAAAGTTCAACAAAATATAACACACTGAGTGAAACAAATGATTAATCATCTTACCTGAAATAGTTTCATGGACAATTGATTCTTACTGGATGAAGCAAAAATACCTTAACCCAGGGTTGTCCAAGGTTTTATTTTCATTTATGATCGGTATGTACCTTGGAGTCTTGGGGAGCTGGGGGGCGCGCGATAAATAACAAAAATAACAAGTTGCATTTATATTGTTACGTATGTTAACTGGGTTTTACCTGCCACCAGAGGACACGACTGTCGGACTCCTAATGGTCACTGGCAGACACGTGCAAGCCTTGGATATAATGTTGGCAGCCATGTGAATCCTCACTTGGAGAGTTGATAGTTAATAAACTGGAGTAAGTTCATGCCTGAACTAGCTCACCGTACTTAGCCTCGTTGAGTTATTCGATACTTAACATATATAGTGCCTTTAACATAGTAAAATGTCCCAAGGCGTTTCACAAGAGCATAATAAGTTAAAATGTGACACCGATCTTACATGAGGAGATATTAAGAGAGGTGACCAAAAGCTTGGTCAAAGAGGTAGGTTTTAAGGAGCATCCTAAAGGAGGAGAAAGAGGTAGGGAGGTGAAGAGGTTTATGGGGAGAGTTCCAGAGCACCGGGCCTTGGCGGCTGAAGGCACAGCTACCAATAGTGGGGCGAAGGATGTCAGGGATGCATGTGTTTAAGTCCAAGTTTTCCTTAATTTACATATATCGCAAGTTGCCGGTACTTAGAGATGTTAATGTTCTGATTTCGGATAAAACAATGATGCTAACTGTGGCCCTTTCCTGACCTCCAGATCGACAAAACAAGAGGCATAAGTTGCACGCAGAACCACATTTCCTGAGGTTTGAGGGCTGGTTTTCCAGGGTACAGGGGATCATATAGGGGAACAGGCTGGACACTCCTGCATTAACCTACTGCTCTATCCCATCTCCCTCAACACAAAGTTCTCACTGGCACAAGACACAAATTCTCAGGTTTGGAGTGCTGCCTTTAGGAATAAAACCTACAATGTGGAGTCGAGGCCTGAAAACAAGGGAGAATTTTTCTCATCTGAAAACAATAAATTACACTATATTACAGACTGAATTAATATACCTGTCAGCCCAAATCCTGTTGCAGAAAGAATCTTACTGATTTCTTATTAATTGATTTTTGAGGCTATTAATTATACTCAAAACTTTGGAGATCCAGGGTAAATTTTGGGAATGGATAATAAACTGAAGGGTACTTTTCAAAAGAGTCACATTGAGATAGGGAGGGAGCGTATCAAGTACTGATCCAGGGATCACTGTGGGGACCACTCCTGTTTCTAATTTACATCAATTACTTGGAATAAGAAACCCAGTAATAGCTGTCAAATTTTCAGACAATACCAAACCAGAAGAGACACTGTAATTAAAGGAGGCAGCTCAGAAGTGACAGAATAATTCAACTAAAATATGTAAGTGAGCAGAAAAATTACAGATGAAATTTAATGCAGACAAATGTAATGTATTGCACATATGTAGGAAAAATGGGCAACGTGAATGGTGTTGAAATAGCTAAGGATGAAGTTGAAAGAGATTGCGGAGTCTAACATTCAACATTTTTTTAAATATTTGAATGCGGCCATCGCTGGCAAGGCCGGTATTTATTGTCCATCCCTAGTTGCACTTGAAAAGTGGTGGTGAATCTTCTTCCTAAACCGCTGCAGTCAATATTGTGAAGGTACTCTCACAGGGTTGTTAGGTAGGGAGTCCCAGCCTTTTGACCCAGCAACAATGAAGGAACGATGATATATGTCCAAGTCAGGATTGTGGAGAACTTGGAGGCAACGGTGTTCCCATGCATCTGCTGCCCTTCTTCTAGCCAGCAGATGCGACGGGTTTAGGAGGTGCTGCTGAAGAAGCCTTGGCGACTTGCATGTCCAGCCAATGCAAAGCAACAATCAACAAAGCTAAGCGAATGTTGAATTATATCGCTTAAACAGTGGAATACAAGTCTGAGGAAATGGTGATCAAATTGTACAGAGCTCGAGTCAGGCCATAACCTGGAGTATTGTGTTCAGTTCTGGTCACCAAGACACATGAGAGGTATGAAAGTGTTGGAAGCAGTGCAGAGAAGAGCCACAAGGCTAATTCTCTAGTCATAGAATTTTGAGTTATGAGGAAAGTCTGAAGAAACTTGAGTTTCTCAAGCATGAAAGACAGCATTTCAGAGTTGACCTTATAGCAGTGTACAAGATAGTAAATGGTATGGAAAAGGCAAACCTGGAAAAGTTACTTCAAATTAAATTGAGCGAGTCGGACGAAAGGCCACAGGTTCAAAGGGAATTTTGGAATGATATCGAGGAGTTGTTTTTCACAACAAGAATGCTCAATGTATGGAATGGAGTCCTGGATACAGTAGTGGAGGCAAAAACCCTGAAATGATTTAAGAACCAATGGGACATTACAATGGGTGGGGGGTGACTTCAAGGTAACTCTAGATGGATGAACTAAAATGGGCTGACTGGGGTTCCTCATCCCTAATCATCCTGTGATTGTGACTTCCGATACTGCAACATTGTGAATCCTAAATGGCTGAAAATTTACGCTGTGTTTTTCTTTCATGCATGTCAACTTAGCGACATATTGTAGACAAGCGACTAGCTCTCACCTGAGCAAGCTTTGGGGGTCAGTACATTGGATTTTAAGGGAAGAAACCCAACACAGCAGGCATCATAGAAGCAACAGACATAAAGCTGCTAGAAAAACGCAGTATCCCGCCCTATTTACTGAAGGAAAATCACCCACTGACAAGCAATTCTCATAGGAAATAAAAGGCAGGAGAAAAGTTAAACAAAGAAAACAAGCAGAAGCATGATGATGCTTAGCAATCACATTTATTGAGAAGGCACACCATTGATTATCTGCGGCTAGTCGCGCATAAAAGTAATTTAACGCAATAGAAGGCAGCACAGTGAACATCAAATGAATTCCAAATTCAGCGGGGCTTATTCGATCAGTGAAGGCTGACATATTATAAAGGAAATGATGTTCCTGCAGCTCCTCCATTTAAAGATCATGCTGCCTGCTTCAGTTATGCAGAAAGTATCTTTGTGACACCAAGTAACAATGATGGCAAGAAATTAGGTGTTCTTCTCAGATTTGGGCAAAGGCACAGGTTCAGAAGGAGTATTATTCTGCAGCTGGAAGCAATATGTATGACATGGGAATACTTGAGCAAGCAACAGGTTACAGCAGACGCAATTTACAAGCTTAGAAACCGAAATGCAGTATTTGCATTCATTTCATTTAATTACCAATACCAGCTGTGATCTAATCAAGAATTAAATGAATGGAAATGCGGCGTGAATATGCAGAAGCTAATATGCAGAATCAGATCCAATGACAAAGCAGTTTGGTCTTAGTCTCACAGCCAGCTCAGAGACACTGGGATTAAGGACTACTGTAAGCATGGACATAGAAACATTGAAAATAGGTGCAGGAGTAGGCCATTCAGCCTTTCAAGCCTGCACCATCATTCAATATGATCATGACTCATCTTGTAATTTCAGTACCCCAACCCTGCTTTCTCTCCATACCCCTTGATCCCTTTAGCCGTAAGAGCCATATCTAACTCCCTTTTTATTATATCCAACGAACTGGCCTCAACAACTTTCTCTGGTAGAGAATTCCTCAGGTTCACAACTCTCTGAGTGAAGACGTTTCTCCTCATCGCGGTCCAACACACAGTCAGTAAGCACAACAGTCATGGAGTTGAGGGTTGTGGAGGAAAAGTAAAGCTGGGTTTTGTTAACATACATATGGAACTTGGCTCTCATCAGCATCGTAGGCAATTCCTCGAAATCGAGGAAGACTTGCTTCCACTCTAAAAGTGGCTTCTCAGGTGACTGTCCAGTCCAATATGGGAATTACAGTCTCTGTCACAGGTGGGACAGACAGTCATTGGAAGAAAGGGTGGGTGGGGAGTCTGGTATGTCGCACGCTCCTTCCGCTGCCTGTGCTTGTTCTCTGCATGCTCTCGGCGATGAGACTCGAGGTGCTCAGCGCCCTCCCGGATGCTCTTCCTCCACTTAGGGCAGTCTTTGGCCAGGGATTCCCAGGTGTCGGTGGGGATGTTGCACTTTATTAAGGGGGCTTTGAGGGTGTCTTTGAAATGTTTCCTCTGCCCACCTGGGGCTCGCTTGTCGTGTCGGAGTTCCAAGTAATGCGCTTGCTTTGGGAGTCTTGTGTTGGACATGCGGACAATAAGGCCCACCCAACGGAGCTGGTCAAGTGTGGTCAGTGTTTCAATGCTGGGCATGTTGGCCTGATCAAGAATACTGACGTTGGTGCCTCTGTCCTCCCAGGGGATTTGCTGGATCTTGCGGAGACAGCGTTGGTGTTATTTCTCCAGCGATTTGAGGTGTCTACTGTATATGGTCCACGTCTCTGAGCCATACAGGAGAGCAGGTATCACTACAGCCCTGTAGATATAAGCTTAGTGTGATATATTCACAGAGCACAGCATACACAGCTTCCTAACATGGCAGGCAGCTCTCTCGGAAGTCTCCGGAAATCTGCCTAGTTCGATTTATTATTAACCTTGCACTTGCAGTACCCAATACGTCCACATCCACAGTGTGGAGCTACAAACATTGCAAGCTTACAGACATTACACTTGGTGCCAGATTTGAGGTCCTCGTCTTCAAACACTCTCTACCTCAGGCAACTGAATGCCACGCTGGCACACTGGAGGCGGTATTGGACCTCGTCGTCGATGTCTGCCCTTGCTGATAGTAGCCTCCCGAGATATGGAAAATGGTCCATGTTGTCCAAGGCTGCGCCATGGATTTTGATGACCGAGGGGGCAGTGCTGTGTGGCGGGGTCAGGTTGGTGGAGGACCTTTGTCTTACGGATGTTTAGTGTAAGGCCTATGCTTTTATATGCCTCGGTGAAGATGTTGACGTTAATGTGGCGCTAGGCTTCTGTTAAATGCTGCAGGGAGGCAATATATAGATGAGGAATCGGAGAGAGCTAAAGATGGAACCACGAGGCACATGGAGATGAGGAAAAGCTGTTGCAAGCAGTGTGTTGGCAAAGGGAAACTGCGACAGAATCAATAGCCTCAGTTTTAAAAGTGAAAAAGTCCATGAGCTCCTCACGCTTGGCATTGGACGTGAGAGTGGAGGGGGCAGGGACGGGAGGTTGAAGGAGCAGGGGAGAGATGTTGAAAGGGCAGTGGAGGGAGGTTGAAAGGACAGGGGAGGGAGGTTGAAAGGGCAGGGGAGGGTGGTTGAAAGGGCAGTGGAGGGAGGTTGAAAGGAAAGGGGAGGGAGGTTGAAAGGACAGGGGAGGGAGGTTGCAGGAGCAGGGGAGGGAGGTTGAAAGGGCAGTGGAGGGAGGTTGAAAGGACAGGGGAGGGAGGTTGAAAGGGCAGGGGAGGGAGGTTGTAGGAGCAGGGGAGGGAGGTTGAAAGGGCAGTGGAGGGAGGTTGAAAGGGCAGGGGAGGGAGGTTGTAGGAGCAGGGGAGGGAGGTTGAAAAGGCAGGGGAGGGAGGTTGAAAGGGCAGGGGAGAGAGGTTGAAAGGGCAGGGGAGGGAGGTTGAAAGGACAGGGGAGGGAGGTTGAAAGGGCAGGGGAGAGAGATTGAAAGGGCAGGGGAGAGAGGTTGAAAGGAAAGGGGAGGGAGGTTGAAAGGGCAGGGGAGGGAGGTTGTAGGAGCAGGGGAGGGAGGTTGAAGGGGCAGGGGAGGGAGGTTGTAGGAGCGGGGAGGGAGGTTGAAAGGGCAGGGGAGCGAGGATGTAGGAGCAGGGGAGGGAGGTTGAAGGGGCAGGGGAGGGAGGTTGTAGGAGAAGGGGAGGGAGGATGAAAGGGCAGGGGAGGTGAGAATGGAAAGGGCAGGGGAGGGAGGTTGAAGGGGTGGGGGAGGGAGGCTGATGTGGGAGGGAGGTTGAAGAACATGACTTGTGATGGAGGAAAGGGTTATATTTGTCCCAGGATGATCCTGGAGTACTATGACAATTTGGCCACAGAGTTGTAGAGGGAATGTTGCTTGAGGTGATTGAGGAAAGCTGCACACCATGTGCACTCATTCCTGTGCGACTTGAATTTGAGATTTTGAAGGTGAGTATGGTGCTCTGGGAACAATGGCCGATCTGATGGTGACAAAGATATCCAACACAGGAGCAAGGCAGCTGTTTAGGTGGCAATGATACAGCAGGTGAAGAGTCAGAGGAAAAGGAGATGTGAGCTAGAAAAGGAGCTCTGGCAAGGAGCTGGAGTGATAACTTTTTCCCGTGAAAAACATGATGACAAAGAAGTTGGAGAAAGGAAGGGAAATGTGAATGGTGACGAAGATGAGTAAGTGTTGGTAATCAATCCCTTGGAGATGCTGTGGGTGTGGATAGTGGAACAAATATGCAGGTGAGGTTGATACTGGGTGGTCATGAGTTTGGTGAAGAATGGTAGGGAAAAGTTAGTTGCAAGTTGAAGTCATCATGGATGAGGAGTGGCAACATGCAAAGGTCAAGTGTGTCCTTAGTGTGGTGGAAGACAATGCGGACTTGTGAAAGAGAGCAAGAGGAATAGTAAAGGGTAAGGTGCTCAAAATGAGTAGAATGTGAGAGAGTAGTGAGGAGACGCTAAGATGGGACATGAAGGTGAAAGCCACCATACCGCCATGGTTGGTTGGTGCGGCATGTATAGCTGCGTGGGTAACCTTGCTGTGGGGAAGGGAAAATGTCATCATCAACGAGTCTTCTTTCAGTCAGGCACAGGTTGTTAATGGACTCATTCATGGATAAGTTTGGTCTTCACAATGGAGCAGATGTTTTGCAGGATGATATGTGTTGAATTGATAGCAGAAGGCACACAGAGGGTAGTGGGGAGAATGGAAAAGGAGGGACAGAAGGGAGGTTGAACAAGTTTGCCCCGGAGAGTGAGTTGAGTGGGATGTATGGGGAGGAAAATTAGTGTACTGCAATGGAAGAGCAGCTGCAGGTGTCACGATGTGGGGAAGGATGTCTAGATTGAGCATAGGGAAGCCTCGGCTCATCCACGAGAGACTTGATTGTATAATGGTGGCAAGCAGAGATCAGCTGGCAACAGTGACTAGGAGGGTGGGGGACCAAGAGGGTCAAGTTGTAGTCGGTGGGGCAAAGAATGGAAAGTATCAATAGCAGAGATCAGAAGGGTGAACAAGAGATTAGAAGAGTGCAACTCGTCGACAGCAAACAATGAGAAAGAGGAGGAGTGGCTTTAAACATGCCTGACAAACGGAGTCTGGAGTCTAGGCGTTACCTGGTGTTTGAAGATCAGGAATTGCCTGACAATTGGAAGTTGGAATTCTGAGGTTGACTGGTCATTGAAAGGTTTGGGCCAATGGTAGTCGGTGTCCAAGTTTGGTTGTCAGTCAACATCTTGGACCTGTTTTGTTGCTGCAGGGTTCTGAGGAGACCATCTCCAGTGCCGTTCTCACCACTGTTAATTCCTGAAGACAAGCAGGTCTGAAATCCCACCTGGCTCTCCGTGCTCTTGGTCCACACACATTACGTGCTTTGGGTCTCCACTAGGCTGTGTGATAGCTCATGCTGCCACATGTGGGAGAGGGTGTGGATCCAACTCCATATCACACAGGTAGGCTCAGTCAAAGGCAGAAGAACCAAGACACATGACCTAATGACCCAAATAAAGGTAGTGGGCCACCGTAGAGGCCCAAAGAACTGTCTCATTAAAGTGAGACCGGCGAGAGGGAGCAACACATTTATCATAATGTCAGATTGCTATGAAGTCACAAACCTTATTACAATCGATAGAAGAGAGATGCACTAACTAGTTTAACATAACATTTGTGCAGATTTGGAAAGGGATGTGCAATATGTGAAAAGAACATGACAGGAAGAGTTATTTTTACATATTACAGATATTGCATGTAAGCAGCACAACTGGCATTAATGTATCACTGCAGCAGAGCCAGCCTGCTAACTGAAGGTTATAGTGAGTTATTGCCTTTTCTCTTCTCTAAATCTGTCCCAATAATATGAGGTCAAGCACCACAGAATTTCAATAGACGTTGCCATGGAAATAATTAAATCACTTTGGGGCCGACTTTGGTGGCCGCCCATTTCTCGGCTACCGGGTGGGAAGTCCGTTTTTGGCGCTCGCTGTTGCCGGGTCCCAGCAGGAGCCGATTTCATCGCCGTTATGTGGGCGCCAGCGGAGCGGCAATCGGCGGCGGTGGGTGGGTGGGAGTGGGCGGGAGCGGGACTCGGTGGCAAAAGTCATTAGATGCGTCAGGTGGAGGCCTCTCCACGCGGGTATTTTTGGAGGGCCTCCACTGTGCATGCGCAGGATTTCGGCGGCTTTTTTTTTGTAGTTTTGTTGATGGCTCCTTTTGTGGCCCTTGCAGACTAATTGAGGAAGTGTTCATGGTCATAAAAGTAGAGCACTTAATTGCATATGTGAGGGGAGAGGAGAGAGGAGAGAGAGGAGAGAGAGGGGAGAGAGGAGAGCGAGAGAGAGGAGAGAGGAGAGAGAGAGGAGAGAGGAGAGAGGAGAGGAGAGAGGAGAGAGAGAGGAGAGGGGAGAGAGGATAGGGAGAGAGAGAGGAGAGAGAGAGGACAGAGGAGAGAGGAGAGAGGAGAGAGAGAGGAGAGAGAATGGAGAGAGGAGAGAGGAGAGAGGAGAGAGAGAGAGAGGAGAGAGAGAGGAGAAAGGAAAGAGACAGGAGAGAGGAGAGAGAGAGGAGAGAGGAGAGAGAGGAGAGAGAGAGGAGAGAGAGAGGAGAGAGAGAGAGGAGAGAGAATGGAGAGAGGAGAGAGAGGAGAGAGAATGGAGAGAGGAGAGAGGAGAGAGCGAGGAGAGGAGAGAGGAGAGAGAGAGGAGAGAGAGAGGAGAGCGAGAGAGAGGAGAGAGAGGAGAGAGAATGGAGAGAGGAGAGAGGAGAGAGGAGAGGAGAGAGAGAGGAGAGGAGAGAGGAGAGAGAGGAGAGAGAGAGAGGAGAGAGAGAGGAGAGGAGAGGAGAGGAGAGAGAGGAGCGAGTTGGAGTTTAAAGAGCAGAGATGGCATTGAAAAGGGGGCAGTCTGAGTTGCAGAGGGGGCAAAGTAACAAATTTATACCCAGACTTTTGAGCAGCCATTCTTCTCATCATCGAGGATGTGTGGGCAGAAATCGTCAATGAAGACTGGCAGAACCAGGCCCAGAGCACCGTGGTTCAATGAGCAGGAGTTGGAGGAGCTAGTGACAGAGGTGGAGCGCAGGTACAGCGAACTCACCCGGGATGGGCGTGGCAAGCTTCCACCAGCCCAATACCGATGTCTTTGGATGGACATAGGTCAGATGGTCAGTGCAACGGGCAACGTGAAACGATTTGGTGGCGGCAGCTAAAGTGAGCACAAGTTTATTCGCCCCCTCCGTCCAAGGCCAAAAAGGTTGTGCACGCAATGTGTGTGTGTGTGTGTATGGGGGGGGGCATGAGCAAAGGGGGTAAAGGCTGCAACGTTTCTTTGTGCAGAGAAAACAAGTAGCCAAACAGGCAAGCCTGAGTGCGACCAGAGGGGGCCCACAAGATGTGGTGGAATTGACGAGGCTGGAGGACCATGCGTTACCATTGGTGGGTCATCGCCGCATTCCAACCACGAATGTTTCTGCAGATCCAGTGTGACCGCAGGGTAAGGCTACACTCATCTCAGGTGTCAGCAACGGTCATGGCATGAAAGTACTTGCAATGTTAAGGCACTCACAGTTGAACGCAGACTTTGTCGCCCATTATTGGTGTGGATATGTAGAAATGGAACTCCTTGCTGGCATAATGTGAGATGGAATGTCTCACATCTCACTTTCACCACCACCCCACCTTCCCCCCCCGTCCCGCTGCCCACACACTGAAATCTTGTCCTCTACTTCCAGATGCTGAGTCGGTAACCACGGATCTAGAGAGACCATCGACCTCTGACCTTCACAGATGCCGTCACACCCCAGCATCTCCCACCCCGACGTTCTCCACACCTGAGGACACCGGATCCTTCCTGCACTCCCCAGCCCACATCACCCATGTCCACCGCTCCCATCTCCACCACCCAGGGCCAGGAAGAACAGGAGAGAGGGGAGGGAGAAGGGCCCATATTTGTGCCCCTTCACCTGGAGGAGCCAGAAGCAGCTGATAGCAGCCTCCTGCCAAGTCAGCCAAGTGTCCGCAGAACCTTGGCGTCGGGCTCAGGTTTCCTGGGGTTTCCAACGGACTCAACGCAAGCAAGCTCAAGCGAGTGCCAAGGGAAGCAAGGCCCCACCATCCAGCCGCAGCGAGCAACCACTTTGCAGGTGCAGGACAGCTCGTTCTCATGAACCAGACGGTGCAGCTGTCAACCACCGGCATGGAGGTAGGTCGCGAGATGCTGCAGACCATGGCTGGGATAGCTGCCAGCATCACCACATCAGCCAGCAGCATGATCAAAGGATGGTGCGTCTCCTCACAGTGTTGGAGCACACATCAGAAAGCGTCGAGGTTGTAAGGCAGGAGATGGCTTCTGCACGCATGCTGCAAGCCCCTGACCCCACACCCTCAAGGCACACAGATGTGGAGGAGCAGGAGATCCCAGTGCCTTCGGTCCCGCGCCCTATGTTGTCACCGATATAGAAACATAGAAACATAGAAAATAGGTGCAGGAGCAGGCCATTAAGCCCTTCTAGCCTGCACCGCCATTCAATGAGTTCATGGCTGAACATGAAACTTCAGTACCCCCTTCCTGCTTTCTCGCCATAACCCTTGATCCCCCGAGTAGTAAGGACTTCATCTAACTCCCTTTTGAATATATTTAGTGAATTGGCCTCAACTACTTTCTGTGGTAGAGAATTCCACAGGTTCACCACTCTCTGGGTGAAGAAGTTTCTCCTCATCTCGGTCCTAAATGGCTTACCCCTTATCCTCAGACTGTGACCCCTGGTTCTGGACTTCCCCAACATTGGGAACATTCTTTCTGCATCTAACCTGTCTAAACCCGTCAGAATTTTAAACGTTTCTATGAGGTCCCCTCTCATTCTTCTGAACTCCAGTGAATACAAGCCCAGTTGATCCAATCTTTCTTGATAGGTCAGTCCCGCCATCCCGGGAATCAGTCTGGTGAACCTTCGCTGCACTCCCTCAATAGCAAGAATGTCCTTCCTCAAGTTAGGAGACCAAAACTGTACACAATACTCCAGGTGTGGCCTCACCAAGGCCCTGTACAACTGTAGCAACACCTCCCTTCCCCTGTATTCAAATCCCCTCGCTATGAAGGCCAACATGCCATTTGCTTTCTTAACCGCCTGCTGTACCTGCATGCTAACCTTCAATGACTGATGTACCATGACACCCAGGTCTCGTTGCACCTTCCCTTTTCCTAATCTGTCACCATTCAGATAATAGTCTGTCTCTCTGTTTTTACCACCAAAGTGGATAACCTCACACTTATCCACATTATACTTCATCTGCCATGCATTTGCCCACTCACCTAACCTATCCAAGTCACTCTGCAGCCTAATAGCATCCTCCTCGCAGCTCACACTGCCACCCAACTTAGTATCATCCGCAAATTTGGAGATACTGCATTTAATCCCCTCGTCTAAATCATTAATGTACAATGTAAACAGCTGGGGTCCCAGCACAGAACCTTGCGGCACTCCACTAGTCACTGCCTGCCATTCTGAAAAGTACCCGTTTACTCCTACTCTTTGCTTCCTGTCTGACAACCAGTTCTCAATCCACGTCAGCACACTACCCCCAATCCCATGTGCTTTAACTTTGCACATTAATCTCTTGTGTGGGACCTTGTCGAAAGCCTTCTGAAAGTCCAAATATACCACATCAACTGGTTCTCCTTTGTCCACTTTACTGGAAACATCCTCAAAAAATTCCAGAAGATTTGTCAAGCATGATTTCCCTTTCACAAATCCATGCTGACTTGGACCTATCATGTCACCATTTTCCAGATGCGCTGCTATGACATCCTTAATAATTGATTCCATCATTTTACCCACTACTGAGGTCAGGCTGACCGGTCTATAATTCCCTGCTTTCTCTCTCCCTCCTTTTTTAAAAAGTGGGGTTACATTGGCTACCCTCCACTCCATAGGAACTGCACATGTCTGCACACACCCTGCTGCCCTCCTGCACAACCTCCTGAACCAGAGGCAGTGAGGGGCAGGGGTGGGCCACTCCGTCAAGTAGGTGTGGGGAGGAAGAGGAACTCGGACATCGCTGCAAGGGGAGGCGGGGGGGGGGGGGCGGGGTGGGGAAGAGAGAGGTGGTGGTACCGGGTAGAGGGGTGGGTGTTGCTTCTTCGTGTAAATGAATGAAAATGTGATAATATTGTGTAATGCTTGTCATTGTGCACTTGTAAATACACTTATATTGCTGATCCTCTGTTTGTGCATGTGCCATTTTAACATCATGTGTGGTACGTTGTGTGAAACACACATCTGTCCCTCAGGTCATCTGCTTCATCAGGAATATCTTCCCATCCACATTTGACTGCAGTGTATAATGGGTCCTGTCATCAGGCCATCGCAAGACAACAATGACTGCAGGAAGGCTGCCATTCAATTACTCTAGTTTACCAAGTTGCAGGGCAGACCTTCAGGCTTGCATTTCAACCCTCTTTTTGTGAGGCCAAAGATGGAGGAGTGCCACCCCTCAGATGACATGGTCATCAGTTACATTGCAGTACATTGTGTGAGACAATTAATGTATCAGCTTGGATGTACAAAATGTGAGATGCTGAACACTTTTCAATCGCTCATAATAATTTTCCCTTCGCCATTGGGCTTCTCAATGAAAGACTTTCAACAAGGTGCAACAAGAAAGCCTGCATTAGCTTCAACACATTTCAGTCGCTTTTATCACATCCAATTTAAACATCACCATCAGCAAGAAAGTAATGCAACATTGACCTAACTTCTTTCCAGCAGTCCCACTGATATGGTGCAGCATCCAACTGGCTGCCGTGATGTGATGGCCACCAGCACTCCCTCCAGTCGATGTGCCAAAGCTGCCCCAATGCACTCCATCTCTCTCTCTCTCTCTCCCTCCCTCCCTCCAGTCAATGTGCCAAAGCTGCCCCAATGCACTCCATCTCTCTCTCTCCCTCCCTCCCTCCCAGTCGATGTGCCAAAGCTGACCCAATGCTCTCCATCTCCCTCCCCCTCCCTCCGTCCCTCCCAGCCGGTGTGCCAAAGCTGCCCCAATGCACTCCATCTTTCTCTCCCTCCCTCCTTCCCAGCCGGTGTGCCAAAGCTGCCCCAATGCACTCCATCTTTCTCTCCCTCCCTCCTTCCCAGCTGATGTGCCAGAGCTGACCCAATGCATTCCATCTCTCTCTCCCTCCCTCCCTCCCAGACGGTGTGCCAGAGCTGACCCAATGCACTCCATCTCGCTCTCCCTCCATCCCTCCCAGCCGATCTGCCAGTGCTGCCCCATTGTACCCCACCGCTGTCTCCCACCCGAGCTACGAGTGCTGGCCGACTGCCGCCCAGCTCAGACCTGCTTTTCCAGAGTGGTCCTTCTGGCGGGCGTCAGATCGACGGGAGGCCAGGAAAAGGCATCAAAATGGCTGTTTACAGACATCCGCCATGGGTGGGCGGGACGATGTGACGTGGGCAGAACCCTTCGACACCGAGTTCCCACCGGGTGGAATCTCGACGGCGGATGGGTTGGTTCCGGAGAAATTGCCCAGAAAACGACCATTTCCGGTGGGACCTCGGCGCTGCGGGCGGGACAGCGATGAAAGTTGGCCCCTTAAAGTTTGGATCTTTAAAAGAATAACAAACCTGAACAACTGTAACCAGTGTGTGATGGTCAATCAGGGAAACACAGACAGGATTATGGTAAAGCTGGGTAGAGTATACAAGGATTAAATAAAAATACAGAATGTACTGCAAATTAAACATTTTAATATGTTATCCATTCCATTTCTCTCTCAAGTTACACAGAGGAATGACTATTCATTGAAAATGAGACAAATCGATGGCAGGAAAAAAAATCATCTTTAAAATTTAATCTGCCACAGATTGGAATGTATCGACTGTCTGTAGTTCCACATTCTTCCTTTTTCAATATTAAATAGCCTACAAAGAATCAGATCTATTAAGAAAATGAAATGTCATTTACAGGAAACAGATTTAAAATATTAAGAAATTGCATTAACAAATTGCCTTTCATATCCTCAGAACCTCGCAAAGCGCTTCACAGCCAATGAGTTATTTTTAAAGTATACTCACTGTTGTTATGTACACACGCAGCGGGTAATTTATGAATAGCAAGCCCTCCCATCAGCAATTAGATACATGACCAGTTTTGGTGACATTGGTTGAGAGATTAATGTTGGCCGGAACATAGGTAGAATTCCTTGCTTTTCTTTGAATAGTGCCATGGGATGCTCTGACAATACAGCACTCCTTCAATATTGCACTGGTCAGCCCACATTATGTGCTTGAACTTGATGTACTGAAAATATTTAATTTTGAATTTTCTTTGATAAATAAAGGTTAACATAGAATGAAGAAATGAAAAGATAAGGGGGGAGAAATTCAGTCGCGCCTCATTTGGGGCGGTAACCCAGGCAGAGCGGTAATTTTAGCCTCCGCCCAGAAATTCGTCAGAATCGGGCGAGGAGCTGACAGGGGCACTAAATCAGCCGTTGCACACCAGAGCAGGGGGGCGATAATGAAAGTTTGGTCGGTAAATTTGACGGACTCATTGCGCATGCACGGAACTCCGAGTCAGACCCCGGCAACAGCCGAGTCTTAAAGCCGCGGCATAGTAATTCACCCATTCAAGTTTTCAAAATCACTTGTTCTCAACCTGTACTGTTACGTGTGTCTGCTGCTGAAAACTCGGAGGCTCATACACCCGTGCTGTGTGTAAATGTTGCACGGACTGTGACTTCCAAAGGAAGTGCTTCCTCATCCCTTTAAGTAGCCACCAGTTAACGACTCTGCAAGCCTGTACCGACTGTTTTTTCAGACGTTGTTCTTGGCAGCCGTTAAATGAGGCGGCCTCACCTAACTTTCCGTCCGGATCGCAAGCGTGGGCATTGCACCAGGAATATGATCGGAGTGATTGTCAGCAGCCAGGCATTAATGGTTTGCACCCCCGGTGAGCCTCTAATGAATTCTCGGTCAGGGGCTAAATGCTGCGCTCTAGTCGGTAACCTCTTACGTTCCCATTAACAAACTGAGGTGTTAACAACCAAAAATCCAGCCCAAGAAATGTCATCAACTAATGTATTATATTACCCTACAATGTAGATTCACATTTGTGTAATGAAAATGGAATATCTTCTTGAGTTTTTGATCCATTCTTGTTGAATTTTGCAATATTTAATAACTATTACAAACTACTTCAGTGCAGTACTGAGGGACTGCTGCACTGTCGGGGTTACCGTCTTTTGGATGTAAAATAGCCCGTGGCACTATTTTGAAGCATAGGGGAATTCTCCCCAGTGTGCTGGCCAATACTTATTCCTCAAATAAT
Source organism: Pristiophorus japonicus (assembly GCF_044704955.1). Classification (NCBI taxonomy): domain Eukaryota; kingdom Metazoa; phylum Chordata; class Chondrichthyes; family Pristiophoridae; genus Pristiophorus; species Pristiophorus japonicus. The sequence continues at coordinate 312,881,051 of NC_091979.1, forward strand.
CACTCTTGGCAAAGCACTGTATGCACAAAGACACTTCGCCTAGCTTCTCTCCTCACTCTCCCAGTCAGAGTTTTAAATTATGGAGTTCCTCATCACTGACTCTCGAGAAATAGTCCTCCCACATTCACTTCAGCACAACACTTCTTATTTTTAAAAAACAATTTCAAGCTCCCCTGTATAAGCTTATTTACAATTAGCCTTTAGTTCAAGACATCTGTTAGTACCAACGAGAATGATGCACTAACCATACACCAAAAATAATTTATTGTATATAGAAATCATGATCTGGAAATCATGAAGTGATTCCACATTGATTAGTTTTGTGTTGGGGATATCAAAAGCTTCTTTTTCTCACTGAAGCACAATCTTCCAATATAAATAAGTGTCATGTATCTTACATTATTATATATAACTGTATCCCAACATGCTATACATGACTGTAATAAGATATGACCTGTACCCACCAGCATACCTTACCACCAGGGGTGCACTTGCAAGAGACAGGTATATAAGGTCAGGTCTCAGGCAAGTGCAGCATTCCAGAGCTGTGAAATAAAGGTGCAGGTCCAGAGTGACCTTGACTTCACTACATGCCTCGTGTGAATCTGTACTGAGGGGACAGGACTTTACAATAAGTTAATAAAATGCAAGGACATCTTGATGTTATTAGTTAAAATGCCCAGAATTGTATGTGCTTATATATGGGGCGAATATTTTAAATTTAAAACTAGATATTAATGCTAGAATAAACTGACCATTGGCATTATAAATATTGAACAGCCATTTATTATAAGTGTATCCGTTATTCACAAAGTCTTGTATTTACAGATTGTAACCATTAAACAGCCTTAAATAACAATCCTGCAGATGCCTCTCTTTTTCGCCCCACCATCCAGCTCTCGACCAACCCCCGACCCCTGCCCTCCATGGCTCACCAGAGTTCGATTGCCAGGCTGTGCTGAGAAAGAAGCTCTCAGCTGGGGATGGCAATAAGTACAATGTAAGTGGCTGGGACTGTGAGGAGAATCAGACAGTTCCTTCTTGCTAGTCAGTGATTCCTGCTGAAACAGTCTCTTGCGAGGACATCGGGTGAGGGCAGGTTTGGGCTAATGGGCTAATGGGCTTTAGTAAAAAAAAATGAATTGGGAAGAAATATTTCTTCTGAATTGTTTAAACTTGACTTTCTGGGATCAAGTGACTATTCTTTACATTACAGTTAAAATGTGAATTGAATGATTTACAAGAAGTATTTTTCCCCTGTGCTTCCTAACAATGTTAAATATCTCTAATGCTTGTCACTTTAATCTCTTAATTTATTTCCATGTGATGAAATATTACATTGCAGACTATTCCGATCAGTGTCTTCAAATTAAACGTTTCCATTCACTGCAATGGGATGTCAAGATTGCAATTGTCTCTAGCAGGAAGGAAGATTTTGCTTCAACTCGACATTTCATTAGTCACCCAAGATTACATTTGCTGCTCATGCATACCATAATTGAGAGTTTAAATCAAATCACGGAATGATACAGCGCAGAAGAAGACCGTTGTGCCTGTGCTGGTGTTTCAGATTGAAGCCAAAGGAAATAAAAATTGGAATGTTTCTATAATGGACACCAATTTCCAACGTCCATTTAATGCCAGGGCAGTAAGTAGCTACCTGCTGGAGTCCACAAGTCATATCTTTTGTATACTCTGTACTTGCAGAGGTTCATTTCAAGAGCTTGCATTTTTACACCTGGTTACCGAATTCTATTCAAAATGGTGGACGTTGGCACTCAGCCCAGAGATTTATAGATTAACATCACAAAAACAAATTACAAGCAAACAGCAACAGAAACCTAACCAATGGTCTTTTTCAAGACTCTCAAGAGCGACATTGCCTCTAATTGTTTTTGGATGCATGGCTCCTTTGACGGGCTGCGCGGCTGATTCAAATTTCTGCACATGCACGGTTTTCCATTTAAAAGTCAGTGAGCAGCCTGCACGGGACCTCCGGACTGCTTGCTCAAGAGTACAATATCTCAGAACTGCGAAGTTTAACTTCTATTTGGGGTCAAAAACTCTCTGTGAATTCTTGAATGTTTTTATTTCCCAGACAATAATTCAGATAGGAATCCAATTAAAAACAGAAGACAGACCTCTCAAAATACGCACCTAAATCTACAAACATTAATAGATAAAAAGACTTTGCACATCTATGTCAAACATACAAATCATGGCAATGGAACAAACTAGAAGGGACATAAGAACATAAGAAATAGGAGCAGGAGCAGGCTATTCGGCCCCTCAAGCCTGCTCTGCCATTCAATGACATAATTTCTGATCTTCTAGCTCAACTCCACTTTCCTGCACTATCCCCATATCCTTTGATTCTCTTAATATCCAAAAATCTATCGATCTCTGTCTTGAATACACTCAATGACTGAGCTTCCACAGCCCTCTTGGGTAGAGAATTCCAAAGATTTACCATCCTCTGAATGAAGAGATGTCTCCTCATCTCAGTCCTAACTGGCCGATCTCTTATTCTGAGACCCCTGGTTCTCGACTCCCCAGCCAGGGATAACATCCTTCCTACATCTATCGTCAAGCCCTGTAAGAATGTTGTATGTTTCAACGAGATCACCTCTCATTCTTCTAAAGTCTGGAGAATATAGGCCTAGTTTACTCAATCTTTCCTCATAGGACAATCCCCCCATCCCAGGAATCCATCTGGTGAATCTTCGTTGCACTCACTCTATGGTAAGTATATCTTTCCTTAGGTAAGGTGAACAAAACTATACAACATACTCCAGGTGTGGTCTCACCAGGGCCCTATATAACTGCAGTAAAATGTCTTTACTCTAATACTCAAATCCTCTTGTAATAAAGGCCAACGTACCATTTGCTTTCTTAATTGCTTGCTGTACCTGCATATTAACTTTCAGTGATTTTTGTACAAGGACACCCAGGTCCCTCTGAACACCAACATACCAACATTTCCCAATCTCTCACCATGTAAAAAATACTCTGCTTTTCTATTTTTTCTTCCAAAGTGGATAACTTCACCTTTGTCCACATTATATTCCATTTACTTTGTTCTTGCCCACTGTCTATATCCTCTTGAAGCCTCTTTGCATCCTCCTCACAACTTGCATTCCCACCTAGCTTTGTTCATCAGCAAACTTGTATATATTACATTTGGTCCCCTCATCCAAATCATTGATATAGATTGTGAATAGCTGGGGCCCAAGCAACGATCCTTGCGGTACCCCACTAGTTACAGCCTGCTGACCCCGAAAATGACCTGTTTATTCCTGCTCTCTGTCTTCTATCCGTTAACCAATCCTCAATCTGTGCTGGTATATTACCCCCAATCACATGATCCCTAATTTTGTTTAATAACCCTCTTGTGTGGCACCTTATCGAATGCCTTCTGAAAATCCAAATACGCCACATCCACTGGTTCCCCCTTACCTATTCTGCTTGTTACAACCTCAAAAAACTCCAGCAGATTTGTCAAATATAAATCCGTGTTGACTCTGCCCAATCCTATTATTATTTTCTAAGTACCCTGTTACCAACATCCTTAAAAATAGATTCTAGCATTTCCCCTTCTACTGATGCCAGACTAACTGGTCTGTAGTTCCTCATTTTCTCTCTCCCTGCTTTCTTAAATAGTGGGTACATTTACTACTTTCCAATCTACGGGAACCGTTCTCGAATCTACGGAATTTTGGAAGACAACCAATGCATCCACTATCTCTATAGCCACCTCTTTCAAAACCTTAGAATGTCGGTAAAGATGTCCAGAGGATTTATCGGCTTTCAGCCCCATTAATTTCTCCGGTATTATTTTTTTACTAACACTAATTTCTTTCAGTTCCTCATTCTCGTTAGACTCTTGGCTCTCCGTTATTTTCAGGAAGGTTTTTGCGTCTTCTTCTGTGAAGACAGACACAAAGTATTTGTTTAATTTCTCTGCCACTTCCTTATTCCCTATTATAATTTCTCCTGTCTCAGCCTCTAATGGACCCACATTTACTCTTGCTAATCTTTTCCTTTTTACATACCTATAGAAGCTTTTACTATCTGTTTTTATGTCTCTCGCTAGTTTACTCTCATATTCCATTTTCCTTTCTTTATCAATTTCTTGGTCCTCCTTTGCTGAATTCTAAAATCTTCCCAATCCTCAGGCTAAATACTCTTTTTGGCAACATTATGAGCCTCTTCCTTTGACCTAATACTATCATTAACTTCTCTTGTTAGCCACAGTTAGACCACTGCTGCTCCTGTGGGGAGTTTGTGCCTTAAAGGAATGTATATTTGTTGTAAATGATGTATTAATTCTTTAAATGCTAGCCATTGCTTGTCTACCATCATACCTTTTAATGGAGCTTCCCAATCTACCTCAGCCAAATCGGCCCTCATACCTATGTGGTTTTGCTTTGTTTAGATTTAAGATCCTAGTTTCGGATTTAACTAAATCACTCTCAAATTCAATTTAAAATTCTATCATATTATGGTCACCCTTCCCTAAAGGCCCTTTACTACAAGGTTATTAACGAAACCTAACAGGACTTAAAATTGAATGTCTCATTTTTCCACCCCGATATTGCTCCACAGTGATTGTAACGCTGGGAGATTGAGGCATCTTCACTGAGTCAGTAGTCATTAATATAAGCTAATCAGGGTCTGATCATTCAGATAGGACTCCAGGGCATTTTTAACGGCCTGTGACCGTGGTGATTGCCTTGAACAATGAAACAGGCCAGACATCCAGCAGAGGCCCCACAGGAATGATCCTCTAGGTCCCACAAGGGAAGTCTGGGCCTCTGTCTCCCCAGGATCCCTCCCCTTCCCACCCATGGAACGCTGCCAAATTCGGCCCCCACCCACTGATCTCCACCTGCTCCAGCCGGCCAACTGCTTCTTTACACCCATTTTGGGTAGGCAGCGGCCATTAAAATCGGCTTTCTGCCAGGGAGTTAAAATCCATGCTTAGGTCTTTTTGATTAAAGGCATAATGATGCTACTTAAATCAACAAACCATCCGATCTAAGGTCAAAGACATAATTGGGATGTTAAATCTAGGAGACAATCTATTCAGATTTTGTTACACCATAAATTACCTTCATGAAGTCGGAACAATTGCAAGACCATATCACAATTCTCTCCTTAATTACTCCACAAGCAAGAAGCAGTCAGAGGTCCATACATTTCGCACAGCCTGCCACTCCACAATGTAACCTTACTGTAAAAAGGTAGAGAGTAGTCAACCTATACTGAGGGTCATCAACTACCCTAGATTAAAAATACATGGCCATTACGTTGAAAATCTTCTTTAAAACACAACTGGCAGTGAAACTCAATATATTATTGGACCAGTTGGAATGCTAGGGTGAAAGATTGCTTTCACCAGCTCCATATTCATGCAGCAGAGCTGGTCTCCAGTCGTCTTGGGTAGTCCTTGCCACTGGGCCAAGAGCTAGCTCTGTCAAGCCCGTGTGGTGGCTGGTGTGCAACGGCCACCCCACGTTAAAAATATCCACGCACAGGCATCTTCCACCCTTGAGGATGTAGTTCGGGTCCTTCATTGAAACGCCTGTGAACTCATCCTTTCTTTGGCGTGGAAGCAAGTCATCCTCGTTTCGAGAGACCGCCTATGAATGACTGATTCATGCTCACAATATAAAAAGCTGTCTGAAGGTGAATCTTCAGGACTAAAGGGTAAATTCACTGACTCTGTGCTAGCTTGAAAGGAGCCTGGACCAAGCAACCAGCGCCCAATCTCTGAGCTGTGCTCGCTTCAGATATGACTCCAGAAGGAGCATGGGCTCAGTGAACTTACCTCTCGGCATTATGGCAATACCAATCAGTTCCTGAAGCTTCCATTTGGAAGCCATGCATAAAACTTGTTCGAAACATAGAAACATAGAAAATAGGTGCAGGAGCAGGCCATTCAGCCCTTCTAGCCTGCACCGCCATTCAATGAGTTCATGGCTGAAAATGCAACTTCAGTACCCCCTTCCTGCTTTCACACCATACCCCTTGATCCCCCGAGTAGTAAGGACTACATCTAACTCCCTTTTGAATATATTTAGTGAATTGGCCTCAACAACTTTCTGTGGTAGACAATTCCACAGGTTCACCACTCTCTGGGTGAAGAAGTTTCTCCTCATCTCGGTCCTAAATGGCTTAGCCCTTATCCTTAGACTGTGACCCCTGGTTCTGGACTTACCCAACATTGGGAACATTCTTCCTGCATCTAACCTGTCTAAACCCGTCAGAATTTTAAACGTTTCTATGAGGTCCGCTCTCATTCTTCTGAACTCCAGTGAATACAAGCCCAGTTGATCCAGTCTTTCTTGATAGGTCAGTCCCACCATCCCAGGAATCAGTCTGGTGAATCTTCGCTGCACTTCCTCAATAGCAAGAATGTCCTTCCTCAAGTTAGGAGACCAAAACTGTACACAATACTCCAGGTGTGGCCTCACCAAGGCCCTGTACAACTGTAGCAACACCTCCCTGCCCCTGTACTCAAATCCCCTCGCTATGAAGGCCAACATGCCATTTGCTTTCTTAACCGCCTGCTGTACCTGCATGCCAACCTTCAATGACTGATGTACCATGACACCCAGGTCTCGTTGCACCTCCCCTTTTCCTAATCTGTCACCATTCAGATAATAGTCTGTCTCTCTGTTTTTACCACCAAAGTGGATAACCTCACATTTATCCACATTATACTTCATCTGCCATGCATTTGCCCACTCACCTAACCTATCCAAGTCACTCTGCAGCCTCATAGCATCCTCCTCGCAGCTCACACTGCCACCCAACTTAGTGTCATCTGCAAATTTGGAGATACTACATTTAATCCCCTCATCTAAATCATTAATGTACAATGTAAACAGCTGGGGCCCCAGCACAGATCCTTGCGGTACCCCACTAGTCACTGCCTGCCATTCTGAAAAGTACCCATTTACTCCTACTCTTTGCTTCCTGTCTGACAACCAGTTCTCAATCCACGTCAGCACACTACCCCCAATCCCATGTGCTTTAACTTTGCACATTAATTGTTCCAGTAAGGAACGCGTTACGTGGAGAAGGTAATTCGTCTGCTAATGAGGATCCCATAAATAATGTGCATCACATTCCAAGCCATAGCATGTGTCAAGACCACTATAGCAAGGAGCTATGGTTTTCATGCATGATTAGATCACATATCATTACAACAACAATTTGCATTGATATAGCGCTTTTAATGTAGAAAAATATCCCAAAACACTTCAGAGGCGAAACAAAAAAAAAAATTAAAAACTGGAAGCCCCCAAGTCAAAGCAGGAGCTATTAGTATGGGTGACAACGAGGTGGGAGGATCTTAAAATAGGCGAGTCAGAGGGGTTTAGGGAAGGAATTATAGGGTGTAAGGATGAGGCAACTGAAGGCTGCCAATGATGGGGGAAAAGGAAAGGGAAAATCCAAAGAGGCCAAAGCAAGAGGAATTTGACTGCCTTTTTAAAATTACGCATTTTAAAATAGTCCTCATTTTGATGAGGTGATTTACATAACTAGGACATTTAGATATCATTATGAAAAAGGCCCTGTTTGCAGTTCTGTTGATTACAGAAAACCAGCATTGCTCTCTGTAATTCTGGTTTTCTTGATGCCCTCGGTGTTTCAATAGATTGATTTGTACTGCAACAAAGTAAGTGACCAGAACTTCATCGCTGAGGAAAATGCACACTCTAACCTTTCGATTTAGGACAAGCAAACAGAAATGGGCACCAGAAATCGGTGATAAGATGCAGCTCAACGTACATTTGATTGCTCTTTAACCCATAAGCTTGACATCACCTAAACCGTCATCGCTCCTACTCTTTCTTTGAACCTGTTAGTTTTTTGCAGGGCGCAACGTGTATAGTTGTTAATAAGGAAGGCCCCTCAGAGCCTTAGGCCCCAAAATTGGTGAATTGCAAGGGCCGCCCATTTTTCGGCCGTCCCCGGGAGGCACCTACCTTTTTGGCGCCCGCTGCCGCTGAATCCAGTCGGGAGCCATTTTGGCCGCGGTAGAGTGGGCGGCAACGGCAGGCAGTGGGATTCGGTGGGCGCGCGCAGGCATCAGCGGGCATGCGGCATCAGTGGGCGGGAGGTGCAGGCCTCTCGAACCGGAAAATTCCGGAGGCCCTGCACTGCGCATGCGCAAGATTTAGTTTTTTCTTGCAGTTCTATTCTCAACCTGACGTCAGTTTTGCCGCGATCGAGGCTGCTGGGACATCTGCGCATGTGCTTAAAAGGTGAACGCTCTCCTGCACCTGCCAGTTGTATAGGGGAGGGTGTAGGAGACGCAGAGCTGCAAACTTTTCAGAAGCCATTCCTTAAGTGATTTAAAATGAGTGGAAAAAAACCCATCAAAGAAGACTGTCAAGGCCAGGTCCAGAGCTCCTTGGTTTAATGATGAGGAACTGGAGGAGCTTTTACCAGAGGTGGAGCGCAGGTATAAAGACCTCACCCGGGATAGTCATGGCAAGCCTCCACCACCCCAATACAGACGCGTTTGGAGGAAGATTGGTGAGGCCGTGTCCCCAATGGGCAACATTGAGCGAAATGGAGACCAGTTTAAGAAACATTGGAATGATGTGGTGGCATCAGCAAGAGTGAGTAAACATTTATTGGACCCCTCCCGTACACCTCCAAAAGGTTATGCCCCAGATGTCTGTGTGTGTGTGGGAATGTGTGTGGGGCATAAGAAAAGGGGGAAAAGGCTGCAACGTTTCTTTCTGCAAAAGAAAAATACATCCAAGGTAGCAAGCCGCAGTGCCACGAGAGGGGGCCCAGCAGAGGTGATAGAGTTGAACAGCTTGAAGGAGCGTGCCTTGGCAGATCCTGTGCTGGAGCATGGTAAGGGGACACTAATCTCCGGTGTGAGTAACACTCATGGCATGAAAGGTCATGCAATGTTGAGGCAAATGTGTTTTAATGCACAGTTTGTCGGCCATTATTGGTGTGCCCATGTAAAGATGGTATTCCTTGATGGCACAATGTGAGATGGGACAGCTCACATGTCGGCTTGACCAACCCCACCCAGCCTCCTATAGACTGAAATAGTCTCTGCCGATGGTGAGTCAGACAGCACCGATCAATGCACACCATCCACCTCGGGCACTCAAAGGAGGAGTGTGACCCCCAACGTATCCCACCCCGACATTGTCCCCAGCCCAAGACAGGGCTCCTTCCTCCACCCCGCTCCCAAGAGCACCCATATCCACCGCACCCAACTCTGCCACCCAGAGTCACGAAGAACACGAGAGAGAGAGGAGGGAGAAGGGCTCGTGTTTGAGGCCCTTGACGTCGAGGAGCTGGAAGAGGAAGACATCAGCCTTCTGCCATGTGTGTCATCTGTCCGGAGAACCTCGGCATCGGGCTCAGAATCCATGGGCTTTGAATCGGATGCAACATGTGCAATCGCTGCTAGGCGCAGATGCCATGGTGCTGACCCAACCAAGGCACATGAACCCACAAGGGCCCAATAAGCTGCTGATGATGCAGGACGGCTCACAGCTATTCATGAGATGGTCCAGCTATCGAGGACAAGCATCGACCTAGGTCGCGATCTGCTGCAGACCATGGCTGGGATAGCTGCCATCATGGCTACCCTCGCTCAGCACCATACTGACAGCATGGAGCGGCTCATTAGTGCGGTGGAGAGCAACACACAGAGTCTGTCGAGGCGATGAGGCAGGCAATGGCTTCTGGGCGGGTCGTGCAAGTTCCCGACCTCACACCCTCAAGGCAGACAGATCCCGAGGAGCCAGAGATGCCGGTGTCTTCACTCACGCCTCCTACCTTCGCGCCAAGACGGACACGTCTCCAGAGACCCGGCTGCCATCCTGCACAACCTGCTCAAGCAGAGGCGGGGAAGGGGAGGGGTGCGGGGCATCATCTTGAAGGCGGGGCAAAGAAGAGGACGATGAGCCTCACATCGGGGGGTGGGGGGGGGTGGAGGGAAGAGAGGTGGTGGTAGCAGGTAGAGGGGTGAGTGTTGGTGGTGGAGATGTTTGTGAATGTTATTATCTTATGTCACTCTTGTAATTATGCACTTTTAAATACAGTCACGATGGTCACCCTCTCTTGGTCAGTGTCTCATTTTCACATGATGTGTGGTGCCTTGTGAGAAACACACAGCTGTCCCTCAGGTGTTCTGCTGCATTAAGAATATATCACCCTCCACATATGATTCCACTGTATAATGGGTCCTGTCATCAGGCCATCGCGACCCAACAAGTAAGGGTCACCAATGCAGAAAGGCTGCCATTCAATGAGATTCGTGAACTACTTGCAGGGCACATATTAAGGCTTGCTGTTCAAGCCACTTTTTATGTCACCAAACATGGCAGAGTGCCACCCCTGAGATGACATGGTCATCAGTTACATTGCAGCCCATTATATGTATTTTCCCGTCCTCCATACCTCATGTAATGATGTTCTCACTATCAGGAGCAGCGATAGAAACATAGAAACATAGAAAATAGGTGCAGGAGTAGGCCATTCGGCCCTTCGAGCCTGCACCGCCATTCAATGAGTTCATGGCTGAACATGCAACTTCAGTACCCCCTTCCTGCTTTCTCGCCATACCCCTTGATCCCCTGAGTAGTAAGGACTACATCTAACTCCTTTTTGAATATATTTAGTGAATTGGTCTCAACAACTTTCTGTGGTAGAGAATTCCACAGGTTCACCACTCTCTGGGTGAAGAAGTTTCTCCTCATCTCGGTCCTAAATGGCTTACCCCTTATCCTTAGACTGTGACCCCTGGTTCTGGACTTCCCTAACATTGGGAACATTCTTCCTGCATCTAACCTGTCTAAACCCATCAGAATTTTAAACGTTTCTATGAGATCCCCTCTCATTCTTCTGAACTCCAGGGAATACAAGCCCAGTTGATCCAATCTTTCTTGATATGTCAGTCCCGCCATCCCGGGAATCAGTCTGGTGAACCTTCGCTGCACTCCCTCAATAGCAAAACTCCAGGTGTGGCCTCACCAAGGCCCTGTACAACTGTAGCAACACCTCCCTGCCCCTGTACTCAAATCCCCTTACTATGAAGGCCAAACATGCCATTTGCTTTCTTAACTGCCTGCTGTACCTGCATGCCAACCTTCAATGACTGTTCATCTGCCATAGCTTTACATCTTAGTGCTTTCACTTAATAACTCTGACATAAGCTCATATCATCTGCACAGTCACAATCAGTCACTAAATAGGTTCCGCATGAAATGGTCTCAACACTCTTTCAGGGCATTTCCATTGAGCCTTTACCGTCTTCCGTTATTCATTGCCGCTTCCTCAACCACACCTTCCCTTCAACGGAGTCACATGGAGTTGCATATCTGAAGTCTCTCAGTGGGGGTTAAGGTCACCTCACTAGTTATGTCCCACTGATAATGCTGCAGCATCTGAACGATATTCGGGAAGTGCAGTGCTGCAGCACCCGGAGCCATTCTCCCTGCCTGCCGACGAACAGCGAGTTCAGACCATCGTTTTGCCCGTGGTCCTTCTGGAGGGCGGCAGGGCGATCTTAGTCGGTCGTCACTGAGGAAAATGCCGGATTTCCAGCCTCCTGGCACGGGCGGGCGGCAGGACGCCGGGCCGGCAGAGCCTCCGCGACCAATCTACCGGCGGGCGGAACGTGGGCGGCAGATGGGTGGGACCTCCACCAAGTTCGGGCCCTACAAACCAGTGATGGCTCACTTTAAGTCTGCAGCTGGTGTCTGCAGAGCACTGACTTACGCTGCTTGGCCCACTTCTTTGCTCTGTGATTGAGAGTAACCAAGGCTGAACAATGAAGAAGATCCTCACCTCCACCCTTCCTGTTATTAACAACTACACTGCAAGTATCCTCCCAGGAATCACATTAGAAATATACCTTTTATTTAGTACAGGTTGTTATGTATGCATGTAAACATTACCAAAATATAAGACTTGCCACCAGGGGACACACCTGTGGGAGACCTAAGAGTCACCTGTGCACCCTGGGGCAAGCAGGTATAAAAGATGATTCACCATGCTGCTTCGGGCTAACATCCCCAGCATTAAAGCACTGACCGCACTCGATCAGCTCCGCTGGGGCAGGCTACATAGTCCGCATGCCAGACACGAGACTCCCAAAGCAAGTGCTCTACTCAGAGCTCCTTCATGGCAAACGAGCCAAAGGCGGGCAGCAGAAACGCTACAAGGACACCCTCAAAGCCTCCCTGATAAAGTGCAACATCCCCACTGACACCTGGGAGTCTCTTGCCCGAGACCACCCTGAGTGGAGGAAGAGCATCCGAGACGGCGCTGAGCACCTCGAGTCTCGTTACCGAGAGCATGCAGAGATCAAGCGCAGACAGCGGAAAGAGCGTGTGGCAAACCAGGCTCCCTGCCCACCCCTTCCCTCAACGACTATCTGTCCCACCTGTGGCAGAGTCTGTGGCTCTCGTATTGGACTGTTCAGCCACCTAAGGACTCACTTCAGGAGTGGAAGCAAGTCTTCCTCGATTCCGAGGGACTGTCTATGATGATGATGATCTCCACTCTAGAGTCTGAATAAAGAGACCAAGGTCACAACAGTTTCAGCTGGCGATATCATCCTGAGGATTTATTCTGAACGTAACACAGGTCATGTTTGTTAAGTACGCATTGTAGAGGGAGAGAATAAAATAATTGCAAGGCACTGCAGCTCCATATTCATGGATAATTACTTGCGCAGATTGAATCATGTAAAAAGTATATGTGACGCCTTCTATGTAAATTTTCATTAGTGATAATGGCTTATTATCTCAATCAGTTGGGAGGAAAGCATTAAACAGTAAGCATTTCCCGATCAGCAGAGGAACCTGTCGGAATCCCAGCAGTGATCCAGAATCCCTGGAGTGTGCTAGCTTTCTGCTGAAATCCTGTAAAAGGCAAGTGATTAGTTTGAATTGAGCCATGAGGGAAAGCCTCTTCACGAGCCATGAAAATGTAAACCAGCAGGAGGTCAATGCTACCTCTGTCATGTCATCAGCTTTTAAAATGACATTCTTTTAAGAGAGGAGCAGATATTTAGAATGTCAGACATAACAGTAGTTTAGACAATCTGGGTCATCGACCCGAAACGTTAACTCTGTTTTTCTCTCCCCTAGCATTCTCTGTTTTTATTTCAGATCCCAGCATCCGCAGTATTTTGCATTTATATTAAACAGTTTTCTGTTGGGACCGCGTACATTTATTGTTGAATATTCTGATTCGCTTGTGGGAAGCTGAACCAGCAATAGTCAAACAACAGCCACAACCTGCATTTGTATAGCACATTTATTGTGGCAATCTGTGCTGTCAGATTGCTTTCAGGAAACATCTTCCCCCAGCTCGACAACAACATGCATTTAGATAGCGCCTTTAATGTAGTAAAACGTCCCAAGGGCACTTCACAGGAGCGTTATCAAACAACATTTTAACAGAAGTTCAACTTCGGGAAGATTGAAGTTGTCATCTTTGGCCCCCCCTTTCCACTGATTCCATTCCTATCTGTATTCAAATGTCTGCAAACTCAAGCAGACCATTAGCAACTTTGGCACCCTGTTCGATTTCAGATCCCATATCCTTTCCACAACAAAGAACACTTGCCTCCAGCTCTGCATCTCGACCTCTCAGCCTCTTTGCTACTCAATCATATATGCCTTTACCACCACCATACTCGACTCCTCCAATGCTGTCCTTGCTAGTTTCCCTTCTTCCCATCCGCCATAAACTCCAACATGTCCAAATGTCTGCTGCACGAATCCCACTCCACACTCAGGCCGGAATCTTCCCATCCCTGCGAGTGCGACTTTGGAGGCTGTTAAAATGGCCGTGATTGACAGCAGGGCGGAAGTCCGCTCTGAACCCACTTCCTTGTGAATTTCCAAAGTGCCGGCTCTGGCTGCGGTTTGCAGACCCGGCACGGAGCAACATCTCAGGTAATTGTGCTAGTTAAGAAGCTGTTTAAAGCAATTTGAGCAACATTTTACAAGGTCCAAGGATTCTTTTCAAGTTTTTTAATGAGGGTACCCGTCCCTCAGGTAACACGTCAGGTAAGTGCTTCAGGTTCTCAACAACTCTGGATTGTTTTGACTAGTTGACAGCTGCAGAAGTAGTATAAAAGCTACTATTTAAAAATAATAATAATAACTTTTATTTATAAAGCGCCTTTAACGTAGTAAAATGTCCCAAGGCGTTCCACAGCAGTGTTACAGACAAAAGAGATAAATTTGACACCGAGCCACAAAAGAAGAAATTACGGCAGATGACCAAAAGCACGTTTAAAGAGGTAGGTTTTAAGGAGCGTCTTAAAGGAGGAAGGAGAGGTAGAGAGGTTTAGGGAGGGAGTTCCAGAGCTTAGGGCCCAATCAGCTGAAGGCACTACCACCGATGGTTGAGCAGTTATAATCAGGGATGTTCAAGAGGGCAGAATTTCAGGAGCACAGACATTTTGTGGGGCTGTGAGGTTGAAAAAGATTACAGCTGTCATGTATGTAACCACAATGTAGCACCATTGTATTACTGTATACACTCAACCTAGATGCACACCTTGACCACAAGGGGTGAACTTGTGGGAGACACTCCTTACCTGATCACACAGGTATAAAAAGAGAGGTCCCACGCAAGGTCATCATCTTTGGAGTCCTGTGAATAAAGAGTTAAGGTCACAGAATGGCCTTGTCCCTGGAATGTGCCTCGTGTGGTTTCATACTGTAGAGTAAGGACTTTACATTGGCGACGAGAAACAGGGATTCACGACCCACGAGAATGGCCACCGGTAGCACAGAGGAACGGTACTATGTTGGGGAAGACTGGGACGATTTTGTCGAGAGGCTTCAGCAAAGCTTCGTTATGAAAGAATGGCTGGAGGATGCAGCGACCGACAAGCGAAGGGCTCATCTTTTGACCAGCTGCGGACCAAAGACTTACGCGCTCATGAAGGACTTACTAGCACCCGAAAAGCCGGCGGACAAAACCTTTGAAGAACTTAGTAAATTGATCGGGGAGCACCTCAAACCGGCGAGTAGCATACATATGGCCCGACACAGATTCTACACCCACCAACGTTGTGAAGGACAGAGCATACTGGACTTCGTAGCGGACCAGCCTCTGTAAGTTCACAGACGCCTGCAGGGGGGAGATGCTAAGGGACTTCTTTATCGAGGGCATCGGTAATGCGGGAATTTTTTGCAAATTAATTGAGACCAAGGATTTGACCGTGGAAGCAGCGGCATGGATAGCTCAAACTTTCATGGCGGGGGAGGAAGAGACAAAAATAATATACGCGCGCAATTCTGCCTCTAACGCGGCGATGGATCAGGGAGTCAACATCATCAATGCGACTCAGAGCCCCGCAGGCAGGCAGGGGCAGTCCGACACTCCCCAGGCAGCAATAGACCCCAGAGTAGGACTTCAACAGAGACAATGGCAGGCTAAACGGACATTCACGCCATCACAGTGGACAATGCGACCCAGGATGGGGCCATTGACACCCACCAATAGGATACTTAAGAGCAGTCAAAGGGACAGTCAGCGCGGAATGCCTGGTCATAGTTCCTTTGTTCCCACAATGGAAACTTTAACTCATGCTGCAGGTGTGGGAGAAAACACTCAGCCAGATCTTGCAGATTTCAACAGTTTGTCTGCAGGAACTGCAATCTCAGTGGCCACTTAGCTCGAATGTGCAGGAAGTCTGCTACCAGACTAATATATGAGGCGTATGGACCAGAAGAGGATTCTTTGAGGCAGGATGACTTTTGGGGCGAATCGATGGATGCCGAGGTTCAGCGGGTCCATGTGGCGAATATTCACAGTTCATACACCAAAACGCCACCAATGATGATGAGGGTTTTATTAAATGGTATCCCAGTACGCATGGAGCTGGACACTGGGGCCAGCCAGTCACTCATGGGTGTTCAGCAATTTGAGAAACTATGACCACTTAAAGCCAGTTGACCCAAATTAGCACGTATTGAGACACAATTACAGACTTACACTAAAGAAATCATTCTGGTGCTAGGCAGTGCAATGTTGGCTGTCACACACAATGGATTAGTGAATCGGCTGCCGCTCTGTATTGTCCCGGGCAATGGTCCCGCACTGTTGGGGAGGAGCTCGTTAGCTGAGATGAACTGGAAATGGGGGGATGTTCACACAATGTCATCTGTGGTGCGAAGTTTGTGCTCGCAAGTCCTACAATAATTTGATTCACTATTCCAACCTGGTGTCGGTACTTTCAAAGGCACTAAGGTAGTGATACGCATCACCCTGGACGCCTGGTCAGTGCACCACAAAGCCAGAGCGGTGCCATATGTGATGTGGGAAAAGATCGAGAGCGAATTGGATCGGCTGTTGAGAGAGGGCATCATCTCGCCTGTTGAATTCAGTGACTGGGCAAGCCCCAGCGTTCCCGCCCTAAAAGCGGATGGCTCTGTCAGGATCTGTGGTGACTACAAAGCCACCATCAATCGGGTGTCCCAACAAGATCAATACCCGCTCCCGAGAGCAGAGGACCTCTTCGCCATGCTGGCAGGCGGTAAGCTGTTCACCAAGTTGGACCCTACTTCAGCCTATATGACCCTGGAACTAGCCGACAAATCTAAACTACTGACCACCATCACCACGCACAAGGGACTGTTCGTTTATAACAGGTTTCCGTTTGGCATTCGATCAACAGCCGCGATTTTTCAACGAAACATGGAAAGCCTGCTTAAATCCATTCCTGGAGCGATCGTATTCCAGGACGACATCCTCATCATGGGTCGAGACACCGAGGAACACCTCCACAACCTGGAGGAGGTGCTACGCCGACTGGACCGGGTAGGCCTGCGACTCAAGAAGTCTAAATGTGTGTTCTTAGCTCCGAGGTTGAGTTTCTGGGCAGGCGGGTTGCTGCAGATGGGATTCGGCCCACCGAATCCAAAACAGAGGCGATTCGATGAGCACCCAGGCCCTGCAACACATCGGAGTTGCGTTCATTCCTGGGACTGTTGAAGTATTTCTGCTGAACTTGAGCATGTTGTTGGAGCCACTACATGTGCTCCTGCGTAAAGGTTGCGATTGGTTTTGGGGGGACTGTCAGGAATGGGCTTTTGATCGGGCGCGAAATCTAATTTGTTCAAACAAGTTGTTGGCCCTGTACGACCCCTGTAAAAAATTGGTTCTGACATGTGATGCATCATCCTATGGGGTTGCGTGCATGTTGCAGCAGGGCAATGCTGAGGGTCAACTACAACCTGTGGCTTATGCCTCCAGGTCGCGCTCTCAAGCAGAACGGGGATATGGGATGGTCGAGAAGGAAATGCTTGCATGTGTCTATGGTGCAAAAAAAATGCATCAGTACCTCTTTGGTAGGAAGTTTGAATTAGAGACGGACCACAAGCCATTAACATCCCTGTTGTCAGACAGCAAGGCTATCAATGCCAACGCATCAGCTCGCATACAGCGATGGGCTCTCACGCTGGCTGCTAATGATTACTCCACCCGGCACTGAAAATTGCGCTAACGCGCTCAGCAGACTTCCACTGGCCACCACTGAGGGGGCAGCGGAGCATAGCGCCGAGATGGTTATGGCTGTTGATGCCTTTGACAGCGCAGGCTCCCCCATCACAGCCCGCCAGATCAAAATCTGGACAAACAGAGATCCCCTCCTATCCCTGATTAAGAAATGTGTCCTGACTGGGGATTGGTCGCCCGCATGCACTGAGGAGGTCAGACCGTTCCACAGACGGATGGATGAGCTCTCCATCCAAGCCGACTGCCTACTATGGGGCAGCCGGGTAGTCATGCCCCAGAAGGGCAGGGAGGCATTCATCAGGGAACTCCACAGCGAGCACCCAGGCATTGTGCTGATGAAGGCCATTGCCCAGTCACATGTTTGGTGTCCTGGAATTGATTCAGACCTGGAAAACTGTGTTCGCAGGTGCACGACGTGTGCCCAGCTGGGTAATGCCCCCAGGGAGGCCCCGCTCAGCCCGTGGCCCTGGTCCACCAGACCATGGTCACGCATTCATGTTGACTACACGGGCCCGTTCATGGGTAAGATGTTCCTTATTGTGGTAGATGCGTACTCGAAATGGATCGAGTACATCATTCTGAATTCATGCACATCATCCACCACCGTTGAAAGCCTACATGCGATCTTTGCAGCCCATGGCTTGCCGGACATCCTGGTTAGTGATAATGGCCCATGTTGCACAAGCTACGAATTCCGAGAGTTTATGTCGGGTAATGGCATCAACCATGTCAGGACTGCACCGTTCAAGCCGGCCTCCAATGGCCAGGTGGAACGTGCGGTCCAAATCATTAAGCAAGGTATGCTCAGGATTCAAGGACCCTCCCTACAATGCCGCCTATCGCGTCTCCTGCTGGCCTATAGATCCCGACCGCACTCGCTCACGGGGGTCCAGCCCGCAGAGCTACTAATGAAACGGACACTCAAAACTCGGTTGTCCCTCATTCACCCAGTCCTGACCGACATAGTTGAGGGCAAGCGCAAGTCACAAAACGAGTACCATGACCGTATTTCGAGGGGAGATGTATAGAAATAAATGATCCTGTATTCGTCCTCAATCACGCCATGGGGCCCAAATGGCTTGAGGGTACTGTAATTGACAAAGAGGGGAATAGGGTCATCGTGGTAAAACTCAACAATGGTCTGAAATGCAGTAAGCATCTGGACCATGTACAAAAACGGTTCAGCATCGACACAGAGGAACCTGAAGAAGACCATGAGATGGAGCTCACAACACCGCCAGTGAACGAGCAACAAGAGCAATCAGAAGAACGCACAGTCCCTGCGGTCAGCCCGGACAGGCCGGAATCACCACAGGTGACAGACACTCACGTCAGTGTTCAATAACCAGAGCCCCAACTGTAGCACTCCACGAGGGAGCGTAGACCACCTGAAAGATTAAACCTATGATCCCAATAAGACTTTGGGGGGCGGGGGGGGGGAGGTGATGTCATGTATGTAACCACAATGTAACACCAGTGTATACTCTCAACCTAGATGCACACCTTGACCACAAGGGGTGAACTTGTGGGAGACACTCCTTACCTGATCACACAGGTATAAAAAGGGAGGTCCCACACAGGGTCATCGTCTTTGGAGTCCTGTGAATAAAGAGTTAAGGTCACAGAGTGACCTTGTCCCCAGAATGTGCCTCGTGTGGTTTCATACTGCAGAGTAAGGACTTTACAACAGCGATAGGGAGAAGCAAGGCCACAGAGTGATTTGTAAACAAGGATGGGAATTTTGAAATCGATGCGTTGTTCAACTGGGAGCCAATGGAGGCCAGAAAGCAGAGGGGTGATGGGTGATTGTGATTTGGTGCGAGTTAATATACGGGCTACTGAATTTTGGATGACCTCAAGTTTACGTAGTGCAGAATGTGGGAGGCCGGCGAGGAATGAGTTGGAGTAGTCAAGACTAGATGTAACAAAGGCATGAATGAGGGTTTCAGCAGCAGAAGAGCTGAGGCAGGGGCGGAGGTGGGCAATGTTACGGAGACGGATAAAGGCGGTGTTAGTTATGCTGCGGATATAGAAACATAGACATAGAAAAATAGATGCAGGTGCGGGCCATTCGGTCCTTCGAGCCTGCACCACCATTCGATATGATCATGGCTGATCATGCAACTTCAGCACCCCATTCCTGCCTTCTCCTCATACCCCCGATCCTTTTAGCCGTAAGGACCACATCTAATTCCCTTTTGAATATATCCAACGAACTGGCCTCAACAACTTTCTGTGGCAGAGAATTCCACAGGTTCACAATTCTCTGAGTGAAGAAGTTTCTCCTCATCTCGGTCCTAGATGGCTTATCTCTTATCCGTAGACTGTGACCCCTGGTTCTGGACTTCCCCAACATCGGGAATATTCTTCCTGCATCTAACCTGTCCAATCCCGTCAGAATTTTATATGTTTCTAGGAGATCCCCTCTCATTCTTCTAAATTCCAGTGAATTTCAGCCTAGTCGATCCAATCTTTCTTTATATGTCAGACTTGCCATCCCGGGAATCAGTCTGGTGAACCTTCGCTGCACTCCCTCAATAGCAAGAATGTCCTTCCTCAGATTAGGAGACGAAAACTGCACAAAATACTCAAGGTGTGGTCTCACCAAGGCTCTGTACAACTGCAGTAAGACCTCCCTGCTCCTATACTCAAATCCTCTAGTTATGAAGGGCAACATGTCATTTGCTTTCTTTACTGCCTGCTGTACCTGCATGCCTACTTTCAATGACTGATGTACCATGACACCCAGGTCTCGTTGCACCTCCCCTTTTACTAATCTGTCACCATTCAGATAATAATCTGCCTTCCTGTTTTTGCCACCAAAGTGGATAACCTCACACTTATCCACATTATACTGCATCTGCCATGCATTTGCCCACTTACCTAACCTGTCCAAATCACCCTGCAGCCTCTAAGCATCCTCCTCACAGCTCACACTGCCACCCAGCTTAGTGTCATCTGCAAACTTGGAGATATTACATTCAATTCCTTCATTAAATCATTAGGATATATTGTAAGTAACTGTGGTCCCAACACTGAACCTTGCTGTACCACACTAGTCACTGTCTGCCATTCTGAAAAGGATCCGTTTATTCCCACTCTTTGCTTCCTGTCTGCCAACCAGTTCTCTATCCACGTCAATCCATTATCCCCAATCCCATGTGTCTTAATTTTGCACACTAATCTCTTGTGTGGGACCTTGTTAAAAGCCTTTTGAAAGTCCAAATACACCACATCCACTGGTTCTCCCTTGTCTACTCTACTAGTTACATCCTCAAACAATTCTAGAAGATTTGTCAAATATGATTTCCCTTTCATAAATCCATGCTGACTTGGACCGATCCTGTCACTGCTTTCCAAATGCGCTGTTATTACATCTTTAATAATTGATTCCAGCATTTTCCCCACTACCGATGTCAGACTAACCGGTTTATAATTCCCTATTTTTTCTCTCCCTCCTTTTTTAAAAAGTGGGGTTACATTAGTTACCCTCCAATCCATAGGAACTGATCCAGAGTCCATGGAATGTTGAAAAATGACCAGCAATGCATCTACTATTTCTCGGGCCACTTCCTTAAGTACTCTGGGATGCAGACTATCAGGCCCTGGGGATTTATCGGCCTTCAATCCCATCAATTTCCCTAACACCATTTCCTGACTAATAAGGATTTCCCTCAGTTCCCTCAGTTCCTCCTTCTTGCTAGACCCTCGGTCCCCTAGTATTTTGGGGAGGTTATTTGTGTCTTCCTTAGTGAAGACAGAACAGAAGTATTTGTTCAATTGGTCTGCCATTTCCTTGTTCCCCATTATGAATTCATCTGATTCTGACTGCAAGGGACCGACATTAGTCTTTACTAATCTTTTTCTCTTCACATATCTATAGAAGCTTTTGCAATCAGTTTTTATGTTCCCTGCAAGCTTCCTCTCATACTCTATTTCCCCCTCCTGATTAGACCCTTCGTCCTCCTCTGCTGAATTCTAAATTTCTCCCAGTCCTCAGGTTTGCTGCTTTTTCTGGCCAATTTATATGCCTCTTCCTTGGATTTAACACTATCCCTAATGTCCCTTGTTCACCACGGTTGAGCCACCTTCCCAGTTTTATTTTTATGCCAGAGAGGGATTTACATTTGCTGTAGTTCATCCATGTGATCTTTAAATGTCTGTCATTGCCTATCCACCGTCAACCCTTTAAGTATCATTCGCCAGTCTATCCTAAGTCTATCCTAGCCAATTCTCGTCTCATACCATCAAAGTTACCTTTCTTTAAGTTCAGGACCCTAGTCTCTGAATTAACTGTGTCACTCTCTATCTTAATGAAGAATTCTACCATATTATGGTCACTCATCCACAAGGGGCCTCGCACAACAAGATTATTAATTAATCCTCTCTCATTACACAAGACCCAGTCTAGGATGGCCAACTCTCTAGTTGGTTCCTCAACATATTGGTCTGGAAAACCATTCCTAATAAACTCCAGGAAATCTTCCTCTACAGTATTGCTCCCAGTTTGGTTAGCCCAATCTATATGTAGATTAAAGTCACCCATGATAACTGCTGTACCCTTATTGCACGCATCCCTAATTTCCTGTTTGATGCCATCCCCAACCTCGCTACTATTGTTTGGTGGTCTGTACACAACTCCCACTAATGTTTTCTGCCTTTTGGTGTTTTGCTGCTCTACCCATATAGATTCCACATCATCCAAGCTAATGTCCTTCCTTACTATTGCGTTAACCTCCTCTTTAACCAGTAACGCTACCTGACCTCCCTTTCCTTTCTGTCTATCCTTCCTGAATATTGAATACCCCTGGATGTTGAGTTCCCAGCCTTGGTTACCCTGGAGCCATGTCTCCTTAATCCCAATTACATCATATCCATTAACAGCTATCATTAACAGTTAATTCATCCACCTTATTATGAATGCTCCTCACATTGAGACTCAGAGCCTTCAGGCTTGTTTTTTTAACACTCTTTGTCCTTTTATGTTGTAAGGTGGCCTTTGATTTTTGTCCTTGATTTCTCTGTCCTCCACTCTTACTTTTCTCCTTCCTACCTTTTGCTTCTTCCCCCTTTTTACTTCCCTCTGCCTCCCTACATAGTTTCCCATCCCCCTGCCATATTAGTTTAAACCCTTCCCAACAACAGTAGCAAACACTCCGCCTAGGACATCAGTTCCAGTCCTGCCCAGGGGCAGACCGTCCGGTTTATACTGGTCCCACCTCCCCTAGAACTGGTTCCAATGTATCAGGAATTTGAATCCCTCCTCCTTGCACCATTCCTCAAATCACATCTTCATCTGAACTATCCTGCTATTCCTGCTATGTGGCTGGAAACTCATTTCCGGGTCAATTATGACACCTAGTTTGGAACAGTCTTGTTCACCCACAGATTGATGCTAGGGAGAGGATCAAGTTAGTGGCTAGGGAACGCAGTTTGTGGCGGGGACCAAAGATAATGGCTTCGGTCTTCCCAATATTTAATTGGAGAAAATTTCTGCTCATCCAGTACTGGATGTTGGACAAGCAGTCTGACAATTTAGAGACCATTGAGGGGTTGAGAGAAGTGGTGGAGAGGTAGAGCTGGGTGTCATCAGCCTACATGTGGAAACTGACGCCGTGTTTTTGGATAATATCGTCAAGGGGCAGCATATAGATGAAAAATAAGAAGGATCCAAGGACAGATCCTTGGGGGACACCAGAGGTAACGATGTGGGAGTGGGAAGAGAAGCCATTGCATGATATTTTCTATGATTAGACAGATAAGAATGGAACCATGCGAGTGCAGTCCCACCCAGCTGGACATTGGTGGAGAGGCATTGGAGGAGGATAGAGTGGTCAACTGTGTCAAAGGCTGCAGACAGGTCCAGGAGGATGAGGGGGGATAGATTACCTTTGTCACAATCATAAAGGATGTCATTTGTGACTTTGATGAGAGCCGTTTCGGTCCTGTGGCAGGGGCGAAAACCAGAGTGAAGGGATTCAAACATTGAATTCATGGAAAGATGGTCACCGAGCTGGGAGGCGACAACTCGTTCAAGTACTTTGGACAGAAAAGGGAGGTTGGAGATGGGGCGATAGCTAGCAAGCAAAGTGGGGTCAAGGGTTGGTATTTTGAGGAGAGGGGTGACAACAACAGATTTGAAGGAGAAGGAAACAGTACCTGAGGAGAGAGAACCGATAACAATGCCAGCTAACATGGGAGCTAAAAAAGGAAGTTGAGTGGTCAGCAGTTTAATGGGAATAGGCTCAAGGGAGCAGGAAGTGGGTCTCATGGTCAAGATGAATTTGAAGAGATCAAAAGGGGAGATCAAAGAGAAACTAGAGAAAGATATGAGTTTGGGGTGAAGGCAAATGGGAGCCTCAGATGAAGTTTGGCCCTGTGGGTTGTTCAATTTCCAATCAAGGAAGCTGGAGCCTTCAGGATTTGGAATACACTTTTCAGCTTTATGGAGGTTTGAAATGTTTGCAATGAACTCTCTATCCAGTGTCACCGCCTTGGAGCAACCTCTCTCACCATTGCCAGATCACTTCTGTCATCTCAACATCAGCTGCCATCTATTCCAGCAGTATCGGTGCCCTTGAGAAAAATCTCACCTTGGTCCTCAGAATCCCACCATGATCAGCCCCAACACCAACATCACTAAACACACCAGCATTATCAACAACAACACCAACCTTCTCCACAATCACCTGATGCTGCAAAGGACACAGGGCATCAGCACCTAAGCAAATTTCTTCCAGGGATGGCCTCACCATGGCCACATTTTCTTCATTTAACGTTGCACACCATGGCTGCCACATGATGCTCCAAGTTGGCACCACTTCACACCAACACCGTAAAGCATCCCTACAATGCCCAAGACATTCCTTTCACACTCATCACCATTGCGGGGGGTACCGTTATGTCTCACCATTCACTGCAACTCACTAAGCCACTTCCAAAGTGCTCACAGATCTGTCCAAGAAGATAGTATTGAAAATAAAGATTTCAATGTTTGACAACACATTAGCAGAAACTTTACATCAGCATTGGCGATAACACCCAAGTGCCTACCCTTGCGTGTTGTTAGTTGGTATGATTGGACAAGGATGAGGGTGAGTGTGAGGCGTGGTAAATGAGATGGCAATGTGAAAATGTATATAGAGAGGGATGGGTGGAGGTGCAAGGTAAGTTGGTATGCGTAAGGATGTGCAGGAGTAGGATAGGGACGGCAGAGTGATGGGGAAGTAATGAGTGACACAGCAGGATGAGGTTGAGCGTGGCTTTGCAGTAATGTTTCATGATCTACTGAGACCATTGAAAGGTTTGCACCACTGCATCCTGCTCCTCCTGATGACATCCCTGCATGCGACTTCTGTACAACGTGCAACCAGGCTGTGTTGGTATCATAGGGAGGTCTCTTCCACCCATTGGAAGGGAAGAGAACCTCCCTGCATGCTGCGACTCCCTTCTAAGCACCTGGGTAAAGCTGTACGCATTTGTGCAATGCTTGTCAATGTTGGCAGCACCTCAATGCGAGAGAACACTGACAGCACAACTGTCAAAATGCATGTGGGCAAGGTCCCTTTAAAGAAACCAGCTGATACGTCATCAAATTACGTCATCAGACCCGCTTCCTTTTAATTGGCCGGGAACCTCACAGCCTGATCAAGGTAAAATCATGTCGGAGGGCTGGATCAACACAGCTGCGGGGTCGGGATTCACCAAGGGCGTTGGCCACCCTGCGCCGAGGTTGGTAAAATCAAGCACTAAGTCTCACTCACATTAACCTATATTGTCTCTGTCCCACAAAACATTACATTTAAAATCTTCATTCTCATCTATCATTGGCCTAACCCTAGCGTATTGCTGCAATCTCCTCCCAGCTAGGTACACAAACCCTTCCCGCAAACACTGCACTCCTCTGCACTGGCATTTTATGTGGCCCCCTTCCCCCACTACTGGCTGCAGAACCTTCAGCCACCTGGATCCTAATCTCTGGAATTTTGTCCATAAATCCCTCTCCCACCATCTCTCCCTCTTCATCTTTAACAACCTCCTCAAAAAGCATTTGCTCGACTCCCCCTTTCAGTCACACTGGAAGCTGTGAAAACATTTGGTGGACAGGAGGGGGATTTTAAATGGGAGAAAGTTTCAAACGGGCGGGGAATGGGGACCTCCAATTCAACGGCATCAATTTAAACCCGGGCTATTTTAACTCTTGCATCCCGCTGGCCAGCTGACCACTCGAAAAAAAACATAAAGAGGCAGGCACATGATGCGGGTTGGGAGTGGGGGGAGGGAAGAGGTTCGGCAGGGTCTTGCACTTGGGAAAGGGGGAAGCCCAGGGCATCAGAGGGTCAGACTTTCCTTATGGATCTGCTTCTTCACTGACAAGGTTTACTGAGCTGGGCAGCCACTGGGATTCTAATGACATCATAGGATCCTGATTTGCACATAATTATGAGACCCCCCCCCTGAGCCAGGCAGGCGCCTTGACCAGCTTAAAGAAAAAGGGCCCCATTAAAGAAGCAGAGGACAGGAATGGATCAGAAAGATGTCAAAAGCCATTTTAACTGTCACATTCCCATTGGGCAGGATAGGTTAAAATCTACCCCTTTTGTTAATTTTGTTAATTGTCTAATTCTTTTGTTCACAGCCCAAATTCCTGGAATTTTTCTGGGACTGTGATCATTTTCTGTGTTTCGGGTCAAAATTGTTAACTCTTTGCACATTTAAACGGAGAGCTGAGAGCGTCACAGCATGACATTCAGAGAAGGATACCAATGGGTCTTGTGCCATCATTATCAATCATTGACAGAGAAACAGTCAGCTCTTCATTACACAGAAATTGTGCATCCAGGGTATTGAATGCACTATTTTTCCGACTGCAAATTACAATTGCAAAAAATTAGAAGCAACCTACAATAAAAGATTATAATGTGACCAATCATTGCTGTTTGACATTTGAAATGCAATTTTTACATTAACTCCGCAAATTCTGGCCTCTTCTGCATCCCCAATTTCCTTTGCTCCACCATTGGTGACCGTACCTTCAGCTGTCTAGGCCCTATACCACGCTGCCTCTTTATGTTGTGTATGTATATACCCTGTACACTCAATGTACAGTTACACAAGACGAATGAATGTATCTTCACACTGTATACAATATGCCTGTACCACCAGAGGGTGCAACTGGTGGAGACCTGGAGGTCACCTGCACACTGCAGGTAACCAGGTATAAAAGGGAGCTCACCTGACTGTAACCTCATTCAGGAGCTGCAATAAATGGACTAAGGTCACAACAGTTCAAGTGCAATACCTTACCTCGTGGAGTCATTACTAGAGTGCTTACAGACACCACACTTTACCGCTCTCTCTTTCTTTAAGCCAATCCTTAAAATCTACCTCTTTGACCAAGCTTTTGGTCACCTGTTCTCCTATCTCTGTATGTGGCTCAGTGCCAAAATTTGTTTGATTACACTCATGTGAAGTGCCTTGGGAAAATGGTAAAGCAAGTTGTGGATGATGAACAAGTTTTAACAATGTTTTTTTCGAAAGCCAAGCACTAAAACTGTAGTAATTAGCAGCCTGAAAGTAACTGGCCTGTCACATTAAACAGAGGATGGTTAACTACTAAACTCTACCACACTCATGTCAAAAAGCGTCATCCAGGACCAAGCAATCCGATTGATTAACTTCTCACTCCCTCTACCACCAGCACACCGTGGCTGCTGTGCGTCCTATCTGCAGAATGCACTCCAACAGCTCGCCAAGCCTCGTTGGCAGCACTTCCATGAACTGCAACCTTCACCGGCTAGAAGGACAAGGGCAGCAGGAGCATGGGAACAGCAACATCTACAAGTTCCCCTCCAAGTCACACACCCTCCTGACTTGGACATATATCGCCGTTCCTTCATCGTCACTGGGTCGAAATCCTGGAACTCCCTCCCTAACAGCGCTGGGAATACTTAAACCACACGGGGCACAGTAGTTCAAAAAGAAGATACAACATCCTGAGGGCAACTAGTGATGGACCACAAATGCCCAGCTTGCCAACCCTGCCCATATCCAAATGATGATTAAAATATACAAGTAATTACAACATGAAATTAGAACATATACACGCTCAGTTTCACAAGTATTACAAAATGTTGCTCATATTTGAAATGTAATGAATATTTATTTTTATAATCATAATAATTATCAAGACATTTCATATTCAGTGCTGTTTTATAAATGATAAATCCTTGAAAGATAGCAATTGATGCACGTAGTAATTATTGGCCACTGTGCCGACCTGACCGGTTGAAGCAACCTTGCCAGAAATATGAACATGTTATAATATCCCTCAGTTAAGGTTTGCAATTCATAAGTTTTGGTTGAATTGTGGGAGACTGGTGGAGAAGCACCAGTGTCTAGATTGCTAAACTGGACTCTCGTATCCCAGTGGTAGATTCGTAGACCCACTTTATTTGCCAGGGAGTGGGTGGGGGCGGAGTTGGGGCTATGAGTCTATGATTCTGGCACTGAGATAAGAGAACTGTCTGTGTGCCTTCAATAGGGAGCTGGATCAGTTCTTGGCAACACATAGAAGGTAAGTGGATTTACCGGTTGATGTACGCATGGTCAATGTGAGCTCTGGACTGCTTTCGATCGCCGGAGGGGGCTGGAGAGCAATTTTTCAGAGGTTTTTTCCCATGTTGACCTTTATGTTTTGCTTCTCCCAGGAGAAGACATGGCTGTGAGGGTGTAGGAAGTATCTAGCCATGATGCTCCAGCCATCGTGAGTGTGCGGCAGGCTTGATGGATCAGCTCGTCTTTTTTCTGCCCGTCATTTTTTTACGTTCATAACTGGCTTGATTAGTATAAATTGGTAGGGGCTGCCTTCCACAGGTCTCCCATGATCCATACTAAACAAGCACCAATGTAAGAACACCTAAAGTGTGTCTTGGATGTTAAACCTTTTTTGCACCAGGAAATGTTTAACCATTTTGCAAGCAAATGTAAATTCAAAATAGTCTGGTGTTTGCTCCTCTACAGGACCATGAGGGATTGGATAATTAGATACCCAGCAGAAAGAAACACATATCTCTGCAACACTAATGCATTCACTGTCTCACCATCAGCATCATCATAGGCAGTCCCTCGGAATCGAGGAAGACTTGCTTCCACTCCTGAAGTGAGTTCTTTGTGGGCTGAGCAGTCCAACAGCCCAAAGGACCGCCGATGGCCGCAGAGAGACCAGGTGGTATTTTGCCGAAAAGATTCCTCTAAAAGAGATGACAGAACCACCTGGCACGGCTTACGCCATCAATCTGGGCGGCAGAGGGCGGGAGCTCTCAATCTTGGCGGCAAAGGAGCTTGCCGCCCAAGTGCCGCGGAGGGTGGAGTTAGGCCCAGGGAGGGTGGAAGACCCGAAAAGTAAAACATCACAAAAACAAATCACCGGAACACCTTCGGGGGACCCCATCCAGGTAAGTCACTGTAAAAAAAAAAAATTAAAAGGTGTTCACTAACCATCTTTTGCAGGTCGTCATACCTACCGTCAGGGTTAGACCAGCCTCCATGCAGTGCTCCTTCCTCCTGCTGGCACCGACTCCCGCTGGCTCCTGCCCGCACCAATCTGGTATCTCTGCGTGCGGGAGGCCACTTACGCGATTGGCCGCCAGAGGGCGTCAGCGGGCGGTACCCTGCGGTGCTCCCCTCTTGCCCGCTCCAGCCCAAGTGGTAACTGGAAGCGAGAGGAAAAACGGCAGGAAAACCCGCCGACAGTCGGCGGCAGCAGGCGGTAAGGCCACCAATATCGGGCCTCTAAGAATACACGGTGTTTGGAAACAAGTAGCAGACTGTGTACTAGTCTTGACTCTTACGAGGTGGAGATTGTGACGGAATATTTTTGGATTGTATCTGGCCCAGTTCCTGGCCAACTTAAAATCGCCAGATGCTGTAGCCCTGATACTAACCCTTAGATAATGCTACAAAAACACCCAGATGAAGAAAACCTGTGTGTTGATCCCACATATTTGACCCTTATACACATATTCTGATAGAAGTCCCTTGTGATAACGAATAGAAAATCAATTCATTAAATACACGTGATAACCTAACTGTGGAAACCATTTCAACCCTACCCAACAATTGTCACATTTCAGCCAAACACCGGCATGGACGAGTTGGGCCGAATGGCCTGCCTCTGTGCTGTAAATTTGATGTAATCTTACTATAGCTATGACACACTTGGAGTTCACAGTATGGAACTGACATAATAAAAGAGCTTTTATTCCCCCTGCCCCCATAGAATAGACAATGGTGAATTGTAAAAAACAGTTTAATTTGCTGTGTTGATATGAGTTACATCATATTGGCTCAGCGACTAGATGGTGAAAGCAGGAACATCTGCTGAGTAGTGAGTCAGCTTATGGGACAACATAAGGAGGATTATATATTATACAAGGAGTATTAATATGGCTTCTATTTATTCGATTTATCAAGTTGAAATAAAAAAAATAAACTCAATTGGATTCTGTCAAATGTTTGTTTGAAAAGGCTCCTATGAAGTGCCTTGATTTCCCGTTTGTTCTGTAGATTAGCTCCACTCCAGCGGGGTGAGATGGAGCATTGCAGTAAGGAAGATCGAGAAGAGCATTGGTGCGATGACACAGCCTTGCTTGACTCCGGTTCGAACATGAATTGGGTCTGCGGTGGATACGTTGGTCAGGATCACGGTTTGCATGTTGTCGTGAAGCAGGCCAAAGTTGGTGACAAACTTTTGGGGGCATCTGAACTTGTGGAGGATGCTCCATAACCCTTTACAGTTGACAGTGTCGAAGGCCTTTGTGAGGTCAAAGAAGGCCATGTACAGGGGTTGGTGCTGTTCCCTGCATTTCTCTTGGATTTGCCGCGCGGTGAAGATCATGTCCATTTTGCCCCTGAGCGGGTGGAATCCGCATTGCGACTCGGAGCAGTTCTTCAGCCACTGGGAGAAGGCGATTGAGGAAGATTCTTCATGGACTTTCCCTGAGGAAGAGAATGTTTGAAGACCAGGACCTTAACCCGGTACCAAGCTCATGGTCTACAGAGCAGTAGTGATTCCTGCCTTCCTATATGCCTCAGAGATATGGGCTTTGTACAGCAGGCATCTCAAGGCACTGGAGAAGTACAACCAACACTGCCTCCGCAAGATCCTGCAAATTCATTGGCAGGATAGGCGCACCAACGTCAGTGTTCTCGCTCAGACCAACATCCCCAGCATCGAAGCACTGACCATGTTCGATCAGCTCCGTTGGATGGGCCACATTGTTCACATGCCCGACACAAGACTCCCAAAGCAAGCGCTCTACTCGGAGCTCCGACACAGCAAGCGAGCCCCAGGTGGGCAGAGGAAACACATCAAGACACCCTCAAAGCCTTCTTGAAACATCCCTACCGACATCTGGGAATCCCTGGCCCAAGACCGCTCAAATTGGAGGAAAAACATCCAGGAAGGCGCCGAACACTTCGAGTCTCTACGTCGAGAGCAAACTGAAACCAAACGTAAACAGCGGAAGGAACGCACAGCATCCCAAGCACCCCACCCACCCATTCCTTCAACCACCGTCTGCCCCACCTGTGACAGAGACTGTAGGTCCTGCATAGGACTCATTAGTCACATGAGAACTCATTTTTAGCATGGAAGCAAGTCATCCTCGACTCCGAGGGACTGCCTAAGAGAGAGAGAAGTGCCTTGGACATTTTATTACATTAAATGTGCTATATAAATGTAAGTTATTTAATTGTTAAGACATTTTGTCACCTCTGAAACCCCTTTGACATCTTCCTCATGGGGAACAAAGTGCTCAGGGGGAGGAGAGCTTGCGAGTTGCCTCCAAAAGCAATTACCAGCACTTCTGTCTCTATTGAAAAACTACCAAGCCTGGGTCATCATTTGTTTCTGGAATTGAATTAATAAGATAAATTGATATGAATTGCTGTTTCAAGCATAAGAAAGGGGAACATTTATCTGAAGTTTAGGGGGATGATCAAATTTTTATTGAAAAAAAAGTCCAGTCTAAGTGGTTACTGCCAAATGCTATGTATCAAGGAAGAAAGTATTTTTGGGGCGAATAAAATAAAACATTGCTAAGTTCTGTCAGTCCAACAATACTGTTCTTTGGATTTAGGATACTTTTGGAATGATAAAATGGACTCAAGCACAATATAGCAGGCTATTGTGGAAATAAAAGGCCCAAGAAGAGGTTCAGTGAAGTAAAATAAACAAAAGCTGTTAATAACTTGGACCAAGTGCGAATGTTTAGTCTATGCTTTAAAGATGATATAGTATATTGACAATAAAGTTTTTCCAGGGCTCATGACTAAGATGAAATGGTAATGACTGGGTTGTGTAGACTGAGATGAGAAGAAGTGATTGAGGACATACGATAGAAACACAAACATTACACCACCAAATTGGAATTTTTTAAAAATTATTTTCAGAGATGATAACGGGTGAATTGGATTCAATCCAAAGGGGTTAGGGAAAGATGGATGAATGCATTCATGAGTAACATAAATCACCTGGGCACAAGTCATCAAAATATATCAATCTGGTATCAATGTACATTCTAATGAAAGTCAGGAAATTGCAGGTGAGAATAGTTAATTGATAGCTTTCTCAAGGAGATGTGTGTGTCCTCGCCTATACTGAACAATAGGAAAACTGCATTTGACAGCCTGGCCACTACCCAAGACATCGGGACCATTCAGGGGGAGATAAGCATACATCTCCAGGCACCCCCGATGTTTTGATAAGGCAGCTTGACTGGCCCAAGAATGGCTTTTATCTGATGCCATGTGTGACATGATCTTGGGCATGATCGAGGCATTGACCATGCTTGATCAGGTCCAATTGATGGGCCACATTGTCCGCAAGCCCGATACTAGACACGCGAAATAAGCACTCTAATCCGAGTTACGACATGGCAGGCGAGCCCCAGGAGGGCAGAGAAAACGCTTCAAGGGCACCCTCAAAGCCTCCTTGAAAACCATGTAACATCCCAACGAACACTTGGAATCCCTGGCCCAAGACCACTCAAAGTGGAGGAGAAGCATCCAAGAAGGCACCGGACACTTTGAGTCTCTTCGCCGGGAGCACGCGGAAGACAAGTACAAACAGCCGAAGAAAAATCAAGCACCCTACCCACCCACCCCTCCAACTACCACCTGCCCCACCTGTGACAGAGACTGTAGATCCCGCATTGGTCTCATCGGTCACCTTCGAAATCATTTTAGTGTGGAAGCAAGTCATCCTCAACTCCCGAGGGACTGCCTAAGGAACCAAGGGTCTTGAGATCATGTGATATCTTGTGCATGAGGCAACTAGCACTGAAGACTCGGTCTCAGACATGCTCAGTTACTTGAAAATGGTATGAAATGTTTAATGTGGCTCAGGAGTGTGAGAAAACTTTTTAATCACGGCACTGCCACATGCTCCACAGAGAAACAGGATTTTAATGAAACAATCAGGATAGTGTTGAACACACTCGTACCTAGACGGATTAAAGTTAAATTAAAGAGGGACATAGAATTTGGATTTCTGAAATTCAGGGCTGAGTTTCTTTGAGTTGACAACTGAGAGTACGGAGAAATAATATGTAGCAAGAATTATGCACAAGATGGATAAGGGTAAAAGAACAACTTCCAGTTTAGCGTTCCAAGAGGGAGGTGGAGTGCTAAATGAAGTGTTACCACGTCCCTTGGAGCGCTAAAGGGAGCGAGAGGGGCGGTCGCTGCATAGCGCTGCAAAATGTCCCGTGCAGCTCTGCCAGATCCACAGGCTCCTTCCCTCCCTTAAAGGGAAGGGCCAATGCTGAGATCATTGGAGGCTAAGGCTGGGAATGGTCGACGACGACACCTACGATCTGCGAAAAACAGCTCCAAGCACTCAGAGTGCAGGGCTGATCAACCGTGGCCTGGAAAAAGATGAAAACACAGCACTACGAGGACATTAATAAATTTTGGCCTATCTGACCACTAACGCCTTTAATTACCACTCCCCAAGTGGCCAGCCGAGGCGACAACGCCTCCTGCAGCTGCCATTGTTGAAGCCCAGCAGTGTTGCAGGGGTTGGAAGCGAATTTTACATTCGGGGCGATAACGGGGTGCTGCGCACCAAATTATGTCACGATCTCCAGCGCTAACCCACCATGGAAGTTCGCAGCTATCGACAATGTTGCCGCACCCTGTCAGTAAGCTGTTAGCGCCCCGTTATCATCTCCCCCGCCCCCCCCCCCGCCGGAGGCGCAAAGGAGGCCAATTTCTCCCCCTATATAATTAAAATGAAAAGCGCAGAAATTGCTGCAAAAGCCTCAAAACAACAGATAAGAACAAAATGAGTCAACTTAAAAACAATCCTTGGTTAAAGGCTGCTGAGGCCATTCGAAATCATTAGGAAGGACAGGGCATTTGTGTGTAACGCAAGGTTTTGAGAGGGTTTGGACACTGACAAAGAGAGGCCGAAGTATTCTGGAGTCTGGAACAAGTGAAATAGAAGCACAGGCTGTGGTTGCACCTGGTTTAACCTGAGTGACACAAACCAAACAGCCCGCTGCAATCTTGTCCTTCCCCACCGCCTCCTGATTGCGGGACCCGCCCACTTGCCTGCTGTTGACCAGCGGCTTCTGAGCTGCACGATTTTTCACTTGGAATGGGTGGGAAGTTGCCCGCGGGGCTATAACTGAAACCTGGGAGTTAAAATAGTCCGTGCCTCATTTTAGGAGGCGTGTTGAGGAAGCACTGATTGGCATTGGGGAACTGTGTTATGTGACCCCGATTTAAATACATGAACCTGTTTGCGGCATCAACACTGACTGCCTAGATCGAGGTCCGTCTTAAAATCCGACCGTGTGGTCCTCCAGTGGTAAGTTGGCGAGGTATGCTTTAAAAACATTTCATCCCACCACTGCTTCCTTTAAAAATTGGGCGGTAGTGGGGCATTTGGCCCTGTGGTGTTTGGTTCAGGGTTTCTATAACGTTCATTTCAAAGACACATTTTCAAGTCTTTGTACCGCATCCTCTGTAATTATTCATTCAAAAATTCAATCAAAACACTTAATAAGACAAATATTTTATATATGATTAAATGTCAAAGTGAAACACCAACTCTAATGGCACCATCAGTCATACTTTCCTGCAGGTGTTTGCAACCTTTAAGCAGGGAAACATCAGTGCTACCAAATTTTCACTTGGAGAAACTTAGGTTAATCAATGACAGCCAGCAGGGATTTGGTAAAGACAAGTAACGTCTGAGAAACTCGATTGAGTTCTCCGATGAACTGACAAAGAGTGTTCATTATATATAAATTGTTAAACTTGCTGGGGGAAATAGCCAAGTTCTCTCTGTTTGACTGTGCTCATTGTGTGCGATTCTGGTCTGTATGGAGTTGCATAGAATCCCTTTTGAGATAAGCGTTTGACTGTTCTTCCTTTGAGAAAAAAAGATAACTTCGCCAATCTGATAAAAAAAATCACAATAATGGACAATCAGTTTAACCAAAAAGGATAACGCCAAGAATTACTTAAATCACTGCAGTGCTATCAAACATATCCTGCCGCAAGCAGTTCTTTTAGTTTTCTTTTTCTTACTTGGATGTGGCTGAAAAGAACCAAAGTACAAACTTACATTTATATAGCATCTTTCAAGACTCCATAACATCCCAAAGCTGTTTACAGCCATTGAAGGACTTTTTGAAGTGTAGTCTATATTGTAATGTAGGAAACGTGGCAGCCAATTTGCACAGAGCAAGATCCCCACAAACAGCAATGCGATAAATGACCAGATAATCTACATTAGTGATGTTGCTTGAGGGATAAATAATGATAAGGACACCAGGGAGCACTCTCCTGCTCTTTGAAATATTGCCATGTGATCTTTTACATTACATGTGGGAGAGCAGATGGGGGGGCTCAGTTTAACATCTCATCCAAAAGACAGGCACTCCAACAGTGTAGCACTTCCTCATTACTGCACTGGAGTGTCAGCCTGGACTTTGGTGCTCAAGTCTCTGGAGTGGGACTTTGAACCCACAACCTTCTGATTCAGAGACGAGAGTGCTACCCACTGAACCACAGCTGACACAGCCATATTAATTCAGTGTTTTATTCTGAGTCTTGAGACAGCCTCGCCCATCCTGGGGCACTACTGGGAAGCCCCATTGGCTCCTCGAAGTTATAGCGAGTTTCACCATAGAAACATAGAAACATAAAAAAAAGGTGCAGGAGTAGGCCATTCGGCCCTTCGAGCCTGCACCGCCATTCAATATGATCATGGCTGATCATGCAACTGGAGTACATTCCTGCTTTCTCTCCATACCCCTTGATCCCCTTTGCCTTAAGGGCCACATCTAACTCCCTTTTGAAAATATCTAACTAATTGGCCTCAACAACTTTGTGTGGTAGAGAATTCCATAGGTTCACAATTCTCTGGGTGAAAAAGTTTCTCCTCATCTCAGTCCTATAAGGCTTACCCCTTAGACTGTGACCCCTGGTTCTGGACTTCCCCAACATCGGGAACATTCTTCCTGCATCTAACCTGTCCAATCCCGTCAGAATTCTATATGTTTCTATGAGATCCCCTCTCATTCTTCTAAATTCCAGTGGATATAAGCCTAGTCGATCCAGTCTTTCTTCATATGTCAGTCCTGCCATCCCGGGAATCAGTCTGGTGAATCTTTGCTGCACTCCCTCAATAGCAAGAATGTCCTTCCTCAGATTAGGAGACCAGAATTGTACACAATATTCAAGGTGTGGCCTCACCAAGGCCCTGTACAACTGCAGTAAGACCTCCCTGCTCCTATACTCAAATCCCCTAGCTATGAAGGCCAACATGCCATTTGCCTTCTTCACTGCCTGATGTACCTGCATCAACGACAAATGTACCATGACACCCAGGTCTCGTTGCACCTCCCCTTTTCCTAATCTGCCGCTATTCAGATAATATTCTGCCTTCGTGTTTTTGCCACGAAAGTGGATAACCTCACATTTATCTACATTATACTACATCTGCCATGCATTTTCCCCCTCACCTAACCTGTCCAAGTCACCTTGCAGCCTCTTAGCATCCTCCTCACAGTTCACACTGCCACCCAGCTTAGTGTCATCTGCAAACTTGGGGATATTACATTCAATTCCTTCGTCCAAATCATTAATGTATATTGTAAATAGCTGGAGTCCCAGCACTGAACCTTGCGGTACCCCACTAGTCACAGCCTGCCATTCTGAAAAGGACCCGTCTATTCCTACTCTTTGCTTTCTGTCTGCCAACCAGTTCTCTATCCACATCAATACATTATCCCCAATACCATGTGCTTTAATTTTGCACACTAATCGCTTGTGTGAGACCTTGTCAAAGGCCTTTTGAAAGTCCAAATACACCACATCCACTGCTTCTCTCTTGTCCACTCTACTAGTAGAGCACATACTTGCCCTGGTGATTAATGCATCCCTGATCACATTTTATTGTCCTTGATGCTGAATATATTTGCACCACTGCAAAGTTTACTAAACACTGCCCAGTGCCTTAATAAAAATGTCCCATAAAAACTCAGCAAAATTGGAAACTAACGGATAGTAACATATATTTTCCGACAGACATGTAAAATGAAACACTAATTATCTTTTTTAATGCTGCTGACTTTAAATATAAATTAAAAAGACACAGTGGACTGATTTTACATTCCCGTGTTTCTTATTAGTTGATTCATTTTTCCAGCATAATGGTTACAAGACCACTAGTTCTATAACCAGTGTCTAGAAGTTACTCTTGGTGATATTAGAGGATGAATTTTTAATACGTTTGTATGACGTTTACGTTCGTAATACATTTCTTGGTCTATTATATTAAAGGAGACACTAACCTATTTAAAATAGCAGCTAGAGGAATATCATCAGAACACATTCAGTATTTATCCACTTTTATTGTCAACAGTCATTTCCAGGTTCAATTTTTTTTTATCACTCTCATTCTGTCTGGCAAGGCACCATTTCCCCAGCTAGCAGGAGATGGTGACCTGTTCCTACAACTTTCAAAATGGCAGGCTTGATCCAGATTGCACATGGGTACATCAGAGTGACTGAGCTAAGATGTCATCTGATTTTCCCAGCCTTCGCTGTACTCACTGCCGCATAATATTTTCACGATTGAAAAATCTCTGCACAATTGGGCATAAGCTGTCACTCGACAGCAGAATTTGGGGTACCAGCCCATCATTACAAACAGTGGCCTTTATTTGTGATGTGAGCCTCAATGGTGAGCGCTAGCAGGCTACTCCATCACAGAGGGTGCCACAGACACACCCAATCCTGTCTTCACCCACCATCCACAGACATACCTTACTGGTAGAAGTCAGTGGCTAACGATCAGGAACAGGAACCCTGCCTGATTTTCTGCACCCCAAATAAGGGGCACGGAAGTCAGGTGGAGGACTGCTGGATAAACGGCGTTAGCATAAACCAGGCATCTAACCTCGAAGCTTTCCAGTCCTATATGGCCCAGCCACGTACCACATAAAGTGAACCATTGAGGTGATTATTTTCTACTGTCATATTAGAATACAGCTTGTCTCCTCTTTTGTGTTGTACTTCAACTGCAGAATGCTCAGGCAATAATGATTTCCTTTCAATCTGTAGAATTCATAGTAATTATATTGTCAATTTAGCTTTCGCCCAGCCTCATTTAAACACCTCCAAGGAATTCTCTTCAATGCGATTGATGTAATAAATTAGATATAGGTCTTCGTCAAATCATTTCACATGTTTAACACTTGCCTAGAGAAGATAAAACAGAACTGGCCGTAATCTTTCTATACCTGCTGCTAGAATGTTCCATTATCTCGCCTTGCTAAATCAAAGAACCTAATTGCAGTCTTACGTCTGAACACAGATTTGTATTCACAACAACAACTTGTATTTATATAGCGCCTTCAACTGAGTAAAACATCCCAAGGCGCTTTGGAGGATCATTCTAAGAAAAAAAGAAATTTGACACTGAGCCACATAAGAAGAAATTACAGCAGGTGACCAAAAGCTTGGTCAAAGAGGTAGGTTTTAAGGAGTGTCTTAAAGGAGGATAGAGAGGTAGCGAGGCGGAGAGGTTTAGGGAGGGAGTTCCAGAGCTTGGGGCCCAGGCAGCTGAAGGCACGGCCACCAATGGTTGAGCAGTTATAATCAGGGATGCTCAAGAGGGCAGAATTTGAGGAGCGCCGACCTCTCGGGGGCTTGTTAGGCTGAAGGAGATTACAGAGATAGGGAGGGACAAGGCCATGGAGGCATTTGTAAACAAGGATGGGAATTTTGAAATCGAGGCGTTGCTTAACCGGGAGCTAATGTAGGTCAGCGAGCGCAGAGGTGATGGGTGAGCGGGACTTGGTGCGAGTTAGGACACGGGCTACCGAGTTTTGGATGATCTCAAGTTTACGTAGGGTAGAATGTGGGAGGCCAGCCAGGAGCGGGTTGGAATAGTCACGTCTAGAGGTAACAAAGGCATGGATGAAGGTTTCAGCCCGGAATGAGCGGCGGTAAGGGCGGAGACGAGCGATGTTACGGAGGTGGAAATAGGCGGTTTTAGTTATGGCACGGGTATGTGGCCGGAAGCTCATTTCGGGGTCAAATATGAAATCAAGGTTGCCAGCAGTCTGGTTCAACCTCAGACAGATGATAGGGACAGGGATGGAATTGGTGGCTAGGGAATGCAATTTGTGGCGGGAAACAAAGACAGTGCCTTCAGTCTTCCCAATATTTACTTGGAGAAAATTTCTGCTCGTCCAGTACTGGATGTCGGACAAGCAGTCTGACAATTTAGAGACCATGGAGGGGTCGAGAGAAGTGGTGGTGAGGTAGAGCTGGGTGGCGATAGCATACATGTGGAAACTGGCAGCGTGTTTTTGGATGATGTCGCCAAGGGGCAGCATATAGTTGAGAAATAGGAGGGGACCATGGTTTTAGGGGTGGATTGTTAATTTGATATTCACTGGGGAATTGCTTCACACAAAGGGCCCAAATTTGACCCTCCCGTTTTTTCGACGCACTCACGTGAGATGCGCCGACTTCCTACGATCCAAACGGCGCCAAAAAGATGTCCCGGGATCCTGGCCCCTGTGCCAACTCTCCCGGGGCTTGGCGCTGTGTGGCGAGTCCATTGGGCATAGGAGCTAGGGCCCTGCGCCTAAAAGAGTGCTGGCATGCGCAGTAGAGCGTTCGCGCATGCGCAGTAGCTCCTCCTATGATTATGATGATGCCTGCAGCATGGGACCCAACGCGTCCCGCCCCAATCCCAGAACGTGTGGCTTGCCGCACAGGCCGGCCACTGCCTTCCTGAGCTGAGGGCTACAAGAAACAGGTTGGTGCGGGGAGGCTTTTGATCGGGGGCGGGGGGGGGGGAGGAGCTTTGATTGGTGGGGGGTGCGGGGAAAGGAGGAAAGTTTTGATCTGGGGGAGGGGAAGAGAGAGGAGAGTTTTGATGGGGGGGTGGAAGAGAAGAGAGTTTTGATGAGGGGGGGGAAAGAGAGGAGAGTTTTGATGGGGGGAGAGGGGGGGAGGGTGTGATAACTGTGTAGCCAGTAATTTTAATGAGCTTACTCAAGACTTTCCTTCACCATGTTGATGAAAATACTTTCCTACAAGCAGGAGGTACTTCTATTTTTTCGTTGGATATTTTGAAAAAATTATGTAAATATGTTTTGTCTCTTTACTTCTTTTATTTTTGTAGTTTAAGCTTCCATGAATGCTTCTCTTGTATAGTAAATTAACTTTGCGAAGTTTGTCATATGATGTCCTGTATAGCTGTTTGATCCTATTCACATTCTTCAGTCAAGTCATTAAGTACCTACCTGCACTGATTTCTTAACTCTCCGCAAGGGCTTTCTGTGTGGCCACAAGAGGCCACATATGCTGGCCTAAGTTAGTTTGGAGCAACTATTAGCTGTCCAAACTGGCTTAAATGGCCAAAACGGGCATAGGTGGCTGGTATCGCCCCCTTTTGAAAAAAAAACGAAACTAAAAAAAAATCCTAACTAACTCACTTACACTGCCACAAATTAAATGTGCAGAATGGGGATTTTTAAAGATATTCCAGAAAAATCAAGTTGCTCCAAAAAAAACGGAGCAACTCCTGGCCAAATTTATGTCCACTGGGGAACTGGCTGCCCCATGGAATGGTTGAAGCAGATAGCATTGAAGCATTTAAGAGGAGTGTTGATGCTTTTCTGGAATATAAACACCAGCATAGACAAGCTTTAGATTCTTTGTAACATTTCCTACATCACAATAGTGACTATACTTCAAAAAAGTACTTCATTCGCTGTAAAACACTTTAAGACTCCTGAGGTTGTTAAAAAGTCCTATTTAAATGTAAGTCTTTTTTTTGTATGTAATTCTATATAAATACATCTTGGGGCCGGAATTGAGGTACGCCATAAAGGTGGCGCACCTGTGGGTTTCCTGTTTTTACCGCCGGGATCCATGAGGCGATATTCAGGAGTTTCCGCCAGAAGTCGGTCATAGTGGAGGGCGGGAGATCTGCAGAAAGTCATGGTGAGTGGCTGAATTTCGGTCAAGACTGGTACTCCGCCGCTGTCAGTCAGCGGTGGAGTGACGGTGACATCATGGCGCGTGTGCGTCCCCACACTCTCTCCCCTCCCTTAAAGGGGAGAGATTCGATTACTTTTTATCTTCCAGGGAGGATTTCGGCCGGGCCAGCGGCCTGGCACCCAAGAGGGGGTGCCAGGCGGCCCGTTGGCGGCCTGGCCGATCACATGGGCACTATCTTGCCGGCCGATCGGGAAGTAGGCCAGCAGAAATATATACATGGCGGCTGTGGCAGTGGGCCCTCCCCTTGAAGGGTGCCGCGCTGCCGGGCACACTCACTCCGGATAAGGTGCACTGCCAGAAAAAGCTGTCGGAGGCACTGCGCAACGGGACGGCGGGGGGTCGATTTTTTTTTGCTGAATGTCGGCAGCTTATTTTGCAGATGAGGGAGAGCGGCCGTGCGCGTTCTGATGAGGTGCTATCGGTGGTCATCAGCATCGCAGCAGAATCGGAACCATGTCAAAAAATTCCCGACCTTAATTTGGGTCAGGGGGACCATTCGATGACAAAGCGGTGGCTATGGGATTCCACCACATGGGCTTTATGTGACCCTGAATGTTAGAAAGACTTGCATTTATATAGAACCTTATTACATCCCTTGGAAATATCTCAAAGCACTTCACATACAAAGAGCTGGCCATTATCATCACAAGATCACTAAATATGTTTTTCATTCTTTCCGGGATCTGCGCATCGCCGGCAAGGCCGGCATTTATTGCCCATCCCTAATCGCCCCTTGAGAAGGTGGTGGTGAGCCGCCTTCTTGAACCGCTGCAGTACCTG
Source organism: Pristiophorus japonicus (assembly GCF_044704955.1). Lineage (NCBI taxonomy): Eukaryota > Metazoa > Chordata > Chondrichthyes > Pristiophoridae > Pristiophorus > Pristiophorus japonicus. The sequence goes on from NC_091979.1 coordinate 312,922,967, forward strand.
TGGTGAAAGAACTCCCACAGTGCTGTTGGGGAGGAAGTTCCAGGATTTTGACCAACAACAACGAAGGAACAGTGCTATATTTCCAAGTGAGGATGGTGAGTAACCTGGAGGGGAACTTGCAGGTGGTGCTCCCATGTGCCTATTGCCCTGGTCCTTCTAGGTGTTAGAGGTTGTGGGTTTGACAGGTGTTGCCAAAGAAGCCTTGCGAGTTACTGCAGTGCTTCTTGTAGATGGTACACATGGTGCGCCGGTGGAGGAGGGAGTGAATGCTGAAGGTGATGGATGGGGTGCCAATCAAGCGGGCTGCATTATCCTGGATGGTGTCGAGCTTCTTAAGTGTTGTTGGAGCTGCACTCATCCAGGCAATTGGAGAGAATTCCATCACACTCCTGACTTGTGCCTTGTAGACGATGGAATGGCATTGGGGAGACAGGAGGTGAGACACTTGCCGCAGAATAAGTTGATGGTGGAGGATTCGGCGATGGTAATGCCATTGAATATCAAGGGGAGGTGGTTAGACTCCCGCTTAATGGAGATGGTCATTGCCTGGTACTTGTGTGGCACGAATGTTACTTGCCACTTATCAGTCCAAGCCTGAATTTCATCCAGGTCTTTCTCCATGCGGGCATGGACTGCTTCATTTTCCGAGGAGTTGCGAATGGAACAGTGCAATCATCAGCGAACATTCCCACTTCTGACCTTATGATGGAGGGAAGGTCATTTATGAAGCAGCTGAAAATGGTTGTGCCTAGGACACTGCCCTGAGGAACTATTGCAGTGATGTCCTGGGGCTGGGAAGACTGGCCCCCAAAAACCACAACCATTTGTGAATCCTTTGTGCTAGTATGACTCCAGCCAGTGGAGAGTTTGCCCCCCCCCCCCCCCGATTCCCATTGAATTCAGTTTTACTAGGGCTCCTTGGTGCCACACTCGGTCAAATGCTGCCTTGATGTCGAGGGCAGTCACTCTCACCTAACCTCTGGAATTCAGCTCTTTTGTCCATGTTTGGACCAAGGCTGTAATGAGGTCTGGAGCCGAGTGGTCCTGGCGGAACCCAAACTGGGCATCAGTGAGCAGGTTATTGGTGAGTAAGTGCCGCTTGATAGCACTGTCGACAACACCTGCCATCACTTTGCTGATGATTGAAAGTAGACTGATGGGGCGGTAATTTGCGGGATTGGATTGATCCTGCATTTTTTTGTGGACAGGACATATCTGGGTAGTTTTCCACATTGTTTGCTAGATGCAAGTATTGTAGCTGTATTGGAACAGCTTGGCCAGAGGCGTGGCTAGTTCTGGAGCACAAGTCTTCAGCACGACAGCCGGAATGTTTTCGGTGCACATAGCCTTTGCTGTATCCAGTTTACTCAGCCACTTCTTGATATCACGTGGAGTGAATCAAATTGGCTTAAGACTGACTTCTGTGAAGCTGGGGACCTCAGGAGGAGGCCGATATGGATCATCCACTCGGCACTTCTGGCTGAAGATGGTGGCAAACGCTTCAGCCTTGTCTTTTGCATTTGCATTTGCGTGCTGAGCTCCGACATCATTGAGGATAAGGATATTCACGGAGCCTCCTCCTCCCTTTAGTTGTCTAATTGTCCACCACCATTCATGACTGGATGTGGCAGGACTACAGAGCTTTGATCTGATCCATTGATTGTGGGATCGCTTAGCTGTTTATAGCATGCTGCTTCCGCTGCTTCGCATGCATGTAGTCCTGTGTTGTAGCTTCCCCAGGTTGGCGCCTCACTTTTGGAGATGCCTGGTGCTGCTCCTGGCTTGGTTCCCTGGCTTGATGGGAGTGGTAGAGTGAGGGATATACCAGGCCATAATGTTACAGATTGTGGTGGAATACAATTCTGCTGCTGCTGATGGCCCATAGTGCCTCATGGATGCCCAGTTTTGAGCTGCTAGATCTGTTCTGAATCGACCCCATTTAGCACGGTGGTAGTGCCACACAACACGATGGAGGGCGTCTTCAGTGTGAAGACGGGACTTTGTCTGCACAAGGACTGTGCGGTGATCACTGCTACCAAAGCTATCATGGACAGATGCATCTGCGACAGGTAGATTGGTGAGAATGAGGTCAAGTAGGTTTTTCCCTCGTGTCGGTTCTCTCACCACCTGCCACAGGCCCAGTCTGACAGATAAGTCCTTCAGGACTCGGCCAGCTCGGCCAATAGTGGTGCTACCGAGCCACTCTTGGTGATGGACATTGAAGCCCCCCACCCAGAGTATATTCTGTGCCCTTGCTACCTTCAGTGCTTCTTCCAAGTGATGTTCAACATGGAGGAGTACTGATTGATCAACTGAGGGAGGGCGGTAGTTGGTAATCAGCAGGTTTTCTTGCCCATGCTTGACCTGAAGCCATGAGACTTCATGGGGTCTGGAGTCAATGTTGAGGATTCCCAGGGCCACTCCCTCCTGACTGTAGACCACTGTGCCGCCACCTCGGGTGGATCTGTCCTGCCGGTGGGACAGGACATACCCAGGGGTGGTGATGGAGTAGTCTGGGACATTGACTGAAAGGTATGATTCTGTGAGTATGACTATGTCAGGCTGTTGTTTGACTACGTCTGTGGGACAGCTCTCCCAATCTTGGCACAAGTCCCCAGATGTTAGTGAGTTGGACTTTGCAGGGTTGACTGGGCTGGGTGTGCCACTGTCATGTACGAAGCCGGTGCTGAAATCAATGTCGGGTGGTCCGTCTGGTTTTATACTTGTTTGTATTATTGTTTTTTTATTGAAGTTTGTTTCAACTGAATGGCTTGCTAGGCCACTTCAGAGGGCAGTTAAGAGTCAATATGGGTCTGGAGTCACATATAGGCCCAGACCGGGTAAGCACAGCAGATATCCTTCCCTAAAGGACATTAGTGAACCAGATGGGTGTTTATGACAATCCGTTAGTTTTATGGCCACCATTAATGACACTAACGAAATAATTCTGGATGAGGAATAATAGTCATCCCACCTTAATTCATCCATCCAGAAAGACACGCAAGTCCCCCCATTCACACTTCAATTGATCTTAAAATGATTCCACTGATCTACCGAGAAGTCTATTCTAATGTGATCAATTTGTGTGAAGATGAACTTGCTGATATCAGGCCTAAGTTTATCTTTCTCTACTCTGAATATTTATTTTTACTACTCTTGCAATTTGGCTTAATTTTCCACATTTACCTATTCTAAACAGTTTACTATCTTGCACACCGCTCGAAGACCAACTCTCAGATGCCCCCTTTTAAGGTTCCCCAGCATTTCCTTATAATTTAGAGTTTTGACTTCATGGTTCAGTCTGGTGGCTGCTCTCTGCACTGCCTCCAGTGTTTAAATATCTTGGTGACCAGAACTAGACACAGGTTGTGGTCTGATCAGTGTGATCATAGCTTCCTCTTACTTATACTCTGCCAGTTTGACGATATGGTTCATTTAACTTTATCTTCAGCTATTTCAACATCATTCATAGAGTATATGTTATGTAGGCTAACATTTATATTGTATATATATTACGGTACTGTTCTTTGATCAGTTGAGTCATTTCAATAGTAACTAAAACAGATAACCATCCCATTGCTTCTTAAAATGATTCCACTAATGTATCCTGAAGTACAAGTCAAGTGTCAGCTGTGGTAGCACTCACTCCTCCGAGTTGGAAGGTCATAAGTTCAAGCCCAGCTCCAGAGACCTGGGCACATAATCTAGCCTGACACTCCAGTGCAGTATTGAGGGAGTGCTACACTGTCAGAGATACTGGGCCCGAAATTTACCATCCCTGAAGGGACGGCGACCGCGGAGTTTTGGCGGTCAATCGAAAAAAATCGCTCGGGTACTTTTCCCTCCCCGAGCCATATTCCGCTCGGGGAGGTGTTCACTTCCGCCGGAAACGGCACGGTGAAGCCGCTGTAAAGGTAAGTTTCCAGCGGTGAGCTCTGCAGCGTGCGGGCCGCTGGAACGTCACCAAGACAGCGAAATTCACCCAGGAAAAGGTAGGACTTTTCCCGGCAGTGCCCCCGCGAGGTTTTCGATGCGGTGCTTGAGCGCATGGGGCCCTTTGGTAAGTAAATAGTTTTATTAATTATTAGTGTTTTTATTTCATTTTCCATGTATTTAGCTTTTCATATAGTTTTATCAATTGTTTTGGCTCCATTAAACCTGCTGAGTGTTGCTTAGAGGTTTGCACATACCCCTGTACTTTGGTACAACTTTCAGGTCTGACTCTTTAGTGGAGGCCTGTGGGCTGCGGAGACCTGCTTGGCAGGGTTCACCCTGAGGATGAGAGGGGTGTTGGGAGGGTCACACCTGGTACAGCTGCTCAGAAGCTGGGCGGCATGCAGAAGAAGGCATCGCTGTTAGCACTGTGCAGAGAGGCAGCGGGCAAGGGAGGCAGCAGCCATGATTCGTTCATTCTGCGCCAGACCCGTGTGCCCGTTGTCTTGACCGGCCCCAATCAGGATTGCGGTTGGCTGCTGTGGGACAAGGGATATCCCCTGTCCACTTGGCTGCTCACGCCACTGCGGAACCCCAGGACATGCAGACAATGACGCTCATTGTGCCAACAGGTGCATCATCGAGCAGTGCTTAGGCATCCGTAAGCAGAGATTCTGGTGCCTGGACCACAATGGTCTGCTGCATGCTGCACAAACTGGCCATCATGAGGGGACAGCCACTGGAGGTCGAGCCAACAGTACCACCTGAGGAGGAGGAGAAGGTGCAGGAGGAGGAGGATCCCCGTCGTCCCAGAGCTAGGAGGTGTCGACCCATCGCCACCCTGGAAGGGCCGGGTGCAGACTGGCCAGCACCCTCCTGGGAGGGTGCGTCCTCACATATATGGAGGTGCCTGACACCTCCCCTACAATCTCCCTCCATGCATTATGTACTGGCGGTCTGCCAGGTCTCCCCACATCAGGAAACAGTATTCTTCTTCTGTCCTCCACACCGTCCATCAGTGTCTCCAGCTCCATATCAGTGAACCTGTTGGCTCTCCTTGCACCGCTTACACCGGCCATCCTTCCAAACTTCTTCCAAACTCCTTCCAACCTCCTTCCCCTCTCAGGGCCTTGCTTCAAACCCAGGCCTTTAAAAAGGCCGGGGAGCAGCTGGCTCATTAGAAACCCTTACCTGCATGCTGAATTTCTCGGTGGTGATAACGCTCAAGTTAAGACAGCCACACCCGCTGAAAAATCCACTCTGGAAGGGTTCATTGGCGCTGGAACCCATTTGTCCATTTTTGGAGCTGAATATGGCCCAGCCACTCAAAAATGTTGGCGTTGGTGGCCACAAAAAGGTGGGGGAAGCACCAGCTTTCCAGTGGTACTGAATTTCGGGCCCACTGTCTTTCAGATGAGACGTTAAATTGAGGCCCCGTCTGCCTTCTCGAGTGGACGTAACAGATCCCATGGCACCATTTGAATTAAAGCAGGGGTGTTCTCCCTGCTGTACTGGCCAACATTTATCACTGAAGCAACACCCAAAACAGATTATCTGATCGTCTACTTCATTGCTGTTTGTGGAACCTTGCTGTGCGCAAATTGGCTGCCGCGTTTCCTGCACTACAACAGTAATTACACTTCAAAAGTATTTAATTGACTGTAAAGAACATTGGAACATCCAGATAGCAAGTCTTTCTTTCTTTAACATCTGAGGAGCTTTGTTATTTTTTAAAAATCAGTTACTGGATTTTATTCAATAACAAGTTGTTCTTGTCAGCTTCATCTTATCAGTTGTTAGAAATATTAGTTCTGTGATGAGTAAAGTGTTCTGCAATTGTTAATCATCCAAGCACAGTGATCTAAGATGACTTTGTATTTTTTTATGTGCTGCAGGCTGTCCCTTTAATCATCCATGATAGCCTACAGTCACAGCACAAAAGCTTCTGAATATGTATTTTTTTTAAAATAGGCAATTGACAATAAGTTAGCAAAAAAAACTGATCAACTACGTTCAATACGGTTTACAGGACTATAGACAACTATCAGATAAGTTATCAACGGTGTAGCCATCCATTAACTCAAGTGATTATACTTCAAAAAAGGTATTTCATTCGCTGTAAAGCTCTTTGGGATGACCTGAGATCGTGAAAGGCACTATATAAATGCAAGTTCTTTCTTTCTGCCTTATTCCCATGAATTAAGTCATGCAATAGTAAACTTTTAGGTCTTCGTTGGACCTGCTACTTTGGATTTAGCAGAAGCTGGTAAATGTCCAGTGCGGTTACTCATACATCCTGTAGAAACCACAGGAGAGAGAGAAAATAAATGTTAAAATAACAGGAACCTCCACAATTCACAAACAGTATACCTTATGTCATATACTTACATGTGAAATATAAGAACAGGAGTAGGCCATTCAGCCCCCCCGAGCCTGATCCGGAGGCCAGACACCAAGATCTGTAAAGTGACTGCCATGTAGACTATTAGGTTAGTCAGATTTAGTGACAGGTTACAAACCCAGCACAAAAAATAATCAAAAAAAGGCGCTGATCATTTGATTTTATTTTAAAAACGCTACAACACAGACCAACACTTTGTAAAATGGTAAAACGACAAATGGAAGCTCTTCTGATGTAGGAAAATGTAAATAATAGAGGGACCTCTAAATCATAGCCATCCACTAGAGTGGAAGCAGACAAGGGACAATTCTCGACTGCTTCAAAGACCCCGAGCGTCCTTCAAAGATTGATGAACAAAATGATCGAAGGTAATGAGAGAAATATTGTTCAAGCAATAAAAGGAGAAACATGAGGTCCTAACGTTATTCAACCCGAAAAGAATATTGATCAAAAACCACTGTAACCCCAGAGCATTACCACATTTTGATAATTAGCTGGCTAAGTTGAAAGAACAAGTCACAGATAACTAAAGCCTAAGTACATGAGGCAAAGAGGTAATTGTTGTCAGCTCAGAGGATATAATCACTAAACTAAATATCCTGACCTCGTACAAACTACCAAAAACATATAACCATACTGCAAAGTATGGCCCAATTTATTTTAAGGAGAGGAACAGAGTGCAGCCTTCGGCCGCCTGAAGAAGTGTTCGAAGATCAGGCCCTCAAATCTGCCGCCAAGCTCATGGTCTACAGGGCTGTAGCAATACCCGCCTTCCTGTATGGCTCAGAGACATGGACAATATACAGTACACACCTCAAGTTGTTGGAGAAATAACACCAACGATGTCTCCGCAAGATCCTACAAATACCCTGGGAGGACAGACGCACCAACATTAGCGTCCTCGACCAGGCCAACATCCACAACATTGAAGCACTGACCACACTTGATCAGCTCCGTTGGGCAGGCCACATTTTCCGCATGCCAGACACAAGACTCCCAAAGCAAGCGCTCTACTAGGAACTCCTTCACAGCAAACGATCCAAAGGTGGACAGAGGAAACGTTACAAGGACGTTTGGTCAAATCAAATCACATGGGGTAGCCTGGAGGAGGAATTCATAGAATGCATATGGGATTGTTTCTTAGAACAGCATGTTACTGAATCTACAAGGGAGTAAGCTATCTTAGATCTGGTCCTGTGTAATCAGACAGGAATAATAAATGATCTCCTAGTAAAGGATCCTCTCGGAATGAGTGATCACAGTACGGTTGAATTTGTAATACAGATTGAGGGTGAGGAAGTAGTGTCTCAAAAGAGCGTACTATGCTTAAACAAAGGGGACTACAGTGGGATGAGGGCAGAGTTGACTAAAGTAGACTGGAAACACAGACTAAACGGTGGCACAATTGAGGAACAATGGCGGACTTTTAAGGAGCTCTTTCATAGTGCTCAACAAAAATATATTCCAGTGAAAAAGAAGGGCGGTAAGAGAAGGGATAATCAGCCGTGGATAACCAAGGAAATAAAGGAGAGTATCAAATTAAAAACCAATGCGTATAAAGTGGCCAAGGTTAGTGGGGAAACTAGAAGATTGGGAAAATTTTAAACAACAGCAAAGAATGACTAAGAAAGCAATAAAGAAAGGAAAGATAGATTACGAAGGTAAACTTGCGCAAAACATAAAAACAGATAGTAAAAGCTTTTACAGATATATAAAACGGAAAAGAGTGACTAAAGTAAATGTTGGTCCCTTAGAAGATGAGAAGGGGGATTTAATAATGGGAAATGTGGAAATGGCTGAGACCTTAAACAATTATTTTGCTTCGGTCTTCACAGTGGAAGACACAAAAACCATGCCAAAAATTGCTGGTCACAGGAATGTGGGAAGGGAGGACCTTGAGACAATCACTATCACTAGGGGGGTAGTGCTGGACAGGCTAATGGGACTCAAGGTAGACAAGTCCCCTGGTCCTGATGAAATGCATCCCAGGGTATTAAAAGAGATGGTGGAAGTTATAGCAGATGCATTCGTTATAATCTACCAAAATTCTCTGGACTCTGGGGAGGTACCGGCAGTTTGGAAAGCAGCTAATGTAACGCCTCTGTTTAAAAAAGGGGGCAGACAAAAGGCAGGTAACTATAGGCCGGTTAGTTTAACATCTGTAGTGGGGAAAATGCTTGAAACTATCATTAAGGAAGAAATAGCGGGACATCTAGATAGGAATAGTGCAATCAAGCAGACGCAACATGGATTCATGAAGGGGAAATCATGTTTAACTAATTTACTGGAATTCTTTCAGGATATAACGAGCATGGTGGATAGAAGTGTACCGATGGATGTGGTGTATTTAGATTTCCAAAAGGCATTCGATAAGGTGCTACTCAAAAGGTTACTGCAGAAGATAAAGGTATGCGGAGTCAGAGGAAATGTATTTGCATGGATAGAGAATTGGCTGGCTAACAGAAAGCAGAGAGTCGGGATAAATGCGTCCTTTTTGGGTTGGAAATCGGTGGTTAGTGGTGTGCCACAGGGATCGGTGCTGGGACCACAACTGTTTACAATATACACAGATGACCTGGAAGAGGGGACAGGGTGTAGTGTAACAAAATTTGCAGATGACACAAAGATTAGTGGGAAAGCGGGTTGTGTAGAGGACACCGAGAGGCTGCAAAGAGATTTAGATAGGTTAAGCGAATGGGCTAAGGTTTGGCAGATGGAATACAATGTCGGAAAGTGTGAGGTCATCCACCTTGGGAAAAAAAACAGTAAAAGGGAATATTATTTGAATGGGGAGAAACTACAACATGCTGAGGTGCAGAGGGACCTGGGGATCCTTGCATATGAAACTCTTTTTGGAGTTCACCTGCAAAAACATAAAACATTAAACGGTGCCACCCGACCTGGGTGACACTCCAGACATTTACAAGGCCCTTTTTTTTTTCCCCCTTTTTTTTGTTTTTTTTTGTGTTTTTCTTTTTTTGTTTTTTTTTTTGGGCACTAAAATCACAATTTTCCCCAGTGCCCCCTATAAAAGGGAAGGGGGACACTAAAAGCACCGGCAATTAAAACAAATTAAACTTAAAAACGTAAAATCAAATTAAAATTTGGTTGCCGGGCATGATGATGTACTCCAGTCCCTCCGGTGCCCACCTCTCGCGGAAGGCCGCGAGCGTACCGGTGGACACCGCGTGCTCCATCTTCAAGGACACCCTGGACCGGATGTAAGAGCGGAAGAGAGGCAGGCAGTCAGGTTGAACGACCCCCTCGACCGCCTGCTGCCTGGACCAGCTGATGGCACCCTTGGCCGTGCCCAGGAGCAGTCCTACGAGGAGGCCTTCGGACCTATCCGCTCCCCTCCGCACAGGGTGCCCAAAGATCAGGAGAGTGGGACTGAAGTGCAGCCAGAATTTCAGGAGCAGCCCCTTCAAATAATAAAACAGGGGCTGCAACCTTGTGCATTCCATAAAAACATGGAACACGGACTCTTCCAGACCGCAGAAATTGCAGGCGGCCTGGGAGTCCGTGAACCGGCTTAAAAATTTGTTGCACGGCACTGCTCCGTGCACCACCCTCCAGGCCAAGTCCCCGATGAATAGTGGGAGGACCCCTGCGTAGAATGCCCTCCATCGGGGACCCCCGCCTCCTCCGGACGGCAAGATGGTACGCCATGGCGTGTCCGGACGGCCGGCGAGGATGGCAAAGTTGAGGGTGTGCAGGAGCAGCCCGTACAGGAAACCCCTCCGCGCGGAACTGAAAGGCACGGAGGGGATTTCCCCGAGGCGGCTCAAGTTGTGAGGCGCCGGCCCCCGAGGGAGGTTCCGGGGTTTGGCGCCGATGAGGAATTCCGTCCGGACGGGGGTCAGTTCGGACGGGATCTCCCCACGTGCTTGAGCCTCCTCGATGCACCTAACGGAGTCAGGGCCCAGAGCTGTTTTTAGCGACTCGATGGCATCGGCCGCGTGGCGGACGTTGGCAGAATTTAGGCGCCGCGCCAGCGTGTCTGGCGCCATCCAGCCCGCTCCTCCGCCATCGAGCAGGTCCCTGACCCTGGTCACCTCACCAGCCACAGCCCTCTCTTCCGACCGCCACATAAAACCTCGGCCGTGGAGGTACGGATTCCCGAGCAGCGGTTCCTGCAGGACGGCCGCCACTCCAGCCGGCGGAGAGCTGCGCTTGGTGGAGACTTTGTTCCAGACCCTGATGAGTTCCCTGTAAAAGACAGGCAGCTCCCGGAGGGCGGTCCCGGCACCCCCCAAGTTCACAAACAGGAGCTGCGTGTCATAATTGAGGTCGCGCTGCTGGCGGAAGAAATACCTCGCCAGAGCACACCACCTAGGAGGGGGCTCGACGTAAAGGTATCTCTGCAGGGTCTGAAGACGGAAAGTCGCGAGCTGGGCGCTGACGCACACCAACGACTGACCGCCCTCCTCAAGCGGGAGAGTCAAGACCGCGGCAGAGACCCAGTGCTTCCTGTTGTTCCAGAAGAAGTCCACCAGCTTCTTCTGTATCTTGGCGACAAACGCAGGGGGAGGGGTCAAAGTGACCAGCCGGTACCACAACATTGCGGCCACCAGCTGGTTTATGACTAGCGCTCGACCCCTGTAGGACAGCACTCGGAGCAGTCCTGTCCAGCGCCCTAGGCGAGCGGCGACCTTGGCCTCCAGCTCCTGCCAGTTCGCCGGCCAGGCTCCCTCGTCGGGGCTAAGGTAGACTCCCAGATAGAGGAGATGGGTCGTGCTCCAGGCAAAAGGCCTGAGCTCCTCCGGCAGGGAGTCCACCCGCCACTGACCCACCAGGAGTCCGGAACATTTCTCCCAGTTGATCCTGGCGGAGGACGCGGCCGAGTAAATCTCCTGGCACTCACGCATCCTCCGCAGGTCAGCGGGATCCTCTACCGCGAGGAGCACGTCATCGGCGTAAGCCGAGAGGACGACCTCCACGCCTCCTTGTATATGAAAGTTAGTTTGCAGGTGCAGCAGGTAATCAGGAAGGCGAATGGAATGTTGGCCTTCATTGCGAGAGGGATGGAGTACAAAAGCAGGGTGGTCCTGCTGCAACTGTATAGGGTATTGGTGAGGCCGCACCTGGAGTACTGCATGCAATTTTGGTCACCTTACTTAAGGAAGGATATACTAGCTTTGGAGCGGGTACAGAGACGATTCATTAGGCTGATTCCGGAGATGAGGGGGTTACCTTATGATGATAGATTGAGTAGACTGGGTCTTTACTCGTTGGAGTTCAGAAGGGGTGATCTTATAGAAACATTTAAAATAATGAAAGGGATAGACAAGATAAAGGCAGAGAGGTTGTTTCCACTGGTCGGGGAGACTAGAACTAGGGGGCACAGCCTTAAAATACGGGGGAGCCAATTTAAAACCGAGTTGAGAAGGAATTTCTTCTCCCAGAGGGTTGTGAATCTGTGGAATTCTCTGCCCAAGGAAGCAGTTGAGGCTAGCTCATTGAATGTATTCAAATCACAGATAGATAGATTTTTAACCACTAAGGGAATTAAGGGTTATGGGGAGCGGGCGGATAAGTGGAGCTGAGTCCACGGCCAGATCAGCCATGACCTTGTTGAATGGCGGAGCAGGCTCGAGGGGCTAGATGGTCTACTCCTGTTCCTAATTCTTATATTCTATGTTCTAAGGACACCCTCAAAGCTTCCTGGATAAAGTGCAACATCCCTGTCATGTATTCATCTATCATTGTAACCCATGTATAAGCTGATCTAAGTTGTACACCTTGAGAACATTGACCACAAAGGGGTGAACTTGTGGGAGACACTCCTAACCTGGACTTTCAGGTATAAAATGGGAAGCTCCACCCACCTTCATCACTTCAGGTCTTGGTAATAAAGGTAACTGGTCACAGAGTGACCTTCTCTCAAGTATGGGCCTCGTGTGCATTTGTACTGTATAGTAAGGACATATCATTGACGACGAGAAACTGGGATTTAAACCACGCGAGCATGGCCACTAGCAGCACAGACGAGAGGTACTGTGTTGGTGATGATTGGGACGACTTTATTGAGAGATTGCAGCAGAGTTTTGTCACTAAGGAATGGTTGGGACAGGATTCGGCCGACAAACGCAGGGCTCATCTCCTGACGGTTTGTGGATCCAGAACGTACTCCGATGAAGGACCTTCTAGCGCCAGAGAAGCCGGCGGACAAGACGTTCGAAGAGCTCAGTAAGTTGACCGGGGAACACCTTAAACCGGCGAGCAGCATGCACATGGCGAGACACCGGTTTTACACACACCGGCGGCGAGAAGGGCAAAGCGTTCCTGACTTCATGCAGATCTCCGGCGACTGGCAAGGCTATGTAAGTTCCCAGATGCATGCAGAGCGGAGATGCTGCGAAACTTTTTTATTGAGGGCATCGGGCACGCTGGGGTTTTCAGGAAACTGATTGAGACCAAAGACTTGACCTTGGAAGCGGCGGCTCTGATGGCCCAGACATTTATCTCAGGGGAGGAAGAGACCAGATTGATGTATGACAAAAATCTTGTCTCAAATGCGGCAAACGACCAGGGAGTCAACATTGTTAATGCAGCACACAGTTCTCTCGGCAGACAAGGGCAATTGGACATGCCCCAGCATGTAGTCGAACCCAAAGGGGCAATTCAACAGAGACAATGGCTAGCTGAACGGCGATTCATGCCATCGCAATGGACAATGCAGCCAGTAATGAGGCCAGCAACACCTGTTAATGGTGCGCTTAAGGACAGTTACAGAGACAGCCAGAGACGATCAACTGGTAATGGGCCTTTTGTTTTCAACAACGGGACCGTCAGCTCATACTGGAGGTGTGGAGGCAAACACCCAGCCAGAGCTTGCAGGTATCAGCAATATACCTGCAGAAACTGCAACGTCAGCGGTCACTTGGCGCGTATATGCAGGAAGCCTGCAGCCAGGTTGATGTACAAGGAGGACGGGCTCAATGTAAGCCCTATGAGGCCAAAGGAACACTGGGGGAAATCGCTGGAATCTGAAGTTCAGCGAGTTCATGTGGAGCACATATACAGTTCATGTACCAGGATGCCACCGATAATGATGAAAGTGCTCCTCAATGACATCCCAGTATCAATGGAGCTAGACACAGGGGCCAGACAGTCCGTGAGGAGTATCAAACAGTTCGAAAGGTTGTCTGTGTCCAAGGCTAGGAGGCCAAAATTATTGCCGATTGACGCACAGCTACAGACATATACAAAGGAGATCATTCCGGTGCTTGGCAGCGCCACGGTAGTCGTGACCCACAAAGATTCGGAGAACAGTTGCCACTCTGGATTATTCCGGGGGATGGTCCCGCACAACTGGGGAAGAGTTAGCTTGCTGTCATGAACTGGAAATGGGGCAATGTCAAGGCAATTTCTTCTGTGGAGCGAGCATCATGCTCACAGGTTCTCGACAATTTTGACTCATTATTTCAACCCGGCATTGGCACTTTCATGGGGGCCACAGTGATTCACATAAACCCGGATGCCAGGCCAATACACCACAAGGCCAGAGCGGTGCCGTACGTAATGCGAGAAAAGATAGAATGCGAATTGGACCGCCTGCTGAGGGAAGGCATCATCTCGCCAGTCGAATTCAATGACTGGGCGAGCCCGATTGTGCCAGTGCTCAAGGCGGATGGGTCGGTGAGGATATGTGGCGATTACAAGGCCACCATCAATCGGGTGTCACTCCAAGACCAGTACCCGCCACCGAGAGCGGAGGACCTCTTTGCGACGCTATCCGGTGGCAAACTTTTTTCAAAATTGGACCTGACCTCAGCTTACATGATCCAGGAGCTGGTGAGTGAGTCGAAGAAGCTGACCACCAAGGACGATGGTTTTTCAAGACGACATCCTCATCATGGGTCGCGATACTGAAGAACACCTCCACAACCTGGAGGAGGCGCTACGCTGACTGGACCGGGTAGGGCTGTGACTGAAAAAGGCGAAGTGCGTCTTCTTAGCTCCAGAGGTAGAATTCTTGGCGAGGAGGGTAGCAGCAGACAGGATCAGACCCACTGCATCCAAAACGGAAGCGATCCAGAGAGCACCCAGACCCCGTAACACGACGGAGCTGTGTTCGTTCCTGGGGCTCCTGAATTATTTTGGTAACTTTCTTCCCAAATTGAGCATGCTATTCGAACCAATATACATGCTCCTACGCAAAGGTCGTGATTGGGTCTGGGGGGACAGCCAGGAATGGGCTTTAAATAGAGCATGCAACTTGTTATGCTCCAACAAACTGTTAACGTTATATGACCCATGTAAGAAACTTGTTCTAACGTGCGATGCATCGTCCTATGGGGTCGGGTGTGTGTTGCAGCATGTGAATGTCAATGGTCAGTTACAGCCGGTAGCTTATGCCTCCAGAAGTCTGTCCCAGGCAGAAAAGGGCTAAGGGATGGTAGAAAAGGAAGCGCTAGCATGTGTATATGCAGTAAAAAAAATGCACCACTACCTGTTTGGCAGGAAATTTGAGCTGGAGACAGATCACAAACCCCTAACGTCCCTTTTGGCCGACAACAAGGCCATAAATGCAAATGCATCGGCCCGCATACAGAGGTGGGCACTCATGTTAGCCGCCTATAACTACACAATTCGGCACAGACCGGGCACTGAAAACTATGCCGATGCACTCAGCAGGCTCCCACTAGCCACCACTGAGGGGACAACTGAGCATGCTGCTGAGATGGCTGTTGAAGTTTTTGAAAGCGAAGGCTCACCTGTGACAGCCCGTCAGATTAAAGTCTGGACAAATAAATATCCGCTACTGTCGTTAGTTAAGAAATGTGTCCTGAATGGGGACTGGGCATGCCCTGAGGAATTTAAACCGTTTCATAGGCACAAGGATGAACTCTTGATTCAGGCCAATTGCCTACTGTGGGGAAACCGAGTAGTCATGCCCCAGGGGGGGCAGAGAGGTGTTTATCAGAGAACTTCACAATGAGGACCTGGGCATTGTCATGATGAAGGCAATTGCCAAGTCACACGTTTGGTGGCCAGGGATAGATGCAGACCTAGAACTTTGTGTTCGCAGGTACGACACATGTGCTCAGCTGGGCAATGCACCCAGGGAAGCCCCCCTTCGCCCCTGGTCCTGGCCCGCCAAGCCATGGTCACGCACCCATGTGGACTACGCAGGTCCTTTCATGGGAAAATTGTTTTTGGTTGTAGTAGACGTCTACTCCAAATGGATTGAGTGTGCCATTTTAAATTCAAGCACATCCTCTGCCACGGTAGAAAGTCTATGGGCAATGTTCGCCACCCATGGTCTACCGGATGTCTTGGTCAGCGACAATGGTCCGAGCTTCACAAGCATTGAATTCCAGGACTTCATGGCAGGCAATGGAATCAACCATGTCAGAATGGCACCGTTCAAGCCGGCCTCAAACGGCCAGGCGGAACGAGCAGTGCAGATAATCAAACAGGGGATGCTCAGAATCCAAGGGGATTCTCTACAAAGCCGCTGATCACGCCTCCTGTTGGCCAATAGATCCCGACCACACTCGCTCACAGGGATTCCACCCGCAGAGCTGCTAATGAAAAGGACGCTCAAAACCAGGTTATCCCTTATACACCCTACCATGAAAGAAATTGTTGAGAGCAGGCATCAGTCACAATGTGACTACCATGACAGGAATGCGAGGGCGCGATGTATTGATGTCAATGACCCTGTTTTTGTCCTTAATTACGCTGCAGGGCCCAAATGGCTTGCAGGCATTGTGATTGCCAAAGAGGGGAATAGGGTTTTGGTAGTTAAACTTACCAATGGACAAAACTGCCGCAAACACGTGGATCAAACTAAAAGGAGGTTCAGCAACCCCATAGAAGAAGCAGAGGAGGAACACGACGTAGAGTTTACTCCACCACAGGTGACCGAACACCGGAACCAAGTGGAGGAGAGCCCAGTCACTGTGAGCAGTCCGGACAGGCCTGAGGCACCGCAAACAGCAGACACTCAGGCCAGCGCCCAACAACCGGAGCCCCAACTCAGGCGCTCTACAAGGGAGCGTAAACCACCAGAGGGACTTAACCTGTGATCCTAATAAGACTTTGCAGGGGGAGGTGATGTCATGTATTCAACTATCATTGTAACCCATGTATAAGCTGACCTAAGTTGTACACCTTGAGAACATTGACCACAAGGGAGACACTGCTAACCTGGACTTTCAGGTATAAAATGGGAAGCTCCACCCACCTTCATCACTTGAGGTCTTGGTAATAAAGGTAACTGGTCACAGAGTGACCTTCTCTCAAGTATGGGCCTCGTGTGCATTTATACTGTATTGTGAGGACATATCAATCCCCATTGACACCTGTGAGTCCTTGGCCAAAGACCACCCTAAGTGGAGGAAGTGCATACGGGAGGGTGCTGAGCACCTCGAGTCTCATCGCCGAGAGCATGCAGAAATCAAGCGCAGACAGCGGAAGGAGCATGCGGCAAATCTGTCCCAACCACCCTTTCCCTCAACGATGGTCTATCCCACCTGTGACAGGGACTGTGGTTCTCATATTGGACTGCTCAGCCACCTGAGGACGCATTTTAAGAATGGAAGCAAGTCTTTCTCGATTCCGAGGGACTGCCTTTGATGATGATGATTAAATAAACTGATAATTATATTCTGTATTAATAACAGGTTCAAACTTTTTCACACAAACAGTATGAAATCCTCCATGGATACAAACATTTTTAAATGCATCAGTTTATTTGTAGTCTCAGTTAGAATAATGGGCACAATCACTAAGAATAATTAAAAACTTCTGGCAATTGAAGATGTGCCTGGGAAGCTTTTATACTCTGCCTCATTATGAACTGCATTAGGCCAGTGTCCTGTTGTATAAATACACAGGCGATGTTGCCATGTGATCGCCCATTCTTCACCGCTGTCTGAAATCACAATGCAACACATAGGGCAGGAAAATACAACACTAACTTCATTTTTTTTCCTTCAACAATTTTATCTGTTTCACGTGCAAAGTTAAAAAAAATCAAAATCTGCTAATTGCTAGAAATGTTTTCTCTCCCGGTACAAGTATCAGAGCAGCAGTCAGATTACTGCCCGAGACTTCACGTGGTTTACTTGTGCTATCACTGCGTTGTGTCGCAGGAGGCAGTATCACGTTCTGTCCACCTGGTCTTACACTCGCTCTCGGTAGATACAGTGGACTTGGTTTTTACAAAGAAATTCACAAAGTGAAAACACGAAGGATTGGCTCCCTTTGTCGACATAAGCCAAAAACGACTCCCTTATCTCGACAGCATAATCATAGACCCACTTTTTCATGGTGCAATGGTGCAGTCAGTTTCTTATATCTGTGGCTTAGAGTACAGCACACAGTGAGATCTATGCATTGGCATTGTCTATCATCTAAAAGCATCTTTAGATGTCACTCCACAAGAGCTGGGCACAAGTTGTGCGTGTACTTGAATTGACTGAATGCATCCACCAGTTACTTCTATTCAGGACAGCAACTTTTGCTGAATTCCTTCCAATAATAAAACGTGGTTATTACATCTGAAGGAGCAAGTGGTGTTCAATGATTATGAAATAACATGCTTTGAATATAATTACCCTGATTTGATGGAATCAGCTTCCCCTCATGCAAGCCCACTTACACCATCAGTGAGGACAGCTAGCCTCACCCAGTACCAGGATTTTCACTTGCACATATTTTTGTAGCTCTGGGAGGTAGACCTGCATATTGAGTAACTGGGATTTGCAAACTTGGGTGGGTCATTGAAGGGGAGTTCACTAATTTTCACCATTAACTTGGAGTTCACAATTTTTCTGCTTTGTACTGAAAGGAACGATGTGCAATGAGAGCGCCACCTAAAATTCCCTCACTTACTAATACCTCTTTGGAGGTCATGCCAAAGGAGGTGTAGTGAAGGTGGGTAGCATGCTTTGATGTCAAATGCCACCCACCTGTTAAATCGAAGATCCAAACTGCATGGGCAGAATCAGCCAAGTGAGCAAATACAGTCTCCCAGGTCCATCGTACCAGGTAGTGTGAAAGAAATTCTGTACAATTAGGAGAGGTGTCAAGGTAAATGTACCCACCTTGATATATATGTTTACTCTCGGGCCATCGAAGATATGGACCTAATGTAAATGCTCATCTCCTTTAACATAGAAACATAGAAAATAGGTGCAGGAGTAGGCCATTCGGCCCTTCTAGCCTGCACCGCCATTCAATGAGTTCATGGCTGAACATTCAACTTCAGTACCCCATTCCTGCTTTCTCGCCATACCCCTTGATCCCCCTTAGTAGTAAGGACCTCATCTAACTCCTTTTTGAATATATTTAGTGAATTGGCCTCAACAACTTTCTGTGGTAGAGAATTCCACAGGTTCACCACTCTCTGGGTGAAGAAGTTCCTCCGCATCTTGGTCCTAAATGGCTTACCCCTTATCCTTAGACTGTGACCTCTGGTTCTGGACTTCCCCAACACACAAAGGGAACAAGTAACCCTTTTCCATACAACTGCAGGGCACAATAATACTTTGCTCATAGTAGTCTAAAGTTCTGCCTGGAATGAGCAGAAACACCTCACTATTTAATTTGAAACAGCCTGAAATAGGGAAGGAGATGGTTCTTTAGTGGGCTCAGATGAGTGCTAACATGTTCCTAAATGTGCTCTGCTTACAGACCAAAGTAGCGCACCAACACAAAGAGGCAGTCAGAACGGGCATGGGCTCAGTCAGCTAAAACAGCTCACCCTCTATTAAGAGATTAACCTGTCCAGTTTTTGGCCACGAGTCCGTGAAGGAGATTTTTAAGAGAAAGTTTGAAGGAGCGGAGCCACCAGCCCGTCATTATTCCCCCATTTACTAGTGGCCCTGGAATTCCAGTCGGAGGCTTTCTTCAGACGAACGCCTCTGACCCGAAATGTGTTTCCGAAAGTACCTGGTGGTCCCGGAGGTGCCTTGGATTTGCACTGGGAGACCTTCTTTTCCCGCGCATCGGAGCAGGCCCCATTCTCGAGGCTCACACGTAGAAGCTGGAGCTGGAATCACGCGGGCCTGGACAACCATTCATGGTACAATATTCTCATCAATAGCAATGGGAACTCCGTAACTCCGAGTTCCTAATACTATCAATGAGAAAAAAAACACAACACAACAAACAAAAAAAAACACCTCACAATTTCAAAACAAATTGAAATTAAAGTTAATCAAATGTTTTATAAAAAAATATATATTTTTTGGATTTCTTTTTTTTGTCTTTTAATGTGGTCCAAAATAAACTTACCTTAATGGACAGGGCCCCCACTCCAAAGATCTGTGTTTAAATTTTATTTTTATGTGTTTTAAAACTCTTAAGCTGGTAAAAGTAGGCTATGCATGTGCTTTTACCAGGCCTAAAAGTTTTAAGAACATTCGCCGGGCAAGAAATGGGAAAATAACCCAATCTCACCCGCGTGAATGTCCTTTTCCTGGGGATGCGGAAGATCTGTCAAGAGAAATCTTGACAGATCGGAAAAGCTGGTTTTCGGCGCGTGTGAATTACACGCCAAAAACCGGCTTTTGCGAGGCCTCCCCTGGTCTGTACGTATTCCGTATGAACCCAGCAAGGCCGGGATTCTACTGCCACTATTATCCTTCCTACACTGCCTCACTTTCTTAATCTTCAGGATAGGTGCTACATTTGAAAAACAGGTGCCTGAGGAGCAAAATGACCTTGTAATCCTATCTCACTCTGAAGGCATTATCTTGCGGAAACATTGTAAATCTTCCTCTTTTTCTCTTCCTATAGGAGAACCAGCACAGTTTCCCCAGAGAAGGTGGGCCGTGAGTTTTTCTAAATTCATTCATGGAAAGTGGGCGTCACTGACAAGGCCAGCATTTAATCCCTTTCCTTAATTGCCCTTGGGAAGATAGTGGTGAGCCGCCTTCTTGAACCACTGCCCGTGTGGTGAAGGTGCTCCTATGGTGCTGTAAGGGAGGGAGTTCCAGGATTTTGACCCAGCGACGATGAAGAAATGGGTTCTACTTCCAAGTCAGGATGGTGGTGGTGTTCCCACGCTGCTCTTGTCCTCGGTGGTAGAGGTCGTGGATTTGGGAGATGTTGCCAAAGAAGCCTTGGCGAGTTGCTGCAGTGCATCTTGTAGATGGTACACACTGCAGCCACGGTACGTCGGTGATGGAGGGAGTGAATGTTTAAGGTGGTGGATGGGATGCCAATCAAACGGGCTGCTTTGACCTGGATGGTGTCGAGCTTCTTGAGTGTTGTTGGAGCTGCACTTATGCAGACAAGTAGAGAGTATTCCATCACATTCCTGACTTCTGGATTGTGGAAAGACTTTGGGGAGTCAGGAGATGAGACACTTGCTGCAGAATACCCAGCCTTTGACCTACTCTTGTTGCCACTGTATTTATGTGACTGGTCCAGTTAAGTTTCAGGATATTGATGGTGGGTGCTTCAGCAATGATAATGCTTTTGAATGTTAAGGGACACTAGTTAGACTCTCACTTATTGGAGATAGTCTTTGTCTGGCACTTGTTTGGCGCGAATGTTACTTACCAATTATCAGCCCAAGCCTGAATGCCGTCCAGGTCTTACTGCGTGCGGGAATGGACCGCTTCATTATCTGAGGAGTTGAGAATGGAACTGAACACTGTGCAGTCATCAGCAAACATCCTCACTTCTGACCTTATGATGGAGGGAAGGTCATTGATGAAGCAGCTGAAGATGGTTGAGCCAAGGACACTGCCCTGAGGAGCTCCTGCAGCGATGTCCTGGGGCTGCGATGATTGACCTCCAACCACCATAACCATCTTCCTTTGTGCTGGGTATGTCTCCAACCAGTGGAGAATTGTCCCCCTGATCCTCATTAATTTCAGTTTTACTTAGGCTCCTTGATGGTACACTCAGTCAAATGCTGCCTTGATATCGAGGGCAGTCACTCTCACCTCACCTCAGGAATTCAGCTCTTTTGTCTATGTTTGGACCAAGGCTGTAATGAGGTCTGGAGCAATATGGTTCTGGTGGAACCCAAACTGAGCATCGGTGAGCAGGTTATTGATGAGTAAGTGCCGCTTGATAGCACTGTCGACAACACCTTCCATCACTTTGGTGATGATTGAGAGTAGACTGATTGGGCAGTAATTGGACTGATTAGATTTGTCCTGCTTTTTGTGGACAGGACATACCTGGGCAATTTTCCACATTGTTGGGCAGATGCAAATGTTGCAGCTGTACTGGAACAGCTTGGCTAGAGGCGCGGCTAGTTCTGGAGCACAAGACTTCAGCACGACAGTCGGGATGTTGTTGGGCCTCATAGCCTTTGCTGTCTCCAGTGCGCTCAGCTGCTACTTTATATATTGTGGAGTGAATCAATAGGGATGAAGACTGGCTTCTGTGATGGTGGGAACCTCTGGAGGATGCCAATATGGATCATCCACTCTGCACTTCTGGCTGATGGTTGCAAACGCTTCAACCTTGTCTTTTACACTCATGTGCTGGGCTCCGCCATCATTGAGTATACGGATATTCATGGAGCCTCCTCCTCCTGGTAGTTGTTTAATGGTCCACCACCATTCACGACTGGATGTGGCAGAACTGCAGAGCTTTGATCTGATCCGTTGAGTGTGGGATCACTTAGCCCTGTCTATGGCATGCTGCTTCTGCTGTTTAGCATGCATGTAGTCCTGTGTTGCAGCTTCTCCAGGTTGGCACCTCATTTTTAGGTACGTCATCCTTTGCACATTCACTCTTCACTCAATAGCAATACTACGTACCATGCAGCTGGCAGTGGTGAGTATGTTGACTTTAGCTGGAATGTAGTGCAGCCCTCTGCCTGAATGATCCAAAGAATGGAATCATTCCAATGGTGTGCTCCACACTACCTCGGGTGGTGGCATTGACCTCAGTGTATCTGTACTCTGCTCTGGAACTTCTAATTAGATTCTAAATTGCTCATTGTTACAAAGTGTAGCCCTGGTCTCCAAAAAGTCAACTAACCATTGCCTCAGAACCTTCAATAATGCAAACAAGATGGACTGCTGTGTAATTAAAGCATAGGGACGCTCGATGTATAAAAGTGTTACCATTCAGGACCATATTACTGTAATCAGAAATCACCTGAACCTTTAGAGTGCTGTCACTTTCTGTCCATGTTTACATGTGGGTTGATGTGTGGATTCCTGATGGTCACATAGCTTTCATTTATACATCCATGGACTCGTGGGACATTATTAGCTAAAAATTGTAATGCAGCAGCAATCATCATGACTGCAAAAAAGTCTTGCTGAGCAAACTGAAGGATTTAACAAAAAGATATAAACACATGGGAGATAGAAAATGATGCAAGATTCTCAATGCAGAAGTAGATGAACGACCACTGCCAAAAATCTGTCAACTTTAATTCAACCAACCTTGTTTGATGAATTAGATCAAACTAGGCCAGACCCGTTGAGCAGACATGTGACAATTTTATAGGGGACAGTCGGATGCTGAGCATAGCCTTGTCTAACATTGTGAAATTCATAACTTAACTCTTGAAATATGGATTGAGCTTGCCTGTGGCACTGTTTCCTTCCTGCTGCAAAATTTGGAATGCTATAAGTGGGGCATGCCCAATTTTATGACCTGCATGCGTCACCAGCAAGGCTCCACTTATGAAATTGGGGCTTGAGTCAACATCATTCATCAGCTTGTCACTTCTTCAGCAGTTGACTCTCTCAGTACTCAACAATGCAGATGGTCATTCCACTGTCAGAATCGGCATTGCTTGTATTTCACGGCAAGACATAGGACAATGCTTCAACTAGCTCAAAGAGCAATTATAAATTCATAGAAACATAGAAACATAGAAAATAGGTGCAGGAGTAGGCCATTCAGCCCTTTGAGCCTGCACACCATTCAATATGATCATCGCTGATCATGCAACTTCAGTACCCCATTCCTGCTTTCTCTCCATACCCCTTGATCCCTTTAGCCATAAGGGCCACATCTAACTCCCTTTTGAATATACCTAACGAACTGGCCTCATTAGATGTCATTCCACTGTCAGTATCGCCATTGCTTCATGGCAGGACGTAGGATAATGCTTCAACTAGCTCAAAGAGCATTACAAATTCATAAACTAATAGCCCAAATCTCGCAGGAGCTGGGCATCACTCGGCATCTCGTGACATGCGCCATAAGCTAGAATTTTTCCTGCACCCTTCAGCTTTGAAAAATGTTGTCCTGCAAGTTACTGGATGTGCGGCCTGATAATGGCATGGCAAGGGCAACAGGGCACCTGGGGCCTTAGTAAATGATGGGACCAACAGTGCATTACCTTAACCATTGAGATTACAGATTCAAAAGGAAACAGAGGAGCAACAGAGACAGAAGGTGAATTAGAGTCACATCAGGTAAGAAAAAGAAATAAAAAGAGGGAAATAAATATTGGATTAAGAGAGAGAAGAAAAGGGGACAGAAAGGAAAAGTAAGGACAAAAAAATGTAAAATCTTAAATTTTCAAAATCTCCAAGAACAATTTACTACCTGCAGGAATGACGCGCCGCAGTTGAATTTGTTTCCTTTCTGGAGCAGAGAAGTTGATTGGCATAGCATTAATAATTATCATGTTGTTAAAAGGGTATTAAGCCCCGTCTTTCTGCGGCAACTTTAATTCGAGGATAAGGTGCAAATTCTTAAAAATAACGGGGAGGCTAAGGGTGAAATGCCGTTTGTGCAAAGCAAATGGCGGAGCGGTGTAAATCGACCACCAGGTTCTGGAAATTCACAAATCATGGCACATCTCTTATTTGCCTGAACTTGCTGGTCAATTTGTGCACAAATAACGGCTTGCGTCGCGAATTCACTGTATTTTTCTAGCAAGATTTTGGTCACCATTTTAACCTCTGTAGGACTGATTCACCAGTCGGGTAACTCCCAAATAGGAGCAGCACTCGCAGGGGTCATGGGTCAGGGAACCACAATGCCGCCATGCCTGATTTTCCTTCCATTTGAATGAATGGATGAAAGATTTATCAACCAGCACTTCCTCTGAGGGATACTCTTTACCAAGTGCTCCCGATTGGTGAACCATGTGTTATATCCCATTTAGGGCATTCCAATTTATCAGCCTTACAGGACATTGGAATAAATGACCTAACTTCGGGTAGTAACAAAAGTGTACTCCAGCTGCCTACATTACAACAGTGACTATACTTCAAAGGTACTTCATTTGGCCGTAAAGCGCTTTGGGACATCCTGACTAAGGTCATGAAAGACATAAGTTCTTTCTTTCTTCTTGGTCATCCACATTAATATTCAAGTGATAGTTTTTCAAATAAATAGTATATTCAAGAAATGATAAATCAGAGCACTTGATGGGTATTTGTACTCTTAATACATTCCTACATTTGAAACAGATATTGCACTATAATAGCAATTTTAATGGTCTGTGCTCAAGTCAATGTAAGGGTATTTGCATTTGACTTTGAAATTAATAAAAACTACAAAAAAGTCAGATGTTGTGTCTATTCTACACTAAATGAATTAGTTCAAAATGGACATTAAAAATACTTTTCTTTCTCAGGCATTGTATTAAAATGCTTTTTCTTCTTGCTTCAAAGGTAATAAAATGTGCATTATAGTAGTCTCACTGAGTTGAAGGTTCGCTGAATGTTGTGATCTTGGCTTTGAGGATTTTTTATAGCAGAATAAATGCAGCTGCCGCTATGAATCTGAATGAGATTTCTTTGAATTACATTTTGCACTGACACAGAATCAGGCAAAAATCAAAGTATTATGCTGTTTTTAATCTTTCTGACTGTCTTAACACCGGAGAAATGGCACTGTGGCATCTACAAATGACCACTCTGATCGACTTCAGCTCGGGTTGCCATCTTGTGCAATAGGAAAGACAAGCCCTAATGGAGGGAGTGAATACCCATTGCCTCGTGTGTGCAGCTCCCCAGCTCTGCAAATCCACTGGCTCAAATGCTAATCTCTCCAAGCAGTGTCTTTCACCGACATTCACTGTCGGGATTTGTTTGTTGCAATGCAGGTGGACCTCAGGAAAACCAACTGAATCAGAGATTCCACAAATGTTGCACTCTCATTCACACATGGTACACACACAGACACACCAGGCTACACACGCGACGCCACACGCACGCACAGCAGGGAAACAGAAAAGGGCAAGGAATACAAATCAGTAGAAAAAAGGTATTTAAAAAAAAAATCAAATGAAAGTTTAACAGACGGGAAGTCTGAAACTTTCTGCAGGCGTTTGAGTACAGGCAGCAAGATAGATCCCAGGAGAATCGTTGGACATTCACTCCAATTTTCTCCAGCACTACATCTCAGTTTCCATCCAGTTCCCTGTTGGATAGCGAGCAAAATAGACATGCCAATTAACTGTCATCATCTTCATTTTCATGTGGTGCGTGAGCTGCAAATGTGAAAAATGCTTTGCCATAAGGAGTGGGAAATTGCATGCTGCTGCAGGTTTATAATGGCCCACGGCATCTCGAAGGGACAGTGCCAGTCACAGGAGGAGCTAAACATAGGAGCTGCACAATGATGTCTAGTGCCTAGATTCCTGGAGATAACCATGGGGGAGCAGGTAGAGCAGGTTGAGGAGCGGAGGAACAACCTCTTCCCTTTGCATGGTGAATATGTCCTACAGAGGGTCCTAAGGTAGGAATCCTCATTCATAGAACATAGAAACATAGAAATTTACAGCGCAGAAGGAGGCCATTTCGGCCCATCGTGTCCACACCGGCCGGCAAAGAGCCACACAGCCCTTGGTCAGCAGCCCTAAAGGTTACATATAAACCTATGACCAATGACGGAAAGGCAAAGAGCACCCAGCCCCAACCAGTCCGCCTCACACAACTGCGACACCCCTTATACTGAAACATTCGACATTCCACCCCAACCGGAGCCATGTGATCTCCTGGGAGGGGCAATAAAACAGATAAAAACCCAGGCCAATTTAGGGAGAAAAAAATCTGGGAAAATTCCTCTCCGACCCATCCAGGCGATCGAAACTAGTCCAGGAGATCACCCTGGCCATATTCCATTCCCTGCAGTACTTACCATTATATCTGCGCCGTCCAACAAAAAGTAATCCAGTCTAATCCCAATTACCATCTCGAGGTCCGTAACCCTGCAGGTTACAGCACTTTAAGTGCCCATCCAACCATCTCTTAAAAGTGGTGAGGGTTTCTGCATCTACCACTCAACCAGGCAACGAGTTCCAGATACCCACAACCCTCTGCTTAAAGAAGCCCCCCCTCAAATCGCCTCTAAACCTTCCAACAACCACCTTAATATTATGCTTCCTCATAATAGACCCCTCCACCAATGAAAATAGGCCCTTACTATCCACTATGTCCAGTCCCATCAATATTGTGTACACCTCAATGAGGTCTCCTTTCAACCTCCTCCGCTCCTATGAGAACAAACCCAGCCTATCCAATCTGTCCTCATAACTAAGATTCTCCATTCCAGGCAGCATCCTAATAAATCTCCTCTGCACCCTCTCTAGTGCAATCACGTCCTTCCTATAATATAGCGACCAGAACTGCACGCAGTACTCCAGCTGTGGCCTAACCAAAGTATTATACAATTTAAGCATAACCTCCCTGCTCTTTGCCTCGGCCATTAACAAGCATTCCATATGCCTTCATAACCACCTTATCCACCTGGCCTGCTACTTTCAGGGATCTGTGGACAAGCACTCCAAGGTCCTTTTGTTCATCTACACTATTAAGTGGCCTACCACTTAATGTTTATACCCTTTCCTTATTAGCCCTCCCAAAGTACATCACCTCACACTTCTCTGAATTAAATTCCATTTGCCACTGCTCTGCCCACCTGACCAATAGATTGATATCCTTCTGCAGCCCATGACTTTCCTCTTCATTATCAACCACCACAGCCAATTTTAGTTTCATCTGGAAACTTCTTAATCATACTCCCTACTTTCAAATCTAAATCGTTGATATATTCCACAAAAAGCAAGGGACCCAGTACTGAGCCCTGCAGAATCCCACTCGAAACATCCTTCCAGTCATAAAAACATCCATCAATCATTACCCTTTGTTTCCTACCTCCAAGCTAATTTTGGATCCAACTTGCCACTTTGCCCTGGATCCCAGGGCATTAACCTTCATGACCAGTCCACCATATGGGACCTTATTAAAGCCTTACTAAAATCCATATATACGACATCGTATGCACTACCCTCATCGACCTTCTTGGTTACCTCCTCAAAAAATTCAATCAGGTTTGTCAAACACGTTCTTCCCTTAACAAATCTGTGCTCACTGTCCCTAATTAATCCCTACCTTTCCAAATGTAGATTTATCCTGATTCAGGATTTTTTTCCAATAATTTTCCCACACTGAGGTTAGGCTGACAGGCCTGTCATTGGCCTATCCCTTTCTCCCTTCTTAAACAAGGGTACTACATTAGCAGTCCTCCAATCCTCTGGCACCATGCCCAGATCCAAAGAGGACTGGAAAATAATGGTCAAGGCCTCTGTTATTTCCTCTCTTGCTTCGTTCAACAGCCTGGGATGCATTTCATCCAGGCCTGGGGACCTATCTACTTTCAAAACTGCAAAACCCCTTAATACTTCCTCTCTCACTATACTTATTTCATCCAGAATATCACACTCCTCCTCAATAGCAGTATCTGCATTGCCCCTTTCCTTTGTGAAAACAGATGCAAAGTATTCGTTAAGAACCTTACCAACATCTTCCGCCTCCACACAAAGATTACCCTCATGGTCTCTAATAGGCCCTACCCTTTCTTTAGTTATCCTCTTACTCTTAATATATTTATAGAACATCTTAGGGTTTTCTTTAATTTTACTGGCCAAGAATTTCTCGTGCTCTCTCTTAGCATTCCTAATATCCTTTTTAATTTTGCCTCTTAACTTTCTATAGTCCTTTAAAGATTCTATAGTATTTAGCCGTTGGTATATGACATAATCATCCCTTTTTTTCTTAATCCTCCCATATAAGTCCCTAGACATCCAGGGGGCTCTAGAATTATTTTTCCCAGCCTTTTTCTTTTAGGGCACATGTTTGGCCTGAGCCTTCCGGATCTCCTCCTTGAATGCCTCCCACTGTTCCGACACTGATTTACCCACAAGTAGCTGTTTCCAGTCCACTATGGCCAAATCACTCCTTAACTTAGCAAAATTAGCTTTTCCCCAATTCGGAACTTTTATTCCAAGCCTATCCTTGTCCTTATCCATAATCAACTTGAATCTGACTGAATTATGGTCACTGGCTCCCAAGTGCTCCCCCACTAATACCCCTTCAACCTGCCCAGCTTCATTCCCCAAAACTAAATCCAAGACCGCCCCCTCTCGTGTTGGGCTTGCTACATACTGACTAAAAACGTTCTCTTGAATGCATTTCAAGAATTCCGCACCCTCTATACCCTTCACACTAAATTTGTCCCAATTAATATTTGGATAGTTAAAATCCCCTACTATTTCTACCCTATGGTTTTTGGACTTCACAGCAATTTGCCGACATATTTGCTCCTTTATCTCCCTCCCACTGTTTGGGGGTCTATAATACATGCCCAGCAGTGTGATCACCCCTTTTTTATTTTTCAATTCGACCCATATGACTTCATTTGATGATCCTTTTAACATATCATCCCTCCTCACCGCTGTAATAGTTTCTTTAATCAGTACCATGACTCCCCCCTCTTTTTACCCCTCTCTCTATTTTGTCTAAAAATCCTGTAGCCAGGTATATTGATCTGCCAAACCTGCCCCTCTTTCAGCCATGTTTCTGTAATGGCTATAATATCATACTCCCAAGTGTCTACCTGTGCTCTTAGCTCATCCGCCTTATTCGCTAAATTCCTTGCATTAAAGTATATACCACTCAGCACAGGAATACCTCCTTGCTTACTACTTACTAAGCCTTGTTTCCTCTGTCTTACAGATTCGCTTTCTAGATTCTTGCTATCCAATTTCTGCTTTACTTCCTTCCCTTTTGAATTTGTTCTCAGGTTCCCATTCCCCTGCCAAGCTAGTTTAAACTCTCCCCAACAGCACTAGCAAAACTCCCCGCGAGGATATTGATCCCAGCGCTGTTGAAGTGCAACCCATCCGGTTTGTACAGGTCCCATCTCCCCCAGAAGCGGTCCCAATGCCTCAAAAATTTAAAGCCCTCCCTCCTACACCAACTTTCCAGCCACGTGTTCATCCTCTCCATCCTTCTATTCTTGTACTCATTAGCACGTGGCACCGGGAGTAACCCGGAGATTACTACCTTTCAGGTCCTACCCTTTAATTTTCTCCCTAGCTTCCTGAATTCTTTCTGTAGGACCTCATCCCTCATTTTACCTATATCGTTGGTCCCGATATGGACCACAACCTCCAGCTGTTTACCCTCCCCCCCAGAATGCCCTACATCCGCTCTGTGACATCCTTGACCCTGGCACCAGGGAGGCACCAAACCATTCGGGACTCACGTCTACATCTGCAGAAATGCCTGTCAGTTCCCCAAACTGTAGAATCCCCTAGCACTAGAGCTCTTTTATTCTTTGTCCCTCCCCCCGTGCAGCTGAGCCACCTGTGGTGCCTTGGAATTGGCTCTGGCTGCACTCCCCAGAGGCATGCCTCCCATTCTTTCTACTTTGCCTCACATAATCCCTACTGTACGTATTTCTGTCTGTCTTCTTCTTTCAATCCAAGTTAATTATTTAAACAATTCATCTAATTAAATATACTTAAACATTTATTCAACTGTTAATTGAAACACTTATGTTTACATAGTTAATTGTATTGCAATAAGTAAGGGGAAATGAGTCACGTGACTGGTCACATGACCCAGTTTTGCTAAGAGATCCTCAGAAGTTGATTGGGAGGTATGGGTGTAAAAGAAGTGTTGCATTCATTTGTTCTTCACACTACATCTTCACACTCCACGACATGGAGTATAAAAGTAGGGAAGTCCTGCTACAACTGTACAGGGCGTGGTGAGACCACACCTAGAGTACTGCGTACAGTTTTGATCTCCATATTTAAGGAGGGATATACTTGGGTTGGAGACAGTTCAGAGAATATTCACGAGGTTGATTCATGAGATGAAGGGGTTGACTTATGAAGGAAGGTTGAGCAGGTGGGGCCTATACTCTTTGGAGTTTAGAAGAATGAGAGGTACTCTTATTGAAACATATAAGATACTGAAGGGGCTCAACAAGGTAGATGCAGAGAGGATATTTCCACTCGTGGGGGAATCTAGAACTAGGGGACATAGTTTAAGAATAAGGGGTCGCCCATTTAGAACTGATATGAGGAGGAATTTCTTCTCTCAGAGGGTCGTAAATCTGTGGAATTCTCTACTCCAGAGAACTGTGGAGGTTGGATCATTGACTATATTTAAGGTGGAGATAGATAGATTTTTGAACAATAAGGGAGTGAAGGGTTATGGGGAGTGGGCAGAGAAATGGAGCTGAGCCCAAAATCAGATCAGCCATGATCTTATTAAATGGCGGAGCAGGCTCGAGGGGCCAAATGGCCTACTCCTGCTCCTATTTCTTATATTCTTATGCTCTTAACCCTTCATTTTAGGTCCTAGAGAACTTCCAACATGCGTGCCTGGCAGAGTGAAGAGGAGAGCCTTGATCAAGAGGCAGCATTCCTCATACTTCCCCTACCAAGCACCAGATCAGAAAAAGGCATCTGAGTGACTCAGTGACTTGGGGTGGGGGGAGGAGTTGTATCAAGTGAAGCAGCAAGCACAGATGAGCAGGTAGCAGTAACCAAAAAGGCCAAGGGGTAAGCTATCAGGAGGGCCATCATTTGTCATAGATACGCTGAAGAAGCATGTGATGAGAGATGAATACTTTACTCTTTTAGTAGTTGTGATATTAAGGACTATTGATTCTAGCTGGCACAAATTCATCCATTGAAACACTCTTAAAACAGCTCTGGTGTCTGACAACTGTTGGACCTCCTCCATGTTGGTAGGTCCTCTATTCCCCCTCTCCAACAAGGCAGAAGGCCCTCTTCAAAAGTAGCTTCACATACAGTCCTCATTGTACAAAGTTATCTCGCTTACCACAATGATGAACACTCTGGTCTATATTGGAGGACAGGTAGGTTGGTGAGGACTAGGTCAAGTAGGTTACCTCACCACCTGATGTCAGCCCAGTCTGGTAGCTGTGTCCTTCAGGGCTCAGTCTGTGACGGTATTACCAAACCACTCAGTGGCGGACACAAGTCCTCACGGGTGCTGCTCCACTTTTGAGTATAAATGAGGCAGTAGGACGAAGATAATTGACCTCAATATAATTACTTTGTAACATACAAGGCAAGTGACCTGAATGTAAAATTCTGTCACATTATATTGTGTGTGTGTGTATGCATATATAGTGATTGATTAAACAATTCTGTATTAATCCTAAAAATAAATCTCCTTTTTAAATTGTGGTGGATATAAACAGACCAGGTACCATCTCTGTATAATATAAAATCTTGTAAATTGTACAGCAAAAATAAAATGTTTACTATTAAACTACATTGTGCAGGAGGTATAATTTTAAAGGAGATCTTATTAAGGACTGCAATTACAGTATTATTTGCCTATTGCTGCGAATAATTGTTCAAATTCACGCCTTGTGGAAAACAGAATCATTCTAACTTGAAGATAGTCAGAGGATTTGAAATTTGAGATCCTCTCCCACCTCCTCAACAAAGATCAGAAAGCCTAATTAATTAGTGTTTCCAAGTATGCACATCAGGTCCAACAAGATAGCTATAAAATATATACTGCACATGAAATATGGCCTATCCAATTCCAGTGGTTTGAGGAGAATTGTGTTAAATTTAGCCTGGAGCATTATAAGTTATACAATTTTCCAAGGTCACATACCCAAAAATTTGCAGAGCTACACAATTATAATGGGATCACACAGCAACGCGTTTAGCATTGAAGAGGAGCTTACTTTTCACTGTGGCGGTCCTGGTGCAGTTGTACAGAATGGCGAGCTCACCGAACACCTTGCCTGGTCCCATGGTGCAGAGCTTAACTCCTTCTTTTGTCACTTCAACCTTGCCCTCTGAAAAACGACAAAGCAAAGACTGTTGTTTCCGGCTTTATCTTGACACAATTCAAGTATTTATCAATGAAAATGCAACAGATACAAGGGCAAATTTCCCAATTCTCCACTCCCAGTGCAAGCTGGGAATATATATTATAAAACTGCAGCTACCCATCCCGTGATTCTCTGTCCATTCTCCTGCATCTGCAGAAGGGCAACATTGACCCTATATTCCATAGCCTCCAGATAGAATCATTGAATCCTAGAAATTTATGGCATGGAAGGAGGCCATTTTGGCTTATCGTGTCCGGTATATCGATCCTGTATATTATCGTATATCGGTATATATTATATGCAAATGTAGGCATTTATTGTATATAATTATACACATAAAAGCATATGCACACGTGATATTTAGCTACATCTATTGAGTTGTTGGAAACATACTGGCCCAGAAATTCCGGCCTCTTGGATCCGTACGGAGTGTGTCCGGACCTGGGAAGGCATCGGAAAAGCTGATTTTCAGCGCACAATGCGCATGCGCTGAAAACCGGCTTTTCCGATCTGTCAAGCTGGATAGAGCCTCTGCATCTTGGGAGCGAGGACATTTGCATGGGCAAGATTGTGCTATTTACCCATATCTTGCCCAGCGGATGTCCTGAAAACGCTTGCGCCTGATAAAAACAGGCGATAGCCTACTTTTACAGACGTAAAATTTTTTAAATACACAAAAACATTATAAAATAAAATTTAAAAACACAGTTTATTTCTGAAAACCCTCTCCAGTACGGTTAAGTTTATTTTAAACCATAATTAAAAAAACTTTTTAAAAATCGGAAAAATATATACTTTTTATAATACATAAATAACTTTAATTTAAATTAATAAAAATATTAATTTAATATTATTTTTTGTTAGAGTTTTGTGGGGGGGGGTGTTGCTCATTCATAATAATGGGAACTCCAACTTACGGAGTTCCCATTATTATGAATGAAAACATATTTTACCCGATTGGCTGCCAGAATCATGTGACTGCAGCTCCAGCCCTGCGCACGTCCTGAGGTGCACCCGCTCCGACGCGCAGTCATTGGAGGCCGCAGGACCGGGAACTCACGTGGGCGCAGCAGGAACAGTAAGTCTTTAACATTTTTACCCGATCGCCCGCGGGAAGCAGCGGACTGGGATTTCTGGGCCATAGATAAAACTATAAAAATTCGTAACATATGATTCCATAATGTCATTTTTCACAAAAGTTCAAAGGCGGCTTTAAGGACTCCATGTACATGTTTAATGATTCATTTGCCTCAATATATGAAAGCAAAATAGCACTCTTTTGATTATGGATGGCTTCTTAATTATTTATTTGCAAATAGCCAAACAGCAGATGATTCGATGGTAGCAGCAACCTGCAACTCAAGTTATTTGTCATTCAAAGTTTTAAAGTTGATGAAAGAATATTTGAACACCAATCAGATCAAACTGTCACTGAATGAGATCACAGATAATTGGGATAAGTTTTAACCAGCCCTCACTGCCTATGAGGAACTGCAGCCAGGCAGCAGTGTATATCAAAGCTTCGGGCTTCTGTGATTTTCCAATCTAACCAGTTTACAAATCTTGGGCATTACATACCAGTGACATTTTGTAAAATTACCCCATTGGCACCGATTTTAACTCCGGGTGGAATCTCCGTTCCGCGTGAATTAAAATTACAGTCAGGTCTCAATGATGTAAGCGGACCGCAACATATGTCTGTCAAGAAGGACCCTCAGGAGAGCAGGTTAAAAGTGCAGATGTTGCAATCAAGGTGGGTTTCGAACAGGTAAGAGCCAAGGAGATTTTAACTGCCCACCCGCCAGCTTTCTGCTGAGCAAATAGGGTTAAAATCGTCCCTGTGGCACTGCACCTTATATCAACCTGGTTTATTGCAGAAAATATATAATTTTCTGTTTCTACACCATAACACAACATTTGGATGAGAATAAAATGTTACAAATGAGTCTTCCTATTTTAGTAGATGAACTGTCTATTGGGTTATTGAGACATACAATGCAGATACATTGCAGGATCGATCCCCAGCCTGTGCTGTAGCTAAAGACCGTGATCTGCATCACAATGCCTAACTAGTAACAAATACTGAGAAGTGCCTACGTGTGGATGTTGGATGGGGAGCAGGCTGCCATTCACCAACCGGTTGCGTGGAGTACCAGAGGGCTTCTGGCAATTCTGGTGCCACACAACAAGATCAATCAGCAGAAGAGAAATTGAAGAGAAAAAATACAAATGAAGATAAACTAGTAGATCTCCTGTGACCATTGCTCATCAATAGTCCAAGACTGGAGCTCAGCTTCTGCTGTTTACCAGAGACCCACTTCTGCCTAAACAGGACAGCAATTCATCTATCACTGTAAAATAGCAAATATACTGAAGTAATAGATCGCATGGTGGACCATTCAGATCCTGGGTCTCACTGATGTAATGGGGCACAAATTCCATTCGGCCCATTTTTGGGTTTGGAAGTGGGGTCCGTGTGGAACATGCTCCCAAACAAGAAGGCCCGAGGCCGTTCTGAGATTGGGCCTGGGCCCTCGTTACTATTGATTGGCCAAGCTGCCAACGTCTGTCACCCTTCCATCGGCAATTTGACCATTTTAAGCAAATTAATTTTGTGCCGTTTCCTGTCGCGGCAAAGCGGGGTTTTGGAGTGACAACCAAAGGGTGTGGGATGGAGGGGAGGAATGGGGCTCTATCGGGTGTACTTCGGAGTCGGGAGAGCATTCCTGCTCCTCCTGGTTCCGCAGCAATGATTTTTTACAATTTCCTTTTATAAACTTACTGGCCAGCGAACAATCCTGAGCAGAGCAGGCTAGGTTGCCATCCCTGCAGGACTGTCCTGGAGTCTCCAGGAATTAAAGGTTAATCTCCTAGATACTGCTGCGAACAGCCCTGGAGAATAATCATAGCAGCATTAAAACAAATTGTGTTTTTCATTTTCTTTGAACACTTTTGTTTATTGTTCATAAAAAATATTGGAGATGAGAAAAAAACGACTGTTTAACTGGGCGAGGCGCTAGATCAGGTGATGTAACCTCCAGATATATGTCCAACCAGAGTTGGCAACATTAGACCAGGTCTGACACCTGATCAAATCATTATCCAGATTCAGCAAGTGAGCTAACAGTTGTTAGGCCACTCATTTACATATGTCCAAGGATCCTAATGCATGTTAAGAGTAAGAATGGCAGGATAGCGCAGATGAATACGTGGCTTGAACAGTGGTGCAGCAGGGAGGGATTCAAATTCCTGGGGCATTGGAACCGGTTCTGGGGGAGGTGGGACCAGTACAAACCGGACGGTCTGCACCTGGGCAGGACCGGAACCAATGTCCTAGGGGGAGTGTTTTCTAGTGCTGTTGGGGAGGAGTTAAACTTATATGGCAGGAGGATGGGAACCAACGCAGGGAGACAGAGGGAAACAAAAAGGAGACAAAAACAAAAGACAGAAAGGAGATGAGGAAAAGTGGAGGGCAGAGAAACCCAAGACAAAAAACAAAAAGGGCCACTGTACAGCAAAATTCTAAAAGGACAAAGGGTGTTTAAAAAACAAGCCTGAAGGCTTTGTGTCTTAATGCAAGGAGTATCCGTAATAAGGTGGATGAATTAACTGTGCAAATAGATGTTAACAAATATGATGTGATTGGGATTACGGAGACATGGCTCCAGGATGATTAGGGCTGGGAACTCAACATCCAAGGGTATTCAACATTCAGGAAGGATAGAATAAAAGGAAAAAGGAGGTGGGGTAGTATTGTTGGTTAAAGAGGAGATTAATGCAATAGTTAGAATGGACATTAGCTTGGATGATGTGGAATCTATATGGGTAGAGCTGCAGAACACCAAAGGGCAAAAAACATTATTGGGAGTTGTGTACAGACCTCCAAACAGTAGTAGTGATGTTGGGGAGGGCATCAAACAGGAAATTAGGGGTGCATGCAATAAGGGTGCAGCAGTTATAATGGGTGACTTTAATATGCACATAGATTGGGCTAACCAAACTGGAAGCAATACGGTGGAGGAGGATTTCCTGGAGTGCATAAAGGATGGTTTTCTAGACCAATATGTCGAGGAACCAACTAGGTGGGAGGCCATCTTAGACTGGGTGTTGTGTAATGAGAGAGGATTAATTAGCAATCCCGTTGTGCGAGGCCCTTTGGGGAAGAGTGACCATAATATGGTGGAATTCTGCATTAGGATGGAGAATGAAACAGTTAATTCAGAGACCAAGGTCCAGAACTTAAAGAAGGGTAACTTTGAAGGTATGAGGCGTGAATTGGCTAGGATTGATTGGCGAATGATACTTAAGGGGTTGACTGTGGATGGGCAATGGCAGAAATTTAGAGACCGCATGGATTAACTACAACAATTATACATTCCTGTCTGTCGTAAAAATAAAAAAGGGAAGGTGGCTCAACCGTGGCTATCAAGGGAAATCAGGGATAGTATTAAAGCCAAGGAAGTGGCATACAAATTGCCCAGAAATAGCAGTGAACCCGGAGACTGGGAGAAATTTAGAACTCAGCAGAGGAGGACAAAGGGTTTGATTAGGGCAGGGAAAATGGAGTACGAGAAGAAGCTTGCAGGGAACATTAAGACGGATTGCAAAAGTTTCTATAGATACGTAAAGAGAAAAAGGTTAGTAAAAACAAATGTAGGTCCCCTGCAGTCAGAATCAGGGGAAGCCATAACGGGGAACAAAGAAATGGCGGACCAATTAAACAAGTACTTTGGTTCGGTATTCACTAAGGAGGACATGAACAATCTTCCGGATATAAGAGGGGTCAGAGGGTCTAGTAAGGATGAGGAACTGAGGGAAATCTTTATTAGTCGGGAAATTGTGTTGGGGAAACTAATGGGATTGAAGGCCGATAAATCCCCAAGGCCTGATGGACTGCATCCTAGAGTACTTAAGGAGTTGGCCTTGGAAATAGCGGATGCATTGACAGTCATTTTCCAACATTCCATTGACTCTGGATCAGTTCCTATCGAGTGGAGGGTAGCCAATGTAACCCCACTTTTTAAAAAAGGAGGGAGAGAGGAAACAGGGAATTATAGACCGGTCAGCCTGACATCAGCAGTGGGTAAGATGATGGAATCAATTATTAAGGATGTCATAGCAGCGCATTTGGAAAGAGGTGACATGATAGGTCCAAGTCTGCATGGATTTGTGAAAGGGAAATCATGCTTGACAAATCTTCTAGAATTTTTTGAGGATGTTTCCAGTAGAGTGGACAAGGGAGAACCAGTTGATGTGGTATATTTGGACTTTCAGAAGGTTTTCGACAAGGTCCCACACAAGAGATTAATGTGCAAAGTTAAAGCACATGGGATTGGGGGTAGTGTGCTGACATGGATTGAGAACTGGTTGTCAGACAGGAAGCAAAGAGTAGGAGTAAATGGATACTTTTCAGAATGGCAGGCGGTGACTAGTGGGGTACCGCAAGGTTCTGTGCTGGGGCCCCAGCTGTTTACACTGTACATTAATGATTTAGATGAGGGGATTAAATGTAGTATCTCCAAATTTGCGGATGACACTAAGTTAGGTGGCAGTGTGAGCTGCGAGGAGGATGCTATGAGGCTGCAGAGCGACTTGGATAGGTCAGCTGAGTGGGCAAATGCATGGCAGATGAAGTATAATGTGGATAAATGTGAGGTTATCCACTTTGGTGGTAAAAACAGAGAGACAGACTATTATCTGAATGGTGACAGATTAGGAAAAGGGGAGGTGCAACGAGACCTGGGTGTCATGGTACATCAGTCATTGAAGGTTGGCATGCAGGTACAGCAGGCGATTAAGAAAGCAAATGGCATGTTGGCCTTCATAGCGAGGGGATTTGAGTACAGGGGCAGGGAGGTGTTGCTACAGTTGTACAGGGCATTGTTGAGGCCACACCTGGAATATTGTGTACAGTTTTGGTCTCCTAACTTGAGGAAGGACATTCTTGCTATTGAGGGAGTGCAGCGAAGGTTCACCAGACTGATTCCCGGGATGGCGGACTGACCTATCAAGAAAGACTGGATCAACTGGGCTTGTATTCACTGGAGTTCAGAAGAATGAGAGGGGACCTCATAGAAACGTTTAAAATTCTGATGGGTTTAGACAGGTTGGATGCAGGAAGAATGTTCCCAATGTTGGGGAAGTCCAGAACCAGGGGTCACAGTCTAAGGATAAGGGGTAAGCCATTTAGGACCGAGATGAGGAGGAACCTCTTCACCCAGAGAGTGGTGAACCTGTGGAATTCTCTACCACAGAAAGTTGTTGAGGCCAATTCACTAAATATATTCAAAAAGGAGTTAGATGTGGTCCTTACTACTAGGGGATCAAGGGGTATGGTGAGAAAGCAGGAATGGGGTACTGAAGTTGCATGTTCAGCCATGAACTCATTGAATGACGGTGCAGGCTAGAAGGGCCGAATGGCCTGCTCCTGCACCTATTTTCTATTTCTATGTTTCTTTGTTTTATGTGGCCGCCAGGGCAGCTTTCAGGTGTACTGTGGACACAGGGCATTAATCCCTGTAATTGCTTCAGGTTGTGCCCATCTTATGCCTGTAAAACGGGTGCAACAAGGTCCAATTTCTTCTCCAATATTTGTAATACTACTTACAAAACTTGATAACGTTCCAGCAATTTTGGGTTTTCTCTCCCAAAATCCTCAGGTAATGGGTGGCATGGTTTTGTGTGTTAAAGTTATGACCCCCGCCCCCCCCCCAACAGCTGCAGCCTTCATTTGGGGTGTGGCCTGCAGGCGATATGTGTCATTCAATTCCCTTCCAATTGCCCTCCCCCAATCACTTATGCTTCCCTATCCCTTGAATTCCCCACAGTCCCAAGGTACTTCACAGGAATATCCTGAGATAAAAAAATTGACACCAAGTCGCATAAGTAGAAATTAGTGCAGGTGACCAAAAGCTTGGTCAAAGAGGTCCTAAATTCAGGACCTGGAATATTAGGTCCTTCATTGAAACACCTGTGAACTCATCCCATTTTTTGGCACGGAAGTAGGCCATCCTCGTTTCGAGGGACTGCCTATGATGATCTGATGATGGTCAAAGAGGTATGTTTTAAGAAGTGTCTTGAAGGAGGAAAGAGAGGTCGAATGAGAAAGAACACAACCTGTAAAGTCCTGTCCACTCAGTACAGATTCACACGAGGCATGTAGTGAAGTCAAGGTCACTCTGGACCTGCACCTTTATTTCACAGCTCTGGAATGCTGCACTTGCCTGAGACCTGTCCTTATATACCTGTCTCTTGCAAGTGCACCCCTGGTGGTAAGGTATGCTGGTGGTTACAGGTCATATCTTATTACAGTCATGTATAGCATGTTAGGATACAGTTATATATAATAATGTAAGATACATGACATCACCCTCCCCCAAGGTCTTATTGTCTTTATAGGTTCAGTCTCTCAGATGGTCTATGCTCTCGTGTGGTGCGTCTGAGTTGTGGTTCGGTTGTCTGCCTTGGTGTCTGTTTTTCTTTGGGTGCGGTTGCTGGTATCTCGCCTGGGCTGTCTGTTTCGATTGGTGTGATTGTTGTTGACTCGCCTGGGCTGTCTGTTGGGATTGCCCTTTCCTCAGGTTGTTCCCTCTGTCTGTCCACCAGGTGTGGTGCGAGTTCCACATTGTAGTCTGCCTCTGGTTCCGCAGTGTTGTTGGTAAATCTGCTTTTGACTTGGTCTACATGCCTCCGGCAGGTTTTGCCATTGTCCATTTGTACTACCAGTAGCCTGTTTCCTTCCTTGCCCGTTACTGTTCCTGCAAACCATTTGGGACCCCTGCCATAGTTTAGTACAAACACTTTGTCCCCTATCTCATTCCATCTCCCCCACCGAATTTCTGTCATGATACTCAGTCAGCTTACGGTGCTTTGCCTCAATGATTTCGTGCATGTCTTGGAGGATTAATGAGAGCCTTGTTTTTAAAGTCCTTTTCATCAACAGTTGCGCGGGGGGGATCCCAGTCAGTGAGTGCGGACGAGATCTGTATGCCAACAGCAGTCGCGACAGGCGACCCTGCAGCATGGGACCTTGGATTTTAAGCATGCCTTGTTTAATGATTTGCACTGCTCTCTCCACCTGGCCGTTGGAGGCCGGCTTGAACAGTGCCGTCTTGACATGATTTATGCCGTGGTCAATTATAAAATCTTGGAATTCTGCGCTGGTGAAGCACGGACCATTGACACTGACCAATATGTCAGGGATTCTGTGCGTTGAAAACATGGTTGCGAGGCTCTCCACAGTGGTGGAGGTTGTGCTCGAGTTTAAAATGGTGCATTCGATCCACTTTGAAAATGCATCTACAACTATGAGGAACATTTTGCCCATGAATGGGCCCGCATAATCTACGTGCACCCGCGAACACGCTTTGGTAGGCCAGGGCCAGGGGCTCAGTGGAGCCTCCCTGGGGGCATTGCTGAGTTGGGCACAAATGGTGCACCTTCGGATGCAGAGCTCCAAGTCCGCATCAATACCAGGCCACCAGACGTGGGATCTGGCTGTGGCCTTCATGAGAACGATCCCCGGGTGCTCGCGGTGGAGCTCCTGGACAAATGCCTCTCTGCCTCACAGAGGCATGACTACTCAGCTGCCCCATATCAGGCAGTCTGCTTGTAGTGATAGCTCATGCATGCGCCTGTGAAAGGGTTTTAATTCCTCAGGGCAGGCATCGCGAGCCTCTGCCCAGTCGCCGGTTAGGACACATCTTTTTACTAAGGATAACGTGGGGTCACTGGCCATCCAGGCTCTGATTTGGCGAGCCGTCATGGGCGAACCTGTGGACTCAAAGGCATTGATTGCCATGACTATCTCACAGTCCTGTTCATCGGACCCTTCCGTGGTCGCCAGGGGTAGCCTGCTGAGCGCGGCGGCACAGTTGTCTGTGCCTGGTCTGTGCCTTATGGTATATTCGTAGGACGCCAGCATGAGTGCCCACCATTGAATTCGCGCCGAGGCGTTGGCGTTTATTGCCTTGCTCTCGGATAGGAGAGACGTGAGGAGCTTGTGGTCGGTTTCTAACGTGAACTTGGCCCCGAAAAGGTATTGGTGCATCTTTTTGACACCGTACACGCACGCGAGCGCCTCCTTCTCTACCATTCCGTACCCGCGCTCCGCCCGCGAAAGTGACCTGGAGGCATAAGGTATGGTTGGTAATTTGCCTGCACTATTGACATGTTGCAAAACGTACCCGACCCCATACACTGACGCATCGCATGTGAAACTAGCTTTTTACCTAGATCAAAGAAAGTCAAACCATTGTTGGAACACAGAAGGTTGCGTGCCTTATTGAAGGCGCGTTCCTGGGCGTCCCCCCAAAACCAATCGCACCCCTTCCTGAGTAGCACGTGGAGAGGCTCCAGCAGCGTGCTTAAGTTCTGCATAAAGTTCCCAAAGTAATTGAGTAGCCCGAGAAAGGCGTGCAGTTCTGAGACATTCCGGGGGCTGGGTGCCAGGCGAATTGCTTCTGTTTTGGACTCTGTTGGGCAGATTCCATCAGCGGCAATCCTTCTGCCCAAAAATTCAACCTCGGGTGCGAGAAACAGGCACTTCAACTTCTTGATTCGTAGGCCTACTCGATCCAACCGCTTTAGTACTCCCTCCAAATTACGGAGATGGGAGTCGGTGTCCCTGCCCGTGATAAGTATGTCGTCTTGAAATACAACTGTCCCCGGGATGGACTTGAGCAGACTCTCCATGTTGCGCTGGAATATGGCAGCTGCCGACCTGATGCCGAATGGGCATCGATTGTACATGAAAAGGCCTCGATGTGTGTTGATGGTGGTGAGTAGCTTGGATTCCTCGGTCAATTCTTACGTCATATACGCAGATGTGAGGTCTAATTTTGAGAAAAGTTTACCTCCAGCCAATGTGGCAAATAAGTCCTCCGCTCTGGGCAGCGGGTACTGGTCCTATAGGGAGACTCTGTTTATGGTAGATTTGT
Organism: Pristiophorus japonicus; assembly: GCF_044704955.1. Classification (NCBI taxonomy): domain Eukaryota; kingdom Metazoa; phylum Chordata; class Chondrichthyes; family Pristiophoridae; genus Pristiophorus; species Pristiophorus japonicus. Next base: position 312,965,315 of record NC_091979.1, read on the forward strand.
AGTCCCCACAGATTCATACGGATCCATCAGGCTTCATGACTGGGACGATGGGACTTGCCCAGTCGCTAAATTCCACAGGCGATATAATGCCTTCCCGCAGAAGCCTGTCTAGTTCGTGTTCAATCTTTTCCCTCATCACATAGGGTACAGCTCTGGCCTTGTGATGGACCAGTCTAGCATCCTGTGTGATGTAGATTTTGACATTGGCCCCTTTGAAAGTGCCCACACCTGGCTGAAAGAGATGTTGAAATCGCTTTATAACTGTTGAGCAGGAGGTCCGTTCCTCTAATAACATGGCATGGACATCATCCCATTTCCAGTTTAGTTTTGCCAGCCAGCTTCTCCCCAGCAGTGCTGGGGGGTCTCCGGGGACAATCCACAGGGGAAGTCAGTTCACTGTCCCTTTGTGTGTGCAGAGAGCATGGCGCTGCTGAGGACTGGTACGATTTCTTTGGTATAGGTCCTTAGTTTGGTGTCAACCCTTGTGAGTTTTGGTCTGTCTCTTTTATGCGGCCACAGTTGTTCAAATTGTTGCGCGCCCATGAGATATTGACTTGCTCTGGTATCCAGCTCCATGTTGACAGGTATCCCGTTGAGTTGGACCTTCATCATTATAGGAGGCGTCCTGTTGTAGGAGCAGCGGCCATTGATCGTGTTGACCCGCTGTACATCGGTGTCCCGGGTACTGTCCCCACCATCTTCTGGTCTGCTTTCTGACCCATCCGATTCGTATACCAGCCGAGCTGCCCTTTTTTTGCACATGCAGGCCAAATGCCCTGTATTTTCACAATTTCTGCAAACAGCCTGCTGAAATCGACATCCTCTTGACGAGTGCCCACCCCCACACCTCCAGCACAGACCGGTTCCATTGTTCAAAGTGTTCCCAAAGAATGAGCTGCACCTGGCTGATCTCTCTTGTGCTTCTCTCAGTTTGTAGTTAATTGCTCGCATTGTGGGTTGATGAGGTGTGAACGGCCGTTCCTGTGGCCCTTGATGTCTTCTGCCTGCTGTCGAGAGCCTGTTCTCCCGGTTTTGTCTGTGTGTGGGGGTAGCAGCTTGTTTAGTCCTGTGAACTTCTTGTTCTGATATTTCGTTAGTTGTCGGACCGGTATTGTAAATCAACCTCGTTTCTTCTTCCCCTACCAAGAATGTCTGTGCAACCAGTGCTGCTGCCTCTAAGGTCAGGTTCTTGGTCTCTATGAGTTTCAGAATACGCCTGCGTGGCCTATTCCTTCACTGAAAAAGTCTCTCAGCATTTCTCTCCTCAGTTCATCGGAGAACTCACATAAACTAGCCAACCTCCGATGTTCCGCCACGAAGTCGGGTATGCTCCGGCCCGCACAGCGTCTGTAGTTGTAGAACCTGTGTCTGGCCATGTGTAGGCTGCTCGCTGGCTTCAGGTGGTCTCTTACCAGTGTGCTCAATTCTTCAAATGACTTGCTTGCTGGTTTCTCGGGTGCCAACAGATCCTTCATTAAAGCGTAAGTTTTCGAGCCACAGCTGGTCAAGAGATGGGCTCTTCTCTAGTCTGCCTTATCGTCGCATAACTAGTCTTCTGAAGTCCTCCCAATTGTCTCCCGCATTATACTTTTCATCTGATCCGTTGTTCGCCATTCTGTGGATTTTGTAATCCCGTAACTCGTCGCCACTGTAAAGTCCTGTCCCCTCAGTACATTTTCACACGAGGCATGTCGTGAAGTCAAGGTCACTCTGGACCTGCACCTTTATTTCACAGCTCTGGAATGCTGCACTTGCCTGAGACCTGTCTCTTGCAAGTGCACTCCTGGTGGTAAGGTATGCTGGTGGTTACAGGTCATATCTTATTACAGTCATGTATAGCATGTTAGGATACAGTTATATATAATAATGTAAGATACACGACACAATCTATGCGCCTTTCTCTCTTTCACTCTAGTTCTGTTTCACAAGTGTATGCATTTAGCATTGATATTTGCCAACCCTCAGAAAGAGGTAATTAGTTGGCTTCAAGTTTTAACTGTTGCTACAAATAGTAACATTAAATGAAGAGAGCACCTAATTTGTCTCTCTGATGCCAGTGTCTATCTTACCTCTCTCTCTTAGTCTAATAGAATTTTAAAAACTTACAGAACACAAAATAAACACTGCAACAGATAATCCGAAGTGTCATTTTTTTCTCTTTCTATTAAAAGAGGACATAAAAGACAACTATGTAGATAAATGTACCATGTTACTGTGAAAGATGTATTTTTTACATTTTGTTTGAATAGTGTATGAGAGCCTTTTCAGTAAACATTTTGTGCAATCTTTGAGAACCTTGTGACTCGATTGTGCAATCACAGGGCGATATATTCTCACTATAAAATAGCAGCTAATGTGTACAATATAGCGTGACACCTCTAAAATTGAAACAGCCTATCACAGTGTCACCTACAGGACTAAGTGGTACTGCAGATATCGAATCAAACGGCAGCACAAATGGAATGCATTCACCCATTGAGTCTGCACAGCTTTCAAAGTGCAATCCTGTTACCCCCACTCTTCTCCATATCGCTGCAATTTTTTCTCTTGCAAGTATTTATCTAGTTCTTTTTTGAAAGCTATTGGCCCAGAAATCCCGACCTCCCTGGGTCCGTACTGAGTGTGTACGGATCTGGGAAGGCATCGCAAAAGCCGGTTTTTAGCGCACAATGTGCATGCGCTGAAAACCGGCTTTTCCGATCTGTCAAGCTGATCCTCCACACCCCGGGAGCGAGGACATTTGCATGGGCAAGATTGCAGTATTTACCCATATCTTGCCCGGTGGATGCCCTGAAAACTCTTGCACCTGATAAAAGCAGGTGTATAGCCTACTTTTACAGGTGTAAGAGTTTTAAAACACACAGAAACATTGTAAAGTAAAATTTAAAAAACACATTATATTGTTGAAAACCCTGCCCACTATGGTCAGTTTATTTTAAACCATAATTTAAAAAAAACTTTTTTAAATATCGGAATTTTTTTTTCTAAGACATTTATTAACTTTAATTTCAATTCATTTTAATTATGTGAGGTGTGTTTTTTATTTTTTATTATGGTGTTTAGTGTGTTTTTTTTTCATTAACAGCAATGTGAACTAGTAGATACGGAGCTCCCATTGCTATTCATGAGAAAGCTGTGGAATACTGGACCTGATTGGCTGAGCAGTCACATGTGACTGCACCGTCTCCGTGGGAACCAGAAGGACGGGAGCGCGCTTCGCAGCGTGGGAAGAGAAGGCCTCCCCACCGGAATCCCACGCTCCTCCCGGACCACAACGTACTTTCGTAAAAATTCTCCGGTCGGAGGCATTCGTCTGAAAGAAGCCTTCGACCAGAATTTCAGGGCCAATATTGAATCTGTATCCACCACCCTATCAGACAGTGCATTCCAAATCCTAACCACTTGTTGTGTAAAAGAAAGATTTTCCTCATGTTGCCTCTGGCTCTTTTGCCAATCACCTTAAATCTGTGCCCTCTCGTTATCGACCCTTCAGCCATTGGAAATATTATTTACTCTATCTAGAGGTAACCTCTATCCAGCCTTGTCTGTTCTAAGGAAAACAACCTCAGCTTCTCCAGTCTATCCACATAACTGTAATCACTCATCCCTGGTATCATGTATTCAACCAGCATTGTAACCCATGCATAATCTGACCTTTGACATTGACATACTGCAACACACACCCGACACCATCGGATGACGCATCGCACATTAACACAAGTTTCTTACATGGGTCGTATAGTGTTAACAGAGTGTTGGAACATAACAAATTGCGTGCTTTATTAAAAGCCCTTTCCTGGCTGTCCCCCCAGACCCATTCACGACCTTTGCGTAGGAGCACGTGTCGCAGCTCTAGCAGTGTGCTCAATTTGGGAAGAAAGTTACCAAAATAGTTCAGGAGCCCCAGGAACGAACGCAGCTCTGTCGTGTTACGGGTTCTGGGTGCTCTCTGGATCGCTTCCGTCTTGGACGCAGTAGGGCTGATCCCGTCTGCTGCTACCCTTATCCCCAGGAATTCTACCTCTGGAGCTAGGAAGACGCACTTCGCCTTTTTCAGTCGCAGCCCTACCCGGTCCAGTCTGCGTAGAACCTCCTCCAGGTTGTGGAGGTGTTCTTCAGTATCGTAACCCGTGATCAGGATGTCATCCTGAAAAACCACCGTCCCTGGAATCGACTTGAGGAGGCTTTCCATATTTCGTTGGAAAATCGCGGCGGCCGAGCGAATCCCGAACGGACATCTGTTGTACTCACACAACCCCTTGTGTGTCGTGATGGTGGTCAGCTTCTTCGACTCACTCGCCAGCTCCTGGGTCATGTAAGCTGAGGTCAGGTCCAATTTTGAAAAAAGTTTGCCACCGGATAGCGTCGCAAAGAGGTCCTCCGCTCTCGGTAGTGGGTACTGGTCTTGGAGTGACACCCGATTGATGGTGGCCTTGTAATCGCCACATATCCTGACCGACCCATCTGCCTTGAGCACCGGCACAATCGGGCTCGCCCAATCACTGAATTCGACTGGCGAGATGATGCCTTCCCTCAGCAGGCGGTCCAATTTGCTTTCTATCTTTTCCTGCATCATGTATGGCACCGCTCTGGCCTTGTGGTGTACTGGCCTGGCGTCTGGGTTTATGTGAATCACTACCTTGGCCCCCATGAAAGTGCCGATGCCGGGTTGAAATCGTGAGTTAAATTTGTCCAGGATCTGTGAGCATGATACTCGCTCCACAGAGGAAATTGCATTGACATCGCCCCATTTCCAGTTTATGACAGCAAGCCAACTCCTCCTCAGTAGTGCAGGACCGTCCCCTGGGACAATCCAGAGTGGCAACCTGTTCTCCGAATCTTTGTGGGTCATGACTAGCATGGCGCTGCCTAGCACCGGAATGATCTGCTTTGTGTAATTCCGTTGCTGTGCGATAATTTTGGCCTCCTGGCCTTGGACGCCCACAACTTTTTGAACTGTTTGATACCCATCAGAGACTGGCTGGCCCCCGTGTCTAGCTCCATTGATACTGGGATGCCATTGAGGAGCACTTTCATCATTATCGGTGGCGTCCTGGTGTATGAACTGTATACGTGCTCCACATGAACTCGCTGAACTTCAGCTTCCAGCGATTTCCCCCAGTGTTCATTTCTGCAATTTCTGCAGGTATTTTGCTCATCTCTGCAAACTCCAGCTGAGTGTGTGCCTCCACGCCTCCAACATGAGCTGTTGTTGGAAACAAAAGATCCCTTGCCAGTCGATCGTCCCTGACTGCCCCTGTTATTGTCCTTGTGTCGCCATTAACAGGTGTTGATGGCCCCATTACTGGCTGCATTGTCCCTTGCAATGGCATGAATCACCGTTCAGCTTGCCATTGTCTCTGTCGAACTCCCCCTCTGGGTTCGACTACATGTTGGGGCATGTCCGATTGCCCCTGTCTGCCTGGAGAACTGTGTGCTGCTTTAACAATATTGAATCTCTGTCCCAACCATTCCTTCACACAATACCTCTTGCCTGTTCTGCTAGTGGCCATGCTCGCGTGGTTTAAATCCCAGTTTCTCGTCGCCATTGATACGTCCTTACTACACAGTATAAATGCACACGAGGCCCATGCTTGAGAGAAGGTCAGTCTGTGACCTGTCCTTTATTCCTCAGCACTCCAAGTAATCAAGGTGGGTGGAGCTTCCCCTTTTTTATCTGAAGGCCCAGGTTAGGGGTGTCTCCCACCGAGTGGTCAGTGTTCTCACAGTGTACAACTTAGGTCAGATTATACATGGGTTACAATGCTGGTTGAGTACATGACACCTGGAACCATTCTAGTAAATCTCTCTGCACCCTCTCCAAAGCCTTCATGTCCTTCCTAAAGTGCGGTGCCCAGTAGCGGACACAATACTCCAAAGTGGGACCGAACAAATATTTTATATAGGTTTAGCAAAACTTCCTAGCTTTTGTACTCCCTGCCTCTATTTGTAAAACCCAGGATCCCATGTGCTTTGTTAACCTGGCCTGTCACCGTCAAAGATTTATTTACAAACACCCCCAGGTCTCTCTCTTCTTGCACCCTCTTTAAAATTGTACCTTTCAGCATGTATTGCCTCTCATCATACTTCCTACCAAAATCTTTCACCTCACACTTTTCTACTTTTCTATTTAATTTCACCTGCCATGTGTCGCTTATTCCACCAGCCTGTCTGTTACCTCTTGAAGTCTATCACTATCTTCCTCACTGTTGACTACACTTCCAAGTTTCATGTCATCTGCAATTTCAAAATTGTGCCCTGTACCCTCAAGTCCAGTCATTAATGTATATCAAAAACCGTAGTGGTCCCAGTACTGAATCTTGGTGAACACCTCTCTCCAGTCTCAAAAACAACCATTCACCACAATTTTCTATCCCTTAGCCAATTTTGTATCCAAGCTGTTCCTTACTCTTTTGTCCCATGGGCTTCAATTTTGCTAACAAGCCTAATATGTGGCACTTTATCAAACGCCTTTTAAAAGTCCATATATACAACATCAAACGCACTGCCCTTATCCACCCTCTCTGTTACCTCAACAAAAAACTCAATCAAGTTAGTCAAACAGGATTCACCCATAAATTCATGCTGGCTCTCCTTTATTAGTCCATGCTTGTCCAAGTGGCTGCTAATTTTCTCCTGGATTATTGACTATTAATTTTCTCCCGGTACTTATAATGAGTTTTTCACTAAACCCGTGCCCCATGTAAGCTGAATTTAATACATATCTTCATGAGGAAGGAAAATGCCAACCAAAAGTATGAAAAAATGGTGTGAGTAATTTGATTGGTTTGTTTTGTGGCAAGTGCTGGTTTCTGATTGGTAGCTTTGAAAGAAAAAGGAGAGATTTGATTGGGGGGATGCGAGTTTGGGAGTTTTCACTTTTCCTATCTGCGTTGGAATGAATCAGCACTTAACACATAAGGGGGTGAAATTGCATCGCATCCTGTTTAATTTAATTTCATCTGCCATGTGTCGCCTACTCCACCAGCCTGTCGATATCCTCTTGAAGTCTGTCACTATCTTCCTCACTGTTTACTACACTTTCAAGTTTCATGTCATCTGCAAATTTTGAAATTGTGCCCTGCACCCTCAAGTGGTGATATCTTTTGAGGTAGCGCAAAAGTATCGTCAGGCACTATGCGAGTGAATCCAATGCAACATTCCGGTTTAACGCTCCAGGAAGGAAGTGTAGCACTAAACCAAGCGTTAAAGTTAGTAAGAGGGGTGATAGAGGTGCAGCGTTGCACAATCTCGAGTGCAGTGCTGCTAGGATCCGAGGCTCCTTCCCTCCTTTAAAGGGGAAGGCCATTGCTGCAGGCTCTGCCTAACAATGGTGTCCCTCATCACCGACTGTCGTCGTAATCTGCAATGATCTGCCCCAAGCACTCTAACAGAGTGCAGGGCTGATCAATCGCGGCAGATCAGATTGTAAAAAAAAATAAACAAAGGCCTGAAAGTACATTTTTTACTTACCTGACCATCATCACCTTTAAATACTGCTCTCCAAGCGGCCGGTCTCCCGAACAAAGACCTCCTGCAGCTGCCAGAGTTGATGCCCAGCAATGTTGCAGGGGGCAGAACCGAAGTTCCGATCAGGGGCGCTACTGGGGTGCTGTGCAGCCAGTGACGTCGCGATCTCCGGGCGCAAGAGATCGTGGCATTCGGGGTTACCGCCACTGCAAAGCTCGATGGGAATTTTGCGGGTGTTGGTACAGAGCTGGTAGTGCCCATTATCCCCCCCTCCCCCCCCCCGGAGGTGTTAATGGGAGGTGCAATGGAGGCCAATTTCTAGCCCAAAATGGTTACTTGAGATGATCAGATGCAAATGCAACAGATACTTTGCATGTGTGACACTCTTAAGTACGGTTGATACTTCTAAACATGATGGAAAGTCAATTTTCCATGGACTGTGGATAGATGACAGATCCAAAATGTTTAATGATATAGATTATGCACACAAGGCTCAAATGCGTTGGCAAAGTAATTCCTGCTGGCCTTTTTACAAGATGGAATGAAGCTGATGAAGCTGCAGCTTGCAGATAGCAGACACATTAAAGAAAATAATCATCACTGCCCCAGATCCATTACTGTTCAATTTGGGCATAAATCCAGTAACAAACCAGTATACCTTGCACTCATCTTTTTTTTTACAGTTGAGCCTTGCATCCAGAAAGGCTGCTGCATAGTGATCATTTCCCAGTGTACTGTGCATGTCCTGAGGGCCAAGAACGGAGTTGTAGTCATCAGGGACAGTGAAACAATCGGTGCCCGCTGGAAGGAGCACTTCGAAGATCTCCTTAAGCAAGACTCTGTCTTTGACTCCTTGACTCCATCTCACAGCAAGCTACGCACCACCATCTCGGCACAACACCAGCCCGGCATGAGGTTGAAAAGGCCATCCGGCAGCTGAAAAACAACAAGGCCTCAGGAGCAGACGGAATCCCCACTGAAGAACTAAAGCATAGCGGAGAAATATTCTTGGCGTGAATCCATGGCCTCATCACTCTTATGTGGAAGGAGGAGAGCATGCTGGGGGATCTCAGAAATGCCATAACCATGACGACTTTCAAGAAAGGTGACAAGACCGATTGCGGTAATTACAGAGGAATCTCCCTTGCTGTCTGCCACAGAGAAAATTATCGCAAGAATCCTTCTCAATCGTCTCCTCCCAATGGCTGAAGAGCTCCTCCCAGAGTCGCAATATGGATTCCGCCCACTTAGAGGCACAATGGACATGATTTTCACCGTGTGACAAATCCAAGACAAACGTAGGTCCCCTGCAGTCAGAATCAGGGGAAGTCATAACGGGGAACAAAGAAATGGCGGACCAATTGAACAAGTACTTTGGTTCAGTATTCACGAAGGAGGACACGAACAACCTTCCGGTTATAAAAGGGGTCGGGGGGTCTAGTAAGGAGGAGGAACTGAGGGAAATCCTTATTAGCCGGGAAATTGTGTTGGGGAAATTGATGGGATTGAAGGCCGATAAATCCCCAGGGCCTGATGGACTGCATCCCAGAGTACTTAAGGAGGTGGCCTTGGAAATAGTGGATGCGTTGACAGTCATTTTCCAACATTCCATTGACTCTGGATCAGTTCCTATGGAGTGGAGGGTAGCCAATGTAACCCCACTTTTTAAAAAAGGAGGGAGAGAGAAAACAGGGAATTATAGACCGGTCAGCCTGACATCGGTAGTGGGTAAAATGATGGAATCAATTATTAAGGATGTCATAGCAGTGCATTTGGAAAGAGGTGGCATGATAGGTCCAAGTCAGCATGGATTTGTGAAAGGGAAATCATGCTTGACAAATCTTCTGGAATTTTTTGAGGATGTTTCCAGTAGAGTGGATAAGGGAGAACCAGTTGATGTGGTATATTTGGACTTTCAGAAGGCATTCGACAAGGTCCCACACAAGAGATTGATGTGCAAAGTTAGAGCACATGGGATTGGGGGTAGTGTACTGACATGGATTGAGAACTGGTTGTCAGACAGGAAGCAAAGAGTAGGAGTAAATGGGTACTTTTCAGAATGGCAGGCAGTGACTAGTGGGGTACCGCAAGGTTCTGTGCTGGGGCCCCAGCTGTTTACACTGTACATTAATGATTTAGATGAGGGGATTAAATGTAGTATCTCCAAATTTGCGGATGACACTAAGTTGGGTGGCAGTGTGAGCTGCGAGGAGGATGCTGTGAGGCTGCAGAGCGACTTGGATAGGTTAGGTGAGTGGGCAAATGCATGGCAGATGAAGTATAATGTGGATAAATGTGAGGTTATCCACTTTGGTGGTAAAAACAGAGAGACAGACTATTATCTGAATGGTGACAGATTAGGAAAAGGGGAGGTGCAAAGAGACCTGGGTGTCATGGTACATCAGTCATTGAAGGTTGGCATGCAGGTGCAGCATGCGGTTAAGAAAGCAAATGGCATGTTGGCCTTCATAGCAAGGGGATTTGAGTACAGGGGCAGGGAGGTGTTGCTACAGTTGTACAGGGCATTGGTGAGGCCACACCTGGAGTATTGTGTACAGTTTTGGTCTCCTAACCTGAGGAAGGACATTCTTGCTATTGAGGGAGTGCAGCGAAGGTTCACCAGACTGATTCCCGGGATGGCTGGACTGACCTATCAAGAAAGACTGGATCAACTGGGCTTGTATTCACTGGAGTTCAGAAGAATGAGAGGGGACCTCATAGAAACGTTTAAAATTCTGACGGGGTTAGACAGGTTAGATGCAGGAAGAATGTTCCCAATGTTGGGGAAGTCCAGAACCAGAGGTCACAGTCTAAGGATAAGGGGTAAGCCATTTAGGACCGAGATGCGGAGGAACTTCTTCACCCAGAGAGTGGTGAACCTGTGGAATTCTCTACCACAGAAAGTTGTTGAGGCCAATTCACTAAATATATTCAAAAAGGAGTTAGATGAGGTCCTTACTACTAGGGGGATCAAGGGGTATGGCGAGAAAGCAGGAATGGGGTACTGAAGTTGAATGTTCAGCCATGAACTCATTGAATGGCGGTGCAGGCTAGAAGGGCCGAATGGCCTACTCCTGCACCTATTTTCTATGTTTCTATGTTTCTATGTTTCTTTGACCTCACAAAGGCCTTCGAATGTCGACTGAGAGGGATTATGGAGTGTCCTCCTCAAATTCAGCTGTCCTCAAAAATTTGTCATCATCCTCCACCTTATTTGCGATGACATGCAAACCATGATCCTTACCAACGGATCCACCACAGATCCAATACAAGTGCAGCCCAAGGTCAAGCAAGGCTGTGTCATTGCACCAACGCTCTTTTCAATCTTTCTCGCTGCACTGCTTCATCTAACCTCTAATAAACGCCTCCTGGAGTAGAGGCCATCTGCAGGACAAACGGGAAATTGTTCAACCTCGGTCACCTCCAGTTGAGTACCAAGGTTGTCCCAACCTCTGTCATTGAATTACAGTATGCAGACAACGCTTACATTTGTGCACGCTCAGAGGCCGGTCTACAAACCATCCTTGACACTTTCACTGAAGTGTACCAGAGGCTGGGCCTCACATTAAGCATCCATAAGACAAAGATTGACTACCCTGTCCCCGCCTCTCAGTACTGCCCCCTGATCATCAAGATCCACGACCAGACCTAGGACAGCGTGGACCACTTTCTATACCTTGGGAGCCTCCTGTCAGCGAGGACAGACATCGATGACGAAACCCAACGCCACCTTCAGTGTCTCAATACACCCTTCGGTCGCCTTCGGAAAAGAGTGTTTGAAGACCAAGATCTCAAACCCAGCACCAAGCTCATGGTCTACAGAGCCGTAGTGATTCCCGCCCTAATTTATGCTTCAAAGACATGGACAATATGCAGTGGGCACCTCAAAGCATTGGAGAAGTACCACCAACACTGCCTCTGCAAAATTCCGCACCAACGTCAGTGTTCTCGCTCAGGCCAACATCCCCTGCATCGAAGCATTCACCACCCTCGATCAGCTCCGATGGGTGGGCCACATTGTTTGCATGCCTGATACAGGACTCCTGTAACAGACACTTTACTCTGAGCTCCGTCACAGCAAGCGAGCCATAGGAGAGCCGAGAAAACGCTTCAAGGACACCCTCAAAGCCTCTTTGAAAAAATGTAACATCCCCACCGACTCTTGGGAATCCCTGGCCCTTGACCGCTCAAAGTGGAGAGGAAGCATTCAGGAAGGCGCCGAACACTTTGAGTCTCTTCGTCGGGAGTACGCGGAAGCCAAGTACAAACAGAGGAAGGAGCGTATGACAAACCAAGCACCCTACCCATCCGTCCCTTCAACCATCACCTGCCCCACCTCTGACAGAGTCTGTAGATCCCGCATTGGATCATCAGTCACCTTAGAACTCATGTTAGCGTGGAAGCAAGTCATCCTCGATGCCAAGGGACTGCCTAAAAGAAGTGCTTGCAGATAGCAGATACATTAAAGAAAATAATCTTCACTACCACAGATCCATTACTGTTCAATTTGGGCATAAATCCAGGAATAAAATAGTGTACCTTGCACTCATCTTTTTTTTTTACAGTTGAGCCTTGCATCAAGAAAGGCTGTTCCACAGTGAACATTTGCCAGTGCACTGTGCATGTCCTATACTTTACAAGGGTGATACCAGAACTGAGAGGATATAACTATCAGGAAAGATTGAACAGACTCGGGGCGCAAAATTCAGCCTCCCAAAATGGCCACTTACCGCCAGAAAGCAGCGGCCAGGCGTTGGAGTCGAACGGCTGCCGACCTCTGGTCCAATGGCTGCCATGATTAAAATTCACCTCGGGGATTTTTCTGGTGGTCCCCACTTCCGGCCCGCTGCTGCCGACCGTCCTAAGTGCATCATCAAAGGGCGCACCACAAATCTCCCGCACCTCCATGATACCCCATGCGAAATTTAGCTTGAAAAATCGTAGCTTTTTCTGTCGGTGCACCTTCCTTTCAGTCTGTGAGCCACAGCAGCATGGTGGCACTTCGAGGCATCACTGCCGCGGCTGCCATTTTTTTTTTGCCGGCCGACCTCCCGATCGGCCAGACAGTTATGTTCCCCGGGTTCGGCCGGGCCGCCAACAGGCAGCCTGCCACCCGCTCTTGGAGTTAGGCCAGTGGCCCAGCCGAAACCCTCCTTGATGGCCCAGTGGGCCAAAGCTCAATAATTGCTGGTTCTCTCCCCTTTAAATGAGGGGAGAGATGTGATGACGCACATGCGCTCCGATGTCAGTACCGCTCTGTCGCTGACTGACAGCGGCGGAGAATCTGTCCCGCGCCCACTTCTGCCCCTCTTGAGTACTTACTGCCACACATCCGCCCCCATTATGACCGACTTCTGGTCCGCTCCCCCCAAAAAAATTGCCAGAGAGCTGAAAATCGATCACGAGTCTACCTCGTCTGACGCAGCGGTAGAAACACTTTGAAAATGGTAGATGTGCCAGGTTTCCGGCGGGGGTGAATTTCTACCCCTGGGGATCTTTTCTCCAGAAAATAAAGAGAAGAATGAGCGGGTAACCTGACAGAGGTCTTTCAGATTATGAAAGGATTTTATAGGGTAGGCATAGAGAAGATGTTTTCCCGTGAGGAGTCCACAAATTAGGGGCCATGAATACAAGATAGTCACTAATAAACCCATTATGAAATTCAGGAGAAACTTCTCTAGCCAGAGAGTGGTTAGAATATGGAACTCACCACCACAAATGGCGACGAGCATAGATGCTTTAACGGGAAGCTCGATAAGTACATGAGGGGGAAAGCAAGAGAAGGTTATGTTGATTGGATGAGATGAAGAGGGTGTTGGAAGAGGCTTGTGTGGAGCATAAACATTGGCATAGACCAGTTGGGCCGAATGGCCTGTTTCTGTACAATCTGCACGTTCTATGTAATTCTATACCTACACCTCCTTCGATTACAAACACAATGAAATATTAAATGGACTGCGGCAAAACATTTTAAAAAAATGTACCCATTCCAAGTTCATCTGAATGTAACAAATAGTGCAAACATCATCTGGGCCTTACACAGCTCTGATTGCAGGTTTTAATAGAAATCCCCCAGCCTTTCACCTTCAGATCTTTGCAGAATCGGATTCAGCAGAACACTGCTGCAAACAGAATTGAGCTTCTCGAAAGATACATTTCCTCAGATGGCAAGTAAAAATATGATGTTACACAACGCAGAGCGGAATGGATTCAACCTGTGTTCGGATGCAAGGAGATGGTGTCAATCATGGCAACCTATAGGAGACGTGCAACAGGACAGTAAGGGAACACTGGCATGTTTTGTGACTACATCACAATTCACGCTTACTATGAAGCACCAGAGATAAAAGTTAATTTCAGTGCTCCCACACTCCCAGCAGAAGTCAATGTCAAAGAGAACTTGGATTGGAGATGAGGTTGCAGCAGTGTGGGTCTGATTCTCTGACATACACTCCCGCCAAGTGCAGATCCAAGCAGAGCTCACAGCACTGAATTTACCCTCCAATGTGATATCCTTAAAGTGATTTAAAGGATTGCACAAAACTTTAAAATAAGCAGAAAAACAAAGCTAAAAAAACCCAACAAATTTACCCAAATGTAGACTTGCTTTTCAGCCACATCGGGTGGGAAAGTAGAGTTATGTTCAAAGATTAGCCATGATATTATTGAATGATGGAGCAGGCTTGAGATGCAGTATGGACTACTCCTGCTCCTAATTCTTATGTTCTTATCTTATGCTCATATACCAGTGATAAGAATATAAGAACATAAGAAATAGGAGCAGGAGTAGGGCATACGGCCCCTCGAGCCTGCTCCGCCATTTAATAAGATCATGGTTGATCCGATCATGGACTCAGGTCCACTTCCCCGCCTGCTCCCCATAACCCCTTATCCCTTTATCGTTTAAGAAACTGTCTATTTCTGTCTTAAATTTATTCAATGTCCCAGCTTCCACAGCTCTCTAAGGCAGCGAATTCCGCAGATTTACAACCCTCAGAGAAGAAATTTCTCCTCATCTCAGTTTTAAATGGGTGGCCCCTTATTCTAAGATCATGCCCTCTAGTTCTAGTCTCTCCCATCAGTGGAAACATCCTCTCTGCATCCACCTTGTCAAGCCCCCTCATAATCTTATATATTTCAATAAGATCACCTCTCATTCTTTTGAATTCCAATGAGTAGAGGCCCAACCTACTCAACCTTTCCTCATAAGTCAACCTCCTCATCTCTGGAATCAACCTAGTGAACCTTTTCTGAACTGCCTCCAAAGCAAGTATATCCTTTCGTAAATATGGGAACCAAAACTGTTATGTATGTAAACCTGTAAATATCATGTGTGACAACCAGACGGCTTATCCCCTGGAGTCCCAAGGGATCCTACAATCCCTTGGGAGCACCTGTATATAAGGAGGCCTCACAGGCTGGAGAGACACTCTGAGATCTGTAAGAACGGACTACGGTCATACCTTACTTTGAGCTTGCAGTATCTAGTCTGACTCTTTATTCAAGCCATAACAACTGGCGATGAGATACAAATGATGAATCCCACCACAACAATGCAGAGAATCGTGGGCATCCTGGAGAAAGTTTCGGAGGGAGATGATTGGGAATCCGTCGTGGAGCAACTCGACCAATACTTCGTGGCCAATGAGCTGGAAGGAGAAGCGAACGCTGCCAAACGAAGGGCGATCCTCCTCACCGTTTGCGGGGCACCAACGTATGGCCTCATGAAAAATCTGCTTGCTCCAGCGAAACCCACAGACAAGTCATACGATGAATTGTGCACACTGGTCCGGGAGCATCTAAACCCGAAGGAAAGCATTCTGATGGTAAGGTACCGGTTCTACACGTACAAGAGGTCTGAAGGCTAGGAAGTGGTGAGCTACGTCGCCGAGCTAAGGCGCCTTGCAGGACATTGCGAATTTGAAGGACACCTGGAGCACATGCTCAGGGACTTCTTTGTACTTGGCATTGGCCATGAAGTAATACTTCGCAAACTTTTGACTGTAGAGACCCCAACCTTGAAGAAAGCCATCGCAATAGCCCAAGCGTTTATCTCCACCAGTGACAATACCAAGCAAATTTCTCAGCATACGAGTGCTGCTGCAAGTGCTGTGAACAAAGTAATGTTGTTTTCGAAGCAAAATGTACAGAGCAGGACTTACATGCCTGCAGCTGCACGTCTGCAGATGACTCAGAGTCCACCATCAAGGCTGATGAATACAAGGCCATGAACATCTTGTTGGTGCTGCGGGGGTGATTATCATTTCCATTCATGCCATTTCAAAGGATACGTTTGCAAGGGCTGTGGAACAATGGGACACCTCCAACGCATGTGCAGGCGAGCTGCAAACCCTGCTAATCGTGCAAACCACCATGTTGCAGAGGAGGACAGATCCACAGTGGATCATGATGAACCAGAGCCTCAGGCAGAGGTATATTGGGTGCACACATTCACCACGAAAGGTTGAATTAAATGGACTCCCGGTGTCCATGGAGCTGGACACAGGCGCAAGCCAGTCCATAATGAGCAAAAAGACTTTCGATAAATTGTGGTGCAGCAAGGTTTCAAGGCCAGTCCTGACTCCCATTTGTACTAAACTGAGCACGTACACAAAGGAACCGATTCCGTAATTGCCAATGCTACCGTAAAGGTCTCCTACGATGGAGCGGTACAAGAGTTACCACTCTGGGTGGTACCAGGTGATGGCCCCATGCTGTTCAGCAGGAGCTGGCTGGGAAAGATACGCTGGAACTGGGACGACGTCCGAGCGCTTTCGTCCATCGACGCCACCTCATGTGCCCAGGTCCTAAACAAGTTCCCCTCGCTGTTCGAACCAGGCATCGGGAAGTTCCAAGGAGCAAAAGTGCAGATCCATTTGATTCCAGGGGCATGACACATCCATCACAAGGCGAGAGCGGTACATGATGAGAGAGAGGGTGGGGATTGAACTGGACAGGCTGCAACGAGAGGGCATCATTTCGCCGATCGAATTCAATGAGTCGGCCAGTCCGATTGTTCCAGTTCTTAAGGAAGACGGCAATGTCAGAATCAGTGGTGATTACAAAGTAACTATCAATCATTTCTCACTGCAGGATCAATATCCACTACCAAAGACAGACGACCTATTTGCGACGCTGGCGGGAGGGAAAACGTTCACGAAGCTGGAACTGACCTCGGCCTACACGACGCAGGAGCTGGAGGAATCATCGAAAGGCCTCACCTGCATCAACATGCACAAAGGTCTCTTCATTTACAATAGATGCCCGTTTTGGATTTGATCAGTCGCGACGATATTCCAGAGGAACATGGAAAGCTTGCTGAAGTCAGTCCTGCGCACCATGGTCTTCCAGGATGACATCTTGGTTACAGGTTGGGACACCGTCGAGCATCTGTAGAACCTGGAGGAGGTTCTTAGTCAGCTTAATCGTGTGGGGCTCAGGCTAAAATGCTTGAAGTGCATTTTCCTGATGCCTGAAGTGGAGTTCCTGGGGAGAAGAATTGCGGCAGACGGCATCAGTCCCACCGATTCGAAGACGGAGGCAATCAAGAACGCACCAAGACCACAGAACATGACGGAGCTGCGGTCGTTTCTAGGACTCCTGAAGTATTTTGGTAACATCTTAACGGGTCTTAGCACATTGTTAGAACCCCTGCACTCCTTACTGCGTAAAGGAGATGAATGGGTATGGGGTAAAAGCCAAGAAAATGCCTTTGAGAAAGCTAGGAAGCAGTTATGTTCAAACAAATTGCTTGTGTTGTACGATCCATGTAAGCGTTTGGGACTAGTATGTGATGCGTCATCGTACGGGGTCGGTTGTGTATTGCAACAAGCTAATGAATTTGTGAAATTGCAACCGGTTGCATGCAGAAATCAGTCTAAGGTCGCGAGGGTCTACAGTATGATCGAAAAAGAAGCGTTAGCATGTGTTTGCAGAGTGAAGAAAATGCATCAATATCTGTCGGGCTCAAATTTGAATTGGAAACCGACCATAAGCCACTTAGATCCCTCTTTTCTGAAAGTAAGGGGATAAATACGAATGCATCGGCCTGCATCCAGAGATGGGCGCTCACATTGTCCACTTACAACTATGCCATCCACCACAGGCCAGGCACAGAAAACTGTGTCGATGCTCTCAGTAGGCTGCCATTGCCCACCACAGGGGTGGAGATGGCACAGCCCACAGATTTAGTCATGGCAATGAAAACATACAAACATAGAAGCAAAGAAATTAGGTGCAGGAGCAGGCCAATCGGCCCTTCGAGCCTGCACCACCATTCAATAAGTTCATGGCTGATCATTCAACCTCAGTACCCATTTCCTGCTTTCTCTCCATACCCCTTGATCCCTTTAGCCGTAAGGGCCCTATCTAACTCCCTTTTGAATATATCCAACGAACTGGCCTCAACAACTTCCTGTGGTAGAGAATTCCACAGGTTAACCACTCTCTGAGTGAAGAAGTTTCTCCTCATCTCGGTCCTAAATGGCTTACACCTTATTCTTAGACTGTGACCCTGGTTCTGGAACTCCCCAGCAACTGGAACAGCAACTCCCCTGCCTCTAACCTGTCCAATCCCGTCAGAATTTTATATGTTTCTGTGAGATCCTCTCTCATTCTTCTAAACTCCAGTGGATATAAGCACACTTGATCCAATCTCTCCTCATATGTCAGGCCTGCCATCCCGGGAATCAGTCTGGTGAACCTTCGCTGTACTCCCTCAATAGCAAGAACGATCTTCCTCAGATTAGGAGATCAAAACTGAACACAATATTCTAGCTGTGGCATCACTAAGGCCCTGTACAACTGCAGTAAGACCTCCCTGCTCCTATACTCAAAGCTTCTAGCTATGAAGGCCAACATGCCATTTGCCTTCTTCATCGCCTGCTGTATTTGCATGCCAATCTTCAATGACTGATGTACCATGACACCCAGGTCTCGTTGCACCTCCCCTTTTACTAATCTATCACCATTCAGATAATATTCTGTCTTCCTGTCTTTGCCACCAAAGTGGATAACATCACATTTATCCACATTATACTGCATCTGCCATGCATTTGCCCATTCACCTAACCTGTCCAAGTCACCCTGCAGCCTTTTAGTATCCTCCTCACAGCTCACACTGCCACCCAGCTTAGTGTCATCTGCAAACTTGGAGATATTACATTCAATTCCTTCATCTAAATCACTGATGTATATGTAAATAGCTGGGGTCCCAGCACTGAACCCTGTGGCACCCCACTGGTCACTGCCTGCCATTCTGAAAAGGATTGTTTATTCTGACTCTCTGCTTCCTGTCTGCCAACCAGTTTTCTATCCACGTCAATACATTATCCCCAATACCATGTGCTTTAATTTTGCACACCAATCTCTTGTGTGGGACCTTGTCAAAAGCCCTTTGAAAGTCCAAATACACCACATCCACTGGTTTTCCCTTGTCCACTCTACTAGTTACATCCTCAAAAAATTCTAGAAGATTTGTCAAGCATGATTTCCCTTTCATAAATCCATGCTGACTTGGATCGATACTGTCACTGCTTTCTTAATGCGCTGCTATTTCATCTTTAATAATTGATTCCAACATTCTCCTCACCACCAATGTCAAGCTAACTGGTCTATAATTCTGTTTTCTCTCTCCCTCCTTTTTTAAAAAGTGGTGTTGCATTAGCTACCCTCCAGTCCATAGGAACTGATCCAGAGTTGATAGAATGTTGGAAAATGATCACCAATGCATCCCCTATTTCTAGGGCCACTTCCTTACGTACTCTGGGATGCAGCCTATCAGGCCCTGAGGATTTATCGGCCTTTAATCCCATCAATTTCCCTAACACAATTTCATGACTAATAAGGATTTCTTTCAGTTCCTCCTTTTCGCTAGACCCTCGAATCTCTAGTATTTCCGGAAGTTTATTTGTGTCTTCGTTTGTAAAGACTGATCCAAAGTATTTGTTCAATTGGTCTGGAAGCATTCGAGAGTGAGCAATCACCTTTTACCGCCCGACAGATTAGAACCTGGATGAGCCAGGACCCTTTATTGTCCTTAGTAAAAAACTGTGTGCTCCATGGGAGTTGGTCTAGTGTCCCGTTAGAGATGCAGGAAAAAAGATGGAATGTCTATACAGGCAGACTGCCTCCTACGGGGTAATCGGGTAGTGGTGCCAAAAAAGGGCAGGGACACTTTTATCAGTGACCTCCACAGCACCCACCCAGGCATTGTAATGATGAAAGCGAAAGCCAGATCCCACGTGTAGTGGCCCGGTATCAATGCAGACTTAGAGTCCTGCGTGCACAAATGTAATACATGTTCACAGTTAAGCAATGCACCCAGGGAGACGCCACTAAGTTGATGGTCCTGGCCCTCCAAACCGTGGTCCAGGGTCCATATCGACTATGCAGGCCCATTCTTGGGAAAAATGTTCTTAGTGGTTGTAGATGGGTACCCCTAATGGATTGAATGTGTGATAATGTCGGCAAGCATGTCCACTGCCACCATTGAAAGCCTACGGGCCATATTTGCCATGCACCGTCTGCCTGATGTCTTTGTAAGTGGCAATGGGCCGTGCTTTACCAGTGCCGAGTTCAAGGAGTTCCTGGCCCGCAATGGGATCAAACATGTCACATCTGCCCCGTTTAAACCAGCATCCAATGGTCAGGCAGAACGAGCAGTTCAAACAATCAAGCAGAGCTTGAAAAGGGTAACTGAAGGCTCACTGCAGACTCGCTTATCCCGAGTCCTGCTTAGTTACCCCACAAGACCCCACTCACTCACTGAGGTCCCTCTCGCTGAACTGCTGATGAAAAGGGCACTTAAGACAAGGCTCTCGTTCGTACATCCTGATCTACATGAACAGGTAGAGAGCAGGCGGCTTCAAAAGATTACATATCATGATCGCACAAATGTGTCACGAGAAATTGAGATAAATGATCCTATATTTGTGTTGATCTATGGACAAGGTCCCAAGTGGCTTCCTGGTACTGTTTTGGCCAAAGAGGGGAGTAGGGTATTTGGGTTCAAACTCTCAAATGGACTCACCTGCAGGAAACACTTGGACCAAACCAAACTCAGATTTACGGACTACCCAGGACAACCCACAGTGGATTCCACCTTTTTCGACCCTCCAATACACACACAAGTGGCAACCGACACAGTGGTTGACCACAAAGCAGAACCCATCACATGCAGCAACCCAGCAGGACTCACCACCCCCAGCAGCCCAGCGAGGGCCCAACAAATGACTCACCAAAACCAGCATTTGCACCGAGACGATCAACCAGGGAAAGGAAGGCCCTTGATCAACTCACATTGTAAATAGTTACACTATTGACTTTGGGGAGGAGTGTTGTTATGCATGTAAATGTAAATACCATGTCTAACCACCAGAGTGCTTATCCCCTGCAGTCCCAAGGAATTCCACAATCCCTTGGGAGCACCTGTATATAAGGAGGCCTCGCAGGCTGGAGAGGCACTCTGCGATCTGTAATAAAGGACTACGGTCACATCTTACTTTGAGCTTGCAGTATCTAGTCTGACTCTTTATTCAAGACATAACAAAAATTGCATGCAGTATTCCAGGTGTGGCTTCACCAATACCCAGTACAACTGTAGCAAGACCTCCCTGCTTTTATACTCCATCCCCTTTGCAATAAAGGCCAAGATTCCATTGGCCTTCCTGACCACTTGCTGTACCTGCATACTAACCTTTTGTGTTTCATGCACAAGTACCCCCAGGTCCTGCTGTACTGCAGCACTTTATAATCTTTCTCCATTTAAATAATAACTTGCTCTTTCATTTTTCCAGTCAAAATGCATGACCTCACACTTTCCAACATTATACTCCATCTGCCAAATTTTTGCCTACTCACTTAGCCTGTCTATGTCCTTTTGCAGAATTTTTGTGTTCTCCTCACACATTGCTTTTCCTCCCATCTTTGTATCATCGGCAAACTTGGCTACATTACACTCAGTCCCTTCCTCCAAGTCGTTCACGTAGATTGTAAATAGTTGGGGTCCCAGCATTGATCCCTGCGGCACCCCACTGGTTACTGATTGCCAACCAGAGAATGAACCATTTATCCCTACTCTCTGTTTTCAGTTCATTAGCCAATCCTCTATCCATGCTAATATATTACCCCAACCCCGTGAACTTTTATCTTGTGCAGTAACTTTTTATGTGGCACCTTGTCAAATGCCTTCTGGAAGTCCAAATACACCACATCCACCGGTTCCCCTTTATCCATCCTGTTCGTTACATCTTCAAAGAATTCTAACAGATTTGTCAAACATGACTTCCCCTTCATAAATCCATGCTGACTCTGTCTGACCAAATTTTGCTTTTCCAAATGTCCTGCTACTGCTTCTTTAAAAATGGACTCCAACATTTTCCCAACCACAGATGTTAGGCTAACTGGTCGATAGTTTCCTGCTTTTTGTCTGCCTCCTTTTTTATATAGTGGCATTACATTTGCAGTTTCCCAATCTGGTGGGACCTCCCCAGAATCCAGGGAATTTTGGTAAATTACAACCAATGCATCCACAATCCCCGCTGCTACTTCTCTTAAGATCCTAGGATGCAAGCCATCAGGTCCAGGGAATTTATCCGCCTTTAGTCCCATTATCTTACTGAGTACCACCTCCTTAGTGATTGTGATTGTGTTAAGTTCCTCCCCCCCCCGCCCCCCCCCCCCACTATAGCCCTTTGACTATCCACTGTTGGGATATTGTTAATGTCCTCTACCGTAAAGACTGATACAAAATATTTGTGATGTGACCTATTACTCTTTAGAGCTCTGTTTCCAAATACAGGTGAATTCATTCTATTCTGCATTGTGTAGCATCATATTTGTACTTGCATCATAAGGAAAAATATCTCTATAGAAACTCAGGACTGTCTCCCTGGGCAAGTCAGTTTGGTCATGTTCAGCTCATACACTATGGGGGAGAAATTGGACCCCTTTTTTCCCCATTTCTCACGGAGCAGGAGAGGAGAAATTGTACAAGGCTATGGGCTAGAACCTCCACTTTTGTGCTTATCGCCCAAAAATGGGCACTATTTCCGAGGTGGGTGGTAAAAAAAGGGTTTTCAGATCGCCGGCTTCTCGCCCATTCTCAAAACACCTAGTTTACATTTTTGAAAATGGGCGTTACCATGAACAATATCAGATGGGCGGTAGCATTAAATTTTTTTGACCTTCTGCGTAAAGTGTGGCCATTCTTAGCAACGGCATGGCAAGGCTCGATTCCCGTGATTCAGGAGGTCAAGGGTCATCATAACATGTGCAGAAGTGGAGACAGAGAGAGAGGGAGCTTAGAGGCACTGAAAGCGCGTGTGGCTGTGGTGTGTGCTTATCTGGCTATTGTGAGAGGCACGAGGGAGATTCATCAGCAGCAAAATGCCTACTAAGCTTCAAGAACATAGTTGGCACCGAGTTTTTGTCCAACAAATAAGATATAACATGGAAGGAATGGAAGAGGCCCTGGAGCTGGTAGCTAGGAACAGTGGTGGCAGTGGTTCCTGAGCATGGCACTCCACCCCTAGATTCTGCACCACCACAGCAAATGACAGCTAAGAACAAAGACCAAGATCCTGCTTCTGCATCAGAGAATGTTGCCCCCTCAGCACCCCCCACTCCCGTACCCGTGCACCCAGCGCATCTGCCTTCATCCCCCCAATGAGGCACTGCCTGAGGAGCTCCTCGGCCAGGCGCCATGGAGCGAGGAGGGAAAGGGATAGAGGTGGGAAGAAGAAAGAGGGGGGGGAAGGAAAGTGAGGTGCATGTGTGCAGGTGATGGCTGTGTTATATTTCCATTTGGGTGTATGCAATTTGTTGCAATGTATGGGGGCTGTGGACCACGCTCCTGCTTTGCCTTTGTATTCTGTGTTGCTGGATCTGTTGACCACGTGATTTATGTCAATGGTGGAAAAAGTGGGGTGTGGGCGGGGGTTGGGTGTTATTGGCTGTGATACTTATGATTTTGGACCAATGTTGGTATTAAACTTTTGTTATTGAACATAACCTTGTTGCGCATTGTCTCAGATAGCTGGACCGTTACACACTGGTGATTCCTTACCGTGAAAGGGTTAAATACAACTTTACATCAATCAACGTAAACTTTAACTGGCACCAAGGTGATGGGCACCATTGATGTCTGAGCTGCACACACACACAGCAGTGTGTCAGTGTTGTCACTCACATCAGCACGCTCTTTCAGGCAAATCTTTCCGATAGCAGCTCCTCACAAAAGAGTGGGATTTAACAAATGCCAGCCACACTGCTGCCGTCTGTCTCAGTTAGTTCCACTTTTTGTGGGTGGTTTTTTGAGCGGGCGATATTCTGGGCAATATGTGTGCGAGGTGGTGAAATTGACGGTGGGCAATCTCCATGGCCGCTAGTTTGGGTAAATTTACACTTTACGACAAAAGACAGTGGCCTGTCGTTATTATTGAATCTCGGCGTTAAGTCCGTGAGGAAAGTAGTAATCTCGGGATTGCTACCATTGCCACGTGATAGTCAGAGTAGGAATCGCAGGATAGCGCAGATGAATACGTGGCTTGAGCAGTGGTGCAGCAGGGAGGGATTCAAATTCCTGAGGCATTGGAACCGGTTCTGGGGGAGGTGGGACCAGTACAAACCGAACGGTCTGCACCTGGGCAGGACTGGAACCAATGTCCTAGGGGGAGTGTTTGCTAGTGCTGTTGGGGAGGATTTAAACTAATATGGCAGGGGGATGGGAACCAATGCAGGGAGACAGAGGGAAACAAAAAGGAGGCAAAAGCAAAAGACAGAAAGGAGATGAGGAAAAGTGGAGGGCAGAGAAACCCAAGGAAAGAACAAAAAGGGCTACTGTACAGCAAAATTCTAAAAGGACAAAGGGTGTTAAAAAAACAAGCCTGAAGACTTTGTGTCTTAATGCAAGGAGTATCTGCAATAAGGTGGATGAATTAACTGTGCAAATAGATGTTAACAAATATGATGTGATTGGGATTACGGAGACATGGCTCCAGGATGATCAGGGCTGGGAACTCAACATCCAGGGGTATTCAACATTCAGGAAGGATAGAATAAAAGGAAAAGGAGATGGGGTAGCATTGCTGGTTAAAGAGGAGATTAATGCAATAGTTAGGAAAGACATTAGCTTGGATGATGTGGAATCTATATGGGTAGAGCTGCAGAACACCAAAGGGCAAAAACGTTAGTAGGAGTTGTGTACAGGCCTCCAAACAGTAATAGGGATGTTGGGGAGGGCATCAAACAGGAAATTAGGGGTGCATGCAATAAAGGTGTAGCAGTTATAATGGGTGACTTTAATATGCACATAGATTGTGCTAGCCAAACTGGAAGCAATACGGTGGAGGAGGATTTCCTGGTGTGCATAAGGGATGGTTTTCTAGACCAATATGTTGAGGAACCAACTAGGGGGGAGGCCATCTTAGACTGGGTGTTGTGTAATGAGAGAGGATTAATTAGCAATCTCATTGTGCGAGGCCCCTTGGGGAAGAGTGACCATAATATGGTGGAATTCTGCATTAGGATGGCGAATGAAACAGTAAATTCAGAGACCATGGCCCAGAACTTAAAGAAGGGTAACTTTGAAGGTATGAGGCGTGAATTGACTAGGATAGATTGGCGAATGATACTTAGGGGGTTGACTGTGGATGGGCAATGGCAGACATTTAGAGACCGCATGGATGAATTACAACAATTGTACATTCCTGTCTGGCGTAAAAATAAAAAAGGGAAGGTGGCTCAACCGTGGCTATCAAGGGAAATCAGGGATAGTATTAAAGCCAAGGAAGTGGCATACAAATTGGCCAGAAATAGCAGCGAACCTGGGGACTGGGAGAAATTTAGAACTCAGCAGAGGAGGACAAAGGGTTTGATTAGGGCAGGGAAAATGGAGTACGAGAAGAAGCTTGCAGGGAACATTAAGGCGGATTGCAAAGGTTTCTATAGGTATGTAAAGAGAAAAAGGTTAGTAAAGACAAAAGTAGGTCCCCTGCAGTCAGAATCAGGGGAAGTCATAACGGGGAACAAAGAAATGGCAGACCAATTGAACAAGCACTTTGGTTCGGTATTCACTAAGGAGGATACAAACCTTCCGGATATAAAAGGGGTCAGAGGGTCTAGTAAGGAGGGGGAACTGAGGGAAATCTTTATTAGTCGGGAAATTGTGTTGGGGAAATTGATGGGATTGAAGGCCGATAAATCCCCAGGGCCTGATGGACTGCATCCCAGAGTGCTTAAGGAGGTGGCCTTGGAAATAGTGGATGCGTTGACAGTCATTTTCCAACATTCCATTGACTCTGGATCAGTTCCTATGGAGTGAAGGGTAGCCAATGTAACCCCACTTTTTAAAAAAGGAGGGAGAGAGAAAACAGGGAATTATAGACCGGTCAGCCTGATCTCAGTAGTGGGTAAAATGATGGAATCAATTATTAAGGATGTCATAGCAGTGCATCTGGAAAATGGTGACATGATAGGTCCAAGTCAGCATGGATTTGTGAAAGGGAAATCATACTTGACAAATCTTCTGGAATTTTTTGAGGATGTTTCCAGTAAAGTGGACAAAGGAGAACCAGTTGATGTGGTATATTTGGACTTTCAGAAGGCTTTCGACAAGGTCCCACACAAGAGATTAATGTGCAAAGTTAAAGCACATGGGATTGGGGGTAGTGTGCTGACGTGGATTGAGAACTGGTTGTCAGACAGGAAGCAAAGAGTAGGAGTAAACGGGTACTTTTCAGAATGGCAGGCAGTGACTAGTGGGGTGCCGCAAGGTTCTGCGCTGGGGCCCCAGCTGTTTACATTGTACATTAATGATTTAGACGAGGGGATTAAATGCAGTATCTCCAAATTTGCAGATGACACTAAGTTGGGTGGCAATGTGAGCTGCGAGGAGGATGCTATTAGGCTGCAGAGTGACTTGGATAGGTTAGGTGAGTGGGCAAATGCATGGCAGATGAAGTATAATGTGGATAAATGTGAGGTTATCCACTTTGGTGGTAAAAACAGAGAGACAGACTATTATCTGAATGGTGACAGATTAGGAAAAGGGAAGGTGCAACGAGACCTGGGTGTCATGGTACATCAGTCATTGAAGGTTAGCATGCAGGTACAGCAGGCGGTTAAGAAAGCAAATGGCATGTTGGCCTTTATAGCGAGGGGATTTGAATACAGGGGCAGGGAGGTGTTGCTACAGTTGTACAGGGCCTTGGTGAGGCCACACCTGGAGTATTGTGTACAGTTTTGGTCTCCTAACTTGAGGAAGGACATTCTTGCTATTGAGGGAGTGCAGCGAAGATTCACCAGACTGATTCCCGGGATGGTGGGACTGACCTATCAAGAAAGACTGGATCAACTGGGCTTGTATTCACTGGAGTTCAGAAGAATGAGAGGGGACCTCATGGAAACGTTTAAAATTCTGACGGGTTTAGACAGGTTAGATGCAGGAAGAATGTTCCCAATGTTGGGGAAGTCCAGAACCAGGGGTCACAGTCTGAGGATAAGGGGTAAGCCATTTAGGACCGAGATGAGGAGAAACTTCTTCACCCAGAGAGTGGTGAACCTGTGGAATTCTCTACCACAGAAAGTAGTTGAGGCCAATTCACTAAATATATTCAAAAGGGAGTTAGATGAAGTCCTTACTACTCGGGGGATCAAGGGGTATGGCGAGAAAGCAGGAATAGGGTACTGAAGTTTCATGTTCAGCCATGAACTCATTGAATGGCGGTGCAGGCTAGAAGGGCTGAATGGTCTGCTCCTGCACCTATTTTCTATGTTTCTATATTTCTATGTAACGCTGGGCGATAATATAGGCGTTGAAATCGCCCATTCTGCTGATTCCGCCCCCAAAAAATGTGCGGGGGATAATATTTTTTCTCAACGTTAAGCACATGGGGAAGCACATCTGCGACAAGCCTCCTAAAAAAGCCCACTTTTTTGGACGTTATACATCATTTCAGTGGCTAAATGGGCTTTAAGTGGGCATTAAGCAGGCAAAAAAAATGGAAGTTCTAGCCCTATGAAGGCCGATAAATCCCTGGGGCCTGATAGTCTGCATCCCAGAGTACTTAAGGAAGTGGCCCTAGAAATAGGGGATGCATTGGTGATAATTTTCCAACAGTCTATCGACTCTGGATCAGTTGCTATGGACTGGAGGGTAGCTAATGTAACACCACTTTTTAAAAAGGGAGGGAGAGAGAAAGCGGGTAATTATAGATCGGTTAGCCTGACATCAGTAGTGGGAAAAATGTTAGGATCAATAATTAAGGATGAAATAGCAGCGCACTTGGAAAGCAGTGACAGGATCAGTCCAAGTCAGCATGGATTTATGAAGGGGAAATCATGCTTGACAAATCTTCTGGAATTTTTTGAGGATGTAACTAGTAGAGTGGACAAGGGAGAACCAGTGGATGTGGTGTATTTGGACTTTCAAAAGGCTTTTGACAAGGTCCCACACAAGAGATTGGTGTGCAAAATTAAAGCACATGGTATTGGGGGTAGTGTACTGACGTGGATAGAGAACTGGTTGGCAGACAGGAAGCAGAGAGTCGGGATAAACGGATCCATTTCAGAATGGCAGGCAGTGACGAGTGGAGTGCCGCAGGGCTCAGTGCTGGGAACCCAGCTCTTTACAATATACATTAATGATTTAGATGAAGGAATTGAGGGTAATATCTCCAAGTTTGCAGATGACACTAAACTGGGTGGCGATGTGAGCTGTTAGGGGGACACTAAGAGGCTGTAGGGTGACTTAGGTGAGTGGGCAAATGCATGGCAGATGCAGTATAATGTGGATATCCACTTGGGGGGAAAAATGCGAAGACAGAATATTATCTGAATGGCGGCAGATTAGGAAAAGGGAATGTGCAACGAGACCTGGGTGTCATGGTTCATCAGTCATTGAAAATTGGCATACAGGTACAGCAGGTGGTGAAGAAGACAAATGGTATGTTGGCCTTCATAGCTAGGGGACAATAATCAAGGGAATAATGGAGGCATGTGAAAAAGGAACGGCAGTAATCATGGGGGATTTTAACCTACATATCGGTTGGTCAAATCAAATCGCACGGGGTAGCCTTGAGGAGGAATTCATAGAATGCATACGGGATTCTTTCTTAGAACAGTACGTGACAGAACCGACAAGGGAGCAAGCTATCTTAGATCTGGTCCTGTGTAATGAGACAGGAATAATAAATGATCTCCTCGTAAAAGATCCGCTCGGAATGAGTGATCACAGTGTGGTTGAATTTGTAATACAGATTGAGGGTGAGGAAGTAGTGTCTCAAATGAACGTACTATGCTTAAACAAAGGGGACTACAGTGGGATGAGGGCAGAGTTGGCTAAAGTAGACTGGGAACACAGACTAAACGGTGGCACAATTGAGGAACAGTGGAGGACTTTTAAGGAGCTCTTTCATAGTGCTCAACAAAAATATATTCCAGTGAAAAAGAAGGCCGGTAAGAGAAGGGATAACCAGCCATGGATAACCAAGGAAATAAAGGAGAGTATCAAATTAAAAACCAATGCGTATAAGGTTGCCAAATTTAGTGGGAAACTAGAAGATTGGGAAAATTTTAAACAACAGCAAAGAATGACTAAGAAAGCAATAAAGAAAGGAAAGATAGATTACGAAAATAAACTTGCGCAAAACATAAAAACAGATAGTAAAAGCTTTTACCGATATATAAAATGGAAAAGAATGACTAAAGTAAATGTTGGTCCCTTAGAAGATGAGAAGGGGGATTTAATAATGGGAAATGTGGAAATGGCTGAGACCTTAAACAATTATTTTGCTTCGGTCTTCACAGTGGACGACACAAAAACCATGCCAAAAATTGCTGGTGACGGGAATGTGGGAAGGGAGGACCTTGAGACAATCACTATCACTAGGGGGGTAGTGCTGGACAGGCTAATGGGACTCAAGGTAGACAAGTCCTCTGGTCCTGATGAAATGCATCCCAGGGTATTAAAAGAGATGGCGGAAGTTATAGCAGATGCATTCATTATAATCTACCAAAATTCTCTGGACTCTGGGGAGGTACCATCGGATTCAAAAGCAGCTAATGTAACAACTCTGTTTGTTTAAAAAAGGGGGCAGACAAAAGGCAGGTAACTATAGGCCGGTTAGTTTAACATCTGTAGTGGGGCAAATGCTTGAAGCTATCATTAAGGAAGAAATAGCGGGACATCTAGAAAGGAATAGTGCAATCAAGCAGACGCAACATGGATTCATGAAGGAGAAATCATGTTTAACTAATTTACTGGATTTCTTTGAGGATATAACGAGCATGGTGGATAGAGGTGTACCGATGGATGTGGTGTATTTAGATTTCCAAAAGGCATTCGATAAGGTGCCACACAAAAGGTTACTGCAGAAGATAAAGGTACGCGGAGTCAGAGGAAATGTATTAGCATGGATAGAGAATTGGCTGGCGAACAGAAAGCAGAGAGTCGGGATAAATGGGTCCTTTTCGGGTTGGAAATCGGTGGTTAGTGGTGTGCCACAGGGATCGGTGCTGGGACCACAACTGTTTACAATATACATAGATGACCTGGAAGAGGGGACAGAGTGTCGTGCAACAAAATTTGCAGATGACACAAAGATTAGTGGGAAAGCGGGTTGTGTAGAGGACACCGAGAGGCTGCAAAGAGATTTAGATAGGTTAAGCGAATGGGCTAAGGTTTGGCAGATGGAATACAATGTCGGAAAGTGTGAGGTCATCCACCTTGGAAACAAAAAACAGTAAAAGGAATATTATTTGAATGGGGAGAAATTACAACATGCTGCGGTGCAGAGGGACCTGGGGGTCCTTGTGCATGAATCCCAAAATGTTAGTTTGCAGGTGCAGCAGGTAATCAGGAAGGCGAATGGAATGTTGGCCTTCATTGCGAGAGGGATGTAGTACAACAGCAGGGAGATCCTGCTGCAACTGTACAGGGTATTGGTGAGGCCGCATCTGGAGTACTGTATGCAGTTTTGGTCACCTTACTTAAGGAAGGATATACTAGCTTTGGAGGGGGTACAGAGACAATTCACTAGGCTGATTCCGGAGATGAGGGGGTTACCTTATGATAATAGATTGAGTAGACTGCGTCTTTACTCGGAGTTCAGAAGGATGAGGGGTGATCGTATAGAAACATTTAAAATAATGAAAGGGATAGACAAGATAAAGGCAGAGAGGTTGTTTCCACTGGTCGGGGAGACTAGAACTAGGGGGCACAGCCTCAAAATACGGGGAAGCCAATTTAAAACCGAGTTGAGAAGGAATTTCTTCTCCCAGAGGGTTGTGAATCTGTGGAATTCTCTGCTCAAGGAAGCAGTTGAAGCTAGCTCATTGAATGTATTCAAATCACAGATAGATAGATTTTTAACCAATAAGGAAATTAAGGGTTATGGGGAGCGGGCGGGTAAGTGGAGCTGAGTCCACGGCCAGATCAGCCATGATCTTGTTGAATGGCGGAGCAGGCTCGAGGGGCTAGATGGCCTACTCCTGTTCCTAATTCTTATGTTCTTATGTTCTTATGATCTTACTGCAGTTGTACAGGGCCTTTGTGAGGCCTCACCTGGAATAATGTGTTCAGTTTTGGTCTCCTAATCTGAGGAAGGACGTTCTTGCTATTGAGGGAGTGCAACGAAGTTTTAGGACAAGGGATAGGCCATTTAGGACTGAGATGAGGAGAAACTTCTTCACTCAGAGAGTTGTTAACCTGTGGCATTCCCTGCCGCAGATTTGTTCATGCCAGTTCATTGGATATATTCAAGAGGAAGTTAGATATGGCCCTTACGGCTATGGGGATCAAGGGGTATGGAGAGAAAGCAGGAAAGGGGTACTGAAGGAATGATCAGCCATGATCTTATTGAATGGTGGTGCAGGCTCGAAGGGGCAAATGGCCAACTCCTGC
Organism: Pristiophorus japonicus; assembly: GCF_044704955.1. NCBI lineage: Eukaryota > Metazoa > Chordata > Chondrichthyes > Pristiophoridae > Pristiophorus > Pristiophorus japonicus. Next base: position 312,996,687 of record NC_091979.1, read on the forward strand.
ATCTATTTTCTATGTTTTTATGTCCTGCAACCCAACGGCACCTGCAATATGACAAACATCAAACTGGCTTGGGTCATATTCAGGCGTCCTTAGAGAATGACTTAAACAGACGTTAGACCTCTTGCATATGTTAATGCGGGGCCTAAAACCCGTTTATCTGCACTTACCTTAATGTGAAGCTAGGCGGAGCAGGAATGGTTCACAGCAATACTGCGAGTGACTGCCGCCTGTCACTCACCCACCCACCACCTCCTGGACCTATCAGTCGGCTATTGCCGGTGACTGAACTAGCAAATCTTGCTCTGGGCCCAACTGGCAAGCTGCATCAGGATATCCATTTGGCGCCTGCAGCTTGTCAGTTTCATGGTATTAAAGCCCGGGAAGCAGTTTCGGGCAATCTTCGCGCTACGAATTTGGGCAGCCATGTCACTGTTTCATGCCCATAGTCGGGATGCTGACCAATTCCTCCCCCTACAAGACTGAAACTCGCACAAGTAATTACAGGAACGGAATGACTCAAATGTCTGAGGTGCTTTTACGAATGTACAGTAACATCAACTTTATCGAATTAAACAATGCACTTAGAACTTAATCATTTCAACTAATAATAAAAACTCCACTTATCTGGTTATGTCTCTGTTATGTTGTATACTTTAATTCACAAAAATAAATTAAATGAGACAGAGGGAAGAGGTTGCCCATATTGTCAGAGATGCTGTACTGTCGGTGTCAAGATTACATCAGTCAAATATTTCTATACCTTTCATCACCCCATTTGGATTGGCAATTTTGCCCAATGTGAAGGTTTCCTTTTATCAATCTGTTTCTGTCCCAGTTCAGACACAAGAGCAATAAAGGCATATAATCTCCGACCCAATATCCAAGTTCTATTAATGATTTTTTCTTTCACCAGGCAATTGGGGCCAGTGGAACACTAAAAAACTGTTTCCACTGTAAGCGAGTCCAAAACAAGGGAGGAGGTTTATGTGGATTATAAACATCGGCATTGACCAGTTGGGCCGAATGGCCTGTTCCTGTGCTGTGGATTCTATGGCGGGAATTTTACCGGCATTAGAGCATGGGATCGGTAGCAGGTCAGCTATGAAATTTGAAATGATTGACAGCTGGTCGGGACCCCGCTGTCAACCCGTCTCCACGCTAGTCTCCCAGGTGTCGCGTGCTGTCAGCGCTGAACAGACCCAACACCAAGCGGCAGGGAGGCAATTTCGATTATTAAGAGCTTGTTAACAGGCACTTAAAAACTATTTTAAACTCACCTTTAGATTTTAAGAGTTCGCCAACGGCTTCCCCGCTTCTCGAGGATCACGTCTAGTAAGGGTGTTATGTCAGCATGGAACGATTTCTTAATTTGACAGCTGCAAGTGGTCTATAAAAGCTCCCATTTCATAGGTGTTTCCTTTCCAAAGTTAGAAGCTGCAGCTTAATGCATTTGGAAGGCAGATTGAGCTTTATGCAAGTTGCAAGTGTTTGGAGCAAACTCCAGCGTCATCTTCTTGGAACAACCTCTCTCACCATTGACAGCTCGCTTCTGTCATCTCAACCTCACCTGTCATCTCTTCCACCAGCATCAGTACCCTTGAACAAATCTCACCTTGGTCCTCAGAATCCCACCACGATCAGCCCCAACACCAGCATCACTAGGCAAACCAGCAGCACCAGGCATACCAGCAGCACCAACAACAACAGCAACCTTCCCCGCAATCACCTGATGCTGCACAGGACACAGGGAATCAGCACCTGACCACACTGCTGCCCGGGAGGCCAGGGATGGCCTCACCATGCCCACATTTACTTCACTTGATGCTGTACACCATGGCTGCCACATGATGCGCCAGGTTGGCACCACCCCACACCAACACCGTAAAGCATCCCTGCAATGCCCAAGCCATTCCTTTCACACTCATCACCATTGCGGGGGGTACCATTATGTCTCACCATTCACTGCAACTCACTGAAGCATTTCCAAAGGTGCTCACAAATCTGTCCAAGAAGATAAAATGTTGAAAATAAAGATTTCAATGTTTGACAACACATTGACAGAAACTTTACATGAACATTGGTGAAAACACCTAAGTGCCCACCCTTGTGTATTGGGCTAGGATGAGTGTGAGTGTGAGTGTGAATGGTGGCTAGTAAGATGGGGAAGTGATGATGTAGATAGAGAGCGAGGGATGGGTAGAGGTGCAAGGTTTGTTGGTGTGAGTAAGGATGTGCAGGAGTAGGGTAGGGCAGGCAGAGTGATGGGGATGTGATGAGTAGCACAGCAGGATGAGGTGGAGTGTGGCTTTGCAGTAACGCTTCGTGATATCCTGAGATCAATGAATGGTTTGCGCCATTCCAGCCAGGTCCTCCTGACGATATCTCTGCTTGTGCTCTCCTGTGCAATGTGCAAGCAGGCTGCGTTGGTGTCCTGGGGAGATCTTGTCCGCCCATTGGAAGGTAAGAGAATCTCACTGCGAGCTATGATTCCTTCCATAAGCAGATGGAGGGAGTCATAGGAGAACCTGGGTGCAGCCGTGCAACTCTGTGTAGTGCTTGTCAGTGTTTACAGCAGCTCAATGCTGTAGGACAGTGACAGCACAACTGTCAAAATAAGGTTAGCCATGGTCCCTTGAAGGAAACCGGCTGTTGATGTATCATCAAATGACGTCTTCAGACCCGCTTCCTTTTAATTGGCCGGGGACCTTGCTGGGCGGGCTTAACAAGCCCCATCATCGTAAAATCACTTCAACAGAAGAGGATGGATCCGGCTGCGGGCTGGGACCTCACTATCGACCCCGGCCGCACCAAACCCGCCTCGGTAGGCAAAATCACGGCCTATGTTATTCTTTTTCTATCTAATATAATCAGTCTTTACCTTCCAAATCTCTTTCATGTAGAAAAAAAACTTCAAAATGTTTGATTTTTATTCTTTCATCTTCCTCCTGGTTTCACTATTTTGGACACGAGAACTAGGTTAAGAAAATTGGGGCTTTATTAGCCAACTTTAAATGTTGGTTTTCCAGTTGAAAAAGTGCTGACACTGAAACATAGAAATATAGAAACATAGAAAATAGGTGCAGGAGTAGGCCATTTGGCCTTTCGAGCCTGCACCACCATTCAATATGATCATGGCTGATCATGCAACTTCAGTACCCCATTCCTGCTTTCTCTCCATACCCCTTGATCCCTTTAGCCGTAAGGGCCACATCTAACTCCCTTTTGAATATATCTAACGAACTGGCCTCAACAACTTTCTGTGGTAGAGAATTCCACAGGTTCACAATTCTCTGAGTGAAGAAGTTTCTCCTCATCATTGAAAACATGCTGACACTGAAGATCAGCATGATCTCATAGATATGTACAGGTACATCTTTGACACATTCTTACAAGTGAAAGCACAGGAGTGGCTTTTGATCCGGTTAGCTCATTGGCCGACTCCAGACCTGGCAGCACTCAGATGAATATAATTAGCTGCTATGCTGGAAGAGCTAAAACAAGAGAAAGAGGATAAACATTTGAATGTGCAGCTACATCATCATCATCATCATCATCATAGGCAGTCCCTCGAAGTGAGGATGACTTGCTTCCACGGCAAAAAGGGATGAGTTCACAGGTGTTTCAATGTTCCAGATCCCGAACTAATATTCCAGGTCCCGAACTACATCTTGAAGGGTCGAAGATGCCAGCAGCCACCACACGGGCTTGACAGAGCTAGGTCTTGGTCCAATAGCAAGGATTACCCAAGACGACTGGAGACCAGCTCTGCTGCACGGACCTAGTGCGCACACATATCGCAGTGTGGGCTGGCCCCGTGCTACCCCCGGGCCCTCGCCTCTTCTGAGACCCAAACTCACGCTTCTCCCGGGCCCCGGTCACTTCCATCTACAAACTCTCGCCGCTCCTTCGCCCCTCCTGCTGTGCCTGCCCGCACTGCAATCAGCGACCTGGCTTCGCAGCCGTCGCCCTCCTGCATTAGCGCCCGCCGCTTCCTGCAGTGGCATGCCGCCGCACGCAGCTGCCTCCAATGTCCCCGGCCTGCTGATAACAAATGGCTATCCTGAAAGAGTTCATTTTCTGTAACAAGCTCACCAAGAACCGTAAATTGTTTCTCTTTTTATTATTTGTTTGCAGGATTTTGATATCGTTGGCAAGGCTGGCATTTATTGACCATGCCTAGTTTCCCTGAGAAGGTGGAGGTCGGCTCTGCTTGCTAGACCACTTCAGAGGGAAATTAAGAGTCAACCACATTGGCGTAGGACTGGAGTTCTATGTAGGCCAGATCGGGTAAGGACGGCTGGTTTCCTTCTCTAAAGGATATTGTCACACAAAAAAAAATGATATTACAGTGGAGCAGATGGCCAGAGTACAAATGATGGTTAACCCCATGTGACTTCTTAAGACTTTACGATCCCAGTACAAATGAACGGAAGCACTTTTTCACACAAAGGTTAGTGGAAATATGGAACTCTGTTCCCCGAAAGGCTATGAATGCTGGGTCAACTGAAAATTTCAAGACTGTGATTGATAGATATTTGTTAGGAAAGAGTATAAAGCGATATGGAGCAAAGGTGAGTAAATGGAAATGCAGTACACATCAGCCATAATCTAATAGACCAATGGAACAGGCTCAAGGGACTGAATAGCCTACTCTTGTTCCTATGTTCCTACATCTCTTGACATTGAATGCAGACACTGCAAAAAAGGGGAGATTGGCTAAGTGATTCAAACGTGTGCATTTTTCTGTGAAATCAAGTGTTTTATTGGAATGCTAGAAGTTGCATTTAAGGTGAATTGACAACCAAAAGTCTGAGGGCCCGAACTTGGTGGCCTTACCGCCCGCTACCACCGAGTTTTTTGGGCGGTCTCCCCTCGGTGCCAGTTTCCACTAGATCTCCCGCCGACGGGAGGGAAGGGCCGCCGGGAACCGCCCGCTGACAGCCGCTAGCGCGCAAGGTGCGTAAGTGTCCCCCCGCCCACCGAGCTGGCAGATTCCTCCAGGCGGGAGTCAGCAGCAGCAGGGGGAAGGACCGCTGCATGGAGGTAGGTCTAACCCCAGCGGTAAGTATGAAGACCTGCAAAAAAAGGTTTGTGAACTTTATTGTTATTTTTTTCAGCGATTTATGTGGATGAGGTCCCCTGAAGGTCTTCTAGTGTTTTTTTTTTTGCGTAAATTTTTATTTTTATGTGCTCCCCCCTCCCTGGGCTCGACTCAATCCTCGGCAGCACTTTGGCGAGGATTGCATTTGCCACTGAGATTAGGAGCTCCCGCCCGCTGCCGCCCAGATTCACGGCGTGAGTCCCTTTTTTGCCACCGGGCGGTCTTTCAAGGACTTTTTTTTACGAAACTCCCGCCCAAAGTACCATCAGGTATCTCAGCGGTCCTTTGAGCGGCACTTGGGCGGAACTTAGTCCACCAAGTTCGGGCCCTTAGTATCAAGTTTGAAAATGAAACAATGGTATATTACACTGTATGCTCAATGCATGTCAATACACATGGGTTAAGCTTCACCTCTTGTCCATTGTGCTATAAAGGAAGAGGACGAAGTTAAGGTTGCAGTAGAGGAGGGAGCCGTAGGGATATTAGATCGGATAAAAATAGAAAGTAGGTGCTGAATAGGTTGGCATCACTGAAAGTTAACAGTCCCGAATTTCAGATGGGATACATCCTAGGTTGCCGAGGGAAGCTAGAACTGAGATGGCAGACGCTCTGACCACAATCTTTCAATCCTCCTTGGATATAGGAATGGTGCAGAAGGACTGGAGGATTTTAAATATTACATCGCTGTTCAAAAAAAGGGAGGGGGATAATACTAGTAACTACAAGTCAATCAGTCTAATGTCAGTGATGGGAAAACTACTGGAGACCATTGTCAAGGACAAATTAATTCCCACTTGGTGAAGCATGGGTTAATAAGGGTCAGACAACACGGAATTGTTAAAGGTAAATCCTGCCTGACGAACTTGATTGAGTTATTTGATGAAGTAGTGGATGAAGGTAGTGCAGTAGATGTTGTATATCGGGACTTTCAAAAGGCATTTGATAAAGTACCACACAACAGACTTATTCGGAAAACAGAAGCTTTAAAGGGATGGTGATAACTTGGGTAAGTAATTGGCTAAGGGACAGGAAGCAAAGAGTAGTGATGAACGGAAGTTTTTCTGACTGGAGGGAAGTGTGCAGTGGGAAACCCAGGGGACGGAAGTAGAACCAATGCTTTTCTTGTTATGTATAAATGACCTGGACTTGGGTACAGGGAGAATAATTATGACATTTTTGGATGCGACAAAACTTTGCAATGTTATAAATAGTGAGCAGGATAGTAACAGACTTCAGGAGGTCATAGATAGACTGGTGAAATGGGCAGTCACATGGCAGAACGCAATTGAATGGGGATAAGTATGAAGTTGTGCACTTTGGAAGAAACAACAGCGAGGCAGTATAATCTAAATGGTGCTATTTTGAAAGGGTGGGGTGAGTGCAAGAGGATAGGGAACTATATTCCTTTGAAGGAGGCAGGGCAAGGTGATAAGCTGGTTAAAAATGCATTTGGGATACTTGGTTTTGTAAATAGTGGTACTGAACATAAAAACAAGAAAGTCACGCTAAACCTTCACAAATCTCTAGTTAGGCCTCAGCTAGAGTGTTGTGTGCAATTCTGGACAACGCACTATAAGAAGGCCTTGGCGAGGGTACAGAGGAAGTTTACCAGGATGATATCAGGGATGAGGAGCTACAGTTATGTGGAGAAATTGGAGAAGCTGAGATTGCTTTCCTTTGAGCAGAGAAGGCTAAGTGGAGACCAAAATTGTATTCAAAAATTATGAAGGGTTTTGGTAGGTAGGGAGAAACTTTCCTCTGGCAAGTGGGTCGGTAAGCAAAGATCATCGATTTAAAATAATTGGCAAAAGAACTAGAGGGGAAATGAGAAGAAATGTCTTCACACAAAGATCTGGAATGCACTGCCTGCAAACGTGGTAGAATCTGATTCTATAGAAACTTTCAAAAGGCAATGTACTTCAAGCACTCGTTTGCATGGTTATGGGGAAAAAGTTGGGATGTGGAACTAAACTGGACAGCTCATTCAAAGAATCGGCAGACACAATGGGCCAAATGGCCTCTTTCTGTGCTGTAAGACTCGATGATTCTATTCCGCGTCAGGGAGATTGCCATAAGAGGCCTTTCACCAAAAAGATGAAGGGGAAAGTTAGAGAGTGAGTTACCTCAGGCCACTCCTGTGTAACTCCTAAAGAACGTTTTTTAAAATACATTAAATAAGATCTGCTTGAGCGTTGCCTGCAGACTTACTTAGCCAGGAAATGGCGTGTTATCTGAGGAGAGCTAGGAAGAGGGGAATAACCAAAGACCATTAAGTTCTATTGGACTTCTATAAGCTTCCTGCTGGAGTTGTGGTGGAAGACCAGAAGATTCTCCACAGAATATCATGGCATTCACATTAGAATACCATCCAAAGTTAACTACATTACATTTTGTCATTACCATACAGTGGTTCTACTGCTGTCACAAGCTAGTTCATTAAAAAAAACGTTTTACCGAACATGAATCAATATGCGTTTTCTCACTTGTCAATAGAGGCAGGACAGTTGCATCTTAAATACCTTTCTTTCTTAATTCTTACATAAAGCAGGAAGGAAGGCTCAGTCCTCAGCCAATTAGTGACATTGGCACATCTGAAATTTGAGACTCACTCAGGCTCCCAAACCTTTGGGGAAATGAAGTGAACTGAATTGGTTAGATACAGAAATTCAAAGGACTGTTAGTATGACTCATCACTGCAGACTCTTCGAGAATGCGTGTGCACCCTCTGTGAGTTTACAATATTTCAAAAGCTGTCTGACTTTGTTTGGATCTTGCTAAAAGACCAGAATTTCTTTCAGTCTCAGTTATTATAAATATCTGTAATAGCATGTTGTACAAATTGGTTTTTATGAGCTGGATTTTTTTTTTGTCATTTGCTTTGCATTTTCTATTGATACTTTTGCACACTATGGTAGATTCATTTACAATGCTGTTTTATTTCTTACATTAGTAGTCATCTTTAAAGCAAAAAGAACAGGAATGAATGAAAGCTGAAAAATGGGGTTAGGGCAAAGGCTGGTGACCCAGTTTATCAACCAGAATACTGCACTCATATTTCAGCTGCTTTAATTCTCTTATCTGAAACCAAAGTAACACAGCAGGTATTAGGCAGAGAAATAAATCCTTCATATCACTTTGTCCATCAGTGTGGTGCTTGGAGGATGATGCTACAGTATAGAAAGATGGTAACAAGGTCTAATATTAAAATTTCAGTACACTGAAAATCATTTGACATAACTTTCTTTGATACTTATCCATCAACCAACATCACTAAAAAAAAATCATCTGGTCATTAGCTCATTGCTGTTTGTGGAAGCTTGCTGTGCACACATTGGCTGCTGCGTTTCCTACACTAGAACAGTGACTACATTTCAAAAGTACTTCATTGGTTGTAAAGCACTTTGGGACATCTTGAGGTTGTGAAAGGCGCTATATAGATGCAAGTCGATCTTTCTCTTTTAGTTTTTCATTTTTCCCCAGATTTTGCTTTTAAGGTCACTCCAATTCCTAGCAAAGAGTGGATCCCATTAAACTTCTGCAATAAACTGCACACACAGAGTATATACACTTAATCCTTTTGATTACCTTTGGTAAACTGCCAACATTTATACCTAATTTATTGTACACACTGATTGCAACCTTGGCATCATATTTGACCCTCAACTGAGCTTTAGACCACATATCCGCAGCATAACTAAGACTGCCTATTTCCACCTCTGTAACATCGCTCCTCTCTGCCCTTGCCTCAGCTCATCCGCTGCCGAAGTCCTCATCCATGACTTTGTTAGTCCTAGACTTCACTATTCCAACGCACTCCTGGCTGGCCTCCTGTTTTGTATGCAATAACTGTTAGACTGAGTATTGTTTAACTCCAAGAGGTATGACCTTGGCTCTGCTTTATTAAGGCCCAAAGTGACTAATATACAAAATGGCTGGCCTTTTATACTTGGGCTGCACACACGAGCGTGCAGCCCAATGGCCTCCAACAGTGACGCCATCTAGTGGCTAGTGATCCCAAAAGTACATACATGACAAAACCCCCCTCTGAGATATTAACAGTCTTTTACAAATTGAGACAGTCTGGTGTCTTACACTCCCAGGGGTTGACCGTCTCAGTTCAACTCCAGCCTTGGGTGAGTGTTCAGAGTTTGTTGTGAGTTGTGACTGGTGGCTGGGTGGCTGACCTGGTGGGAGTGGCAATGGCCATGTCAGGGATTGAAAGTCCATTTTCATTGAACATGTCCATGATTGAAAGTCCTGATTCACTGATGACCACTGAGTCCTCTAATGACTGGGGGTAGGTTGTTTGGTCGTCGATTGTCTCTTCCTCCGACTATTCTGGTTTGTCTGTGTGTCTCTGCTTTGTCTGATCCATATGTTTCCTGCATGTTTGCCCATTTTTGAGCTTGACAATAAAGCTCTGTTGCCCTCCTTGGCCATGACAGCACCAGCGATCCACTTGGGACCCTGTCCATAATTCAGAAAATATACAAGATCATTTACAGAACTATGGCATGACACAGCTGCGCGATCGTGATACCTTTGCTGACTTTGTCTTCTACATTAAACATAATTATTCAAGTCAGGGTATACAAGAGATAGCTTGGTCTTACGACCTCTCTTCATCATTAGTTCAGCAGGCAAGACACCGGTAAGCGTGTGTGGTCTTGTCCTGTAACTAAGCAGTATGCACGACAGGCGGGTCTGCAGTGACCCTTGGGTTACTCGCTTCATACTTTGCTTTATGATTTGAACAGCATGTTCTGCTTGCCCATTGGATGCAGGTTTGAATGGTGCTGACCTTACATGTTTGATACCACTGAGTTTCATGAACTCTTGAAACTCCTGACTGGTGAAGCACGATTCGTTGTCACTGACAACGATGTCAGGCAGACCATGTGTCGCGAACATGACACTGAGATTCTCAATGGTAGCTGTGGATGTGCTGGATGACATGATTATACACTCTATCCACTTCGAATATGCATCCACCACAACTCAAAACATCCTCCCCAGGAAGGGACATGCAAAGTATATGTGGATCCTGGACCATGGTTTGGACGGCCACGACTACAGATTCAGCGGCGATTCCGCTGGTGCTTTGCTGAGCTGCATGCAAGTGTTGCACTGATGCACACATGATTCCAGCTCAGATTCAATTCCCGGTCACCATAAATGAGACCTGGTGATGGCTTTTATCATTACAATGCCAGGATGTGTGCTATGTAGCTCACGTACAAATTTCTCTCTCCCTTTCTTGGGCACAACAACACGATTGCCCCACAGTATACAATCCGACTGAATAGACAGTTCGTCTTTGCGACGAATGTAAGGTTTGGTCTCCTCGCACATTTGCTTTGCTTGGCAGACCAATCACCTTTGAGGATGCAACTCTTCACCACCGATAAAATTGGGTCCTGGCTGATCCAGGTCTTAACTTGTTGAGCCGTGACAGGGGTTCCTTCATTCTCAAAAGCATCCATAACTAACAATAGGTCCGCCGGTTGTGGCGTTTCCACCTCCGGTGTGGGCAACGGCAGACGGTTCAAAGCATCGGCACAATTCTCGGTGCCAGGTCTATGGCGAATGACATCACAAGTGGATAATGTCAGCGCCCACCTCTGGATGTGGGATGAAGCATTGGTATTGATACCTTTGTTTTCAGAGAACAGTGAAATGAGCGGCTTGTGATCTGTTTCCAGTTCAAACCGAAGACCAAACAGGTACTGATGCATCTTTTTAACCCAATACACACAGGCTAGTGCTTCTTTCTCTACCATGCAGTAGGCTCCTTCTGCTTCAGACAAACATTTTGAAGCATATGCGACTGACTGAAGTTTACCCGAGTCATTAGTTTGTTGGATTATGCAACCAATTCCATATGACGAAGCATCACAGACCAATACTAAACGTTTACATGGGTCATAATGTACCAGCAGCTTCTTAGAGCAAAGCAGATTAGTGGCTTTCTTAAAAGCTCTGTCTTGAGACGCACCCCACACCCAGTTGTCGCCTTTTCTTAGCAGCATGTGCAGTGGTTCTAAAAAGGTGCTCAATTTAGGTAGGAAGTTACCGAAGTAGTTGAGTAGTCCCAGGAACGAATGCAGATCAGTCACATTCTACGGCTTGGGTGCATTCTTGAAGGCCTTGGTTGATGCCGTCAGCAGCAATTTTCCTTCCCAGTAATTCGAACTCTGGTGCCATGAAGACGCACTTTGAGCGTTTCAGTCCGAGTCCCACATTGTCCAGACGATGTAGAACCTCTTCCAGGTTGGTCAAATGTTCCTTGGAGTCACGACCTGTGATCAGGATGTCATCTTGGAATACGACGGTTCTGGGAACGGAATTCAGTAGACTCTCCACGTTCCTTTGAAATATTCCTGCAGCCGAGCGAATTCCAAAAGGGCACCTGTGATAAATAAACAGTCCTTTCAGCGTGTTAATGCACGTAAGTCTCTTCGACATCTCGATCAGCTCCTGTGTCATGTAGACCAAAGTCAAGTCCAGTTTGGTGAATGAATTCCCCCGGCTAGCATTGCAAACAAGTCATCAATCTTTGGTAACGGGTACTGATTCTGTTTCGAAACCCTGTTGATCGTAGCCTTGTAGTCTCCATAGATTCTGACTGCGCCATCACTTTTCAGCACAGGAACAATGGGGCTGGCCCATTCATTAAATTCAACCGGTGATATGATCCCTTCACGCTGGAGTCTGTCCAGTTCGATTTCGACCTTCTCCCTCATCATATATGGAACTGCCCGAGCTTTATGATGGACGGGTGTTGCATCTGAGTCCACGTGGATCTGCACCTTGGCTCCCGTGAAGTTGCCGATGCCTGGTTCGAACAGCGAGGGGAACTTGCTCAGTACTTAGGCACATGTATATTTTTCCGACGATAACGCCTTGATGTCGTTCCAATCGCATCTGATGTTTTCAAGCGAGTTCCTGCTGAACAGCATTGGGCTATTGCATGGGACAATCCATAGTGATAAATTGTGAACTGCACCATCATACGACACTTTAATTGTGGCACTGCCAATCATTGTTATGAGTTCTTTGGTGTATGTGCACAACTTGGCATTGACTGGACTCAGCCTGGGCCTCACAGCCTTAGTATCCCACAGCTTGTCGAATGCCCTCTGGCATGCATGCAGCCCAATGACCTCCAACAGTGATGCCATCTAGTGGCTAGTGATCTCAAAAGTACATGCATGACACCTCCCACATTCTACCATACGTAAACTAGAGCTGATCCAAAACTCGGCTGCCTGTGTCCTAACTCGCACCAAGTCCCACTCACCCATCACCCCTGTGCTCGCTGACCTACATTGGCTCCCGATTAAGCAACGCCTCGATTTCAAAATTCTCATCTTTGATTTCAAATCCCTCCATGGCCTTGCCCCTCCCTATCTCTGTAATCTCCTTCAGCCACACAACCCTCCCACACCCTCTCCCTGAGATGTCTTTGCTCCTCCAATTCTGCCCTCCTGAGCATCCCTGACTATAATTGTTTAACCATTGGTGGCCATGTCTTCTGTTGCCGAGGCCCCAAACTCTGGAATTCCCTACCTAAACCTCTCCGCCTCTCTACCTCACTTTCCTCCTTCCAGATGCTCCTTAAAACCTACCTCTTTGGCAAAGCTTCTGGTCACCTGCCATAATCTTATGTGGCTCGGTTGTCAAATTTTCTGACTCATAATACTCCTGTGAAGTACCTTGGGACGTCTTACTATGTTAAGGCACACGGTATTGGGGTAATGTTTTGACGTGGATAGAGAACTGGTTGGCAGACAGGAAACAAAGAGTGGGAATAAACGGGTCCTTTTCAGAATGGCAGGCAGGGACTAGTGGGATACCGCAAGGTTCAGTGCTGGGACCACAGCTATTTACAATATACATTAATGATTTAGACGAAGGAATTGAATGTAATACCTCCAAGTTTACAGATGACACTAAGCTGAGTGGCAGTGTGAGCTGTGAGGAAGATGCTAAGAGGCTGCAGGATGACTTGGACAGGTTAGGTGAGTGGGCAAATGCATGGTAGATGCAGTATAATGTGGATAAATGTGAGGTTATCCACTTTAGTGGCAAAAACAGGAAAGCAGATTATTATCTGAATGGTGACAGATTAGTAAAAGGGGAGGTGCAACGAGATCTGGGTGTCATGGTACATCAGTCATTGAAAGTAGGCATGCAGGTATAGCAGACAGTAAAGAAAGCAAATGGCATGTTGGCCTTCATAGTGAGAGGATTTGAGCATAGGAGCAGGGATGTCTTACTGCAGTTGTATTGGGCCTTGGTGAGACCACACCTTGAGTGTTGTGTGCAGTTTTGTTCTCCTAATCCGAGGAAGGACATTTTTGCTATTGAGGGAGTGCAGCGAAGGTTCACCAGACTGATTCCCGGGATGGCAAGACTGACATAAGAAGAAAGATTGGATCGACTAGGCTTATATTCACTGGAATTTAGAAGAATGAGAGGGGATCTCATAGAAGCATATAAAATTCTGACGGGATTGGACAAATTAGATGCAGGAAAAGTGTTCCCGATTTTGGGGAAGTCCAGAACCAGGGGGCACAGTCTAAGGATAAGGGGTAAGCTATCTAGGACTGAGATGAGGAGAACTTTTTTCACCGAGAATTGTGAACCTGTGGAATTCTCTACCACAGAAAGTTGTTGAGTCCAGTTCGTTAGATATATTCAAAAGGGAGTTAGATGTGGCCCTTATGGCTAAAGGGATCAGGGGGTATGGAGAGAAGGCAGGTGTGGGGTACTGAAGTTGCATGATCAGCCATGATCATACTGAATGGTGGTGCAGGCTCGAAGGGCCGAATGGCCTACTCCTGCACCTATTTTCTATGTTTCTATGTTAAAGGCGCTATATAAATAGAAGTTGTTGTTGTTGTTGAATGCATAGTTTAGCCCACTTCAAATACTTAGAACTAAAATAAACAAGCAGAGTCGAAACAGCTGAAAGCTCATAATAAAAACAATCTGGGCAATAGAGCAAGAAATTATAATTACTCATCAGGAACTATCATATATAGTTACATGGTCCATTCCACCAGTAGAATAGTGTACAGGAGATTAACATGGGATGCAAAAAGGATATCGGTAGCAAAGACAGCCATCCTGGTACCATTTCACTAATGACACCTCCATTGCCTTCTGAATTAAACATTAGTTGTTTCATCGAGCGCACGAGTAGTTGTATGATTAACGCATTCACAAACAGCAAAAGTTTCACGTCAATATTCCCAATATTAAAATAAAGCATCATTGAGCTGGAAAGTAGTTACAGTAATTATTTCTACGGCCATTGAAAAAAGAATTAGAAAAGGCAACCCTGATTTTTTTTAAATCCATGAGATCAATCGCTGCCCCAACCCAAAATAGACTTCCAGCTGGACAGGATTTTGTTAAGTGAACAGAAATGACCTTTGCACCACACATCACTCGGCATAATGTTAGAGATATCTTTGGCACGATACACAAAATGGTGGAGCACATACACAGAGGGGCAGTTTGTGTTTCTGCACGTGCACAGTATCATTTTTAAAGGAATTTAAAGGCCTTAAACTGAAAGCGATCTAAACTGAGCAAAATTCAAGGTATGTGTGAAGAAAACCAAAGTGGTCCAATGTTGAGGCCCTTGCAGGAGGAATAATGGCTCTGGTTTCTCTGTGCAGCAACATTGCAAATGCATTCAATATGTCACTGCACAAGGAGACCAATGCAATACCTCCTCCCAGCTTCAGGTCGCTCTTACACCACTAATTTCAATTGATCAGTGACTAGTCTACAATTTTACACTTTACAGTAAAGTTCTGTATAAAACAACCATCGGATTTTACACCACAGGAGGATGACATTTGGCCCAGTATAACTGTGCCACCTCTCTAAAAGCTATCTGCTTAGTCCCAGTCTTGTGTCCTATCTCCATATATTTTTAAGTTTTTCTTTTTCAAAGATTTATCCACTTCCATTTTAGAAGTGCTTATGGATTCTTCCTCCATCGCTGTTTCAGGTAGAGCATTTCATGCCGCAATAGCCCTCTGCATCAAACAATTGCTACGAGCTTCTCCCTTTGTTCTTTTGGTGATGATCATAAATTTTGAACTTTCTAGTTCAAAACCTTTTCGTAATTTGGAACATTTCCATCAGATCTCTTTTTAATCTTCCTTGTTGTAATGGAAAGTGCCCTAGCTGTCGACTCGCACCTAACACTTCTGAAATGATGAGGTGATCCATGCATCTCCTAAAGCCACATTATAAGTATGAGAAGTACATATCACGAACAGCTTTGTGCTGGTCATTGCAGCCAGTCATCAGCAAGAAAGAAAGACTTGCATTTATATAGCACCTTTCACAACCTCAAGATGTTTCAAAGCACTTTAAGCCAATGAAGTACTTTTGAAGTGTAGTCACTGATCTATTGTAGGAAATACAACAGCCAATTTGTGCACAGCAAGGTCCCACAAACAGTAATGTGATAATGACCAGATAATTTGTTTACTTTTAAGTTATGTTGGTTGAGTGACAAATATTGGCCAGGGAACCGGGAGAACTCGCCTCTCAACTTCAAAAGGTTCCCTGGGATCTATGAGGTCCACCTGAGAGGGAGGAATCACTTGGCCTTTCACCTTTGTACCTTTTAACGACACTACATCCCACCAACATTCCCGTTAACCTGCGTGGCGGTCTGGAGGTCCTTCGCAGGCCGCTCACCGGATTTTCAGGAAATAACCGTACGTGCGCAAAAATTTAAATGGGCCGTGCAGCCAGTTAAAGGGACCGCACGTGAAAAAATGATTAGATGGAACATTGCATCTCACCCATAATTAGATAACCAGAATCGCATGCACTGTATTCCACATGGGGTTTTACCAATATTTGAAGTGAAAACCAATGGAGTTCTTGATGGATTGGACAAATTAAAGCTGATGTTCGTCAGCCTGCCTTTGAAGTTTCTGAGTAACAGCAATGTCTCCAATGAAACTGAAAGCGTTATTGACTTGGCACAGAAAATTATTGGTGGAAACCAAGACAGAGACACTCATGAATGGTGGAAGCCAGACTACAGTCCAGACATGATTGCTCATCTACCTGAACATGAAATTGGAGATCAGTAAGACACTGAGGAGCTCAGCATTACCAGCGAAGATCAGTCTGTTGAGAAATCAGAAACCTCTGGAGAGCTTTTGCAGAGGTCAAGCTCAGC